>NC_140416.1:77601522-78114022 GCF_965140295.1 Lepidochelys olivacea
TTAATGAAAAGTCTGATACTTCTACAGAATATCTATGAGCAGACTGTAATATTTTCACATTTGTTTATTTTAATTTTTAAAAAAATTTTGTGGAGATATATACCATCATGTTGCTTTCTCATGAGCTGTTGACCATGAGTGCAGTTCCTCAGTGTGCGGAGGGCCAGCACAAGTCCTCTGTACCACTTACTTCCTGCACAAGCCCTGGAAATAGGCAATGTATACTTCTTGTCCTAGCTGTCTACACAGGGATAAATTTCACCCTCTCACAAAGGCATAGCTATGGGTGGGCTGTGATGTTGCTCTCCATATGCTTTATGAAAATATGCTTATAAAGGAGAATATGATGTAACTGAAATATGCTTTATGCAAAAGGTCTCTTGTAAGGTATCGTTACAAAGCTTATAATCTACTGAGTGTGTTCATTCTATTTGTATGCATGTATCATTCTTGTATTTGAAGCTAGAAATATAAAGTATAACTCTGAGGTCCTATTGTAATTATGCAAAGTGTGGGCCATTAATGGTGGTTTAGAATCTTGATGGATCCCACTGACTAGGACAATTGGTTATGGATGGTTTATTTAACTGCAAGCCCTCCTGTGTATGTGTTGGCCAGCCCATGGGTAATGAAGAATGAGGTCTTACAGTGACATTTGACCATGTCATCTGATAATGAAATCCATCTTAAATCTGGTACTTTTCCATTTAGAAGGAGGAGTGGGGACCCAGAGAGAGACAAAAGATTCCCACCTTGTGCCAAAGCTATAAAAGGGGGTGAAACAGGACAAAGGGCTGCCAGTCAAACCCCTAGTTACCACCTGAGATGTCTGTTGGAACTAACAAGGACTGCATCAGGGAATGGATTGGGCCCAAACTTGGAAGGAGTATAGTCTGTAAAAGAACATCTCTGTGGGTGAGATATTACCTGTGATCAGGTTTCAGAGTAGCAGCCGTGTTAGTCTGTATTCTCAAAAAGAAAAGGAGTACTAGTGGCACCTTAGAGACTAACCAATTTATTTGAGCATAAGCTTTCGTGAGCTACAGCTCACTTCATCGGATGCTGTAGCTCACGAAAGCTTATGCTCAAATAAATTGGTTAGTCTTTAAGCTGCCACTAGTACTCCTTTTCTTTTTACCTGTGATCAGTTTCTTAATGTATTAGGTTTAGACTTGTGTGTTTTGTTTTATTTTGCTTTGTGACTTACTTCGTTCTGTCTATTATTACTTGAAACCACTTAAATTCTACTTTTTATACTTAATACGATCACTTTTGTTTATTAATGAACCCAGAGTAAGTGATTAATACCTGGGGGAGCAAACAGCTGTGCATATCTCTCTATCAGTGTCATATAGGGAGGACAATTTATGAGTTTACCCTGTATAGGCTTTATGCAGTGTAAAATGGATTTATTTGGGGTTTGGATCCCGTTGGGAGCTGGGTGTCTGTGTGCTGGAGAGATGACCTGCTGAGCTGTTTTTGGTTAAGTCTGCAGCTTTGGGGGGTGGACCAGACCTGGGTCTGTGTTGCAGCAGGCTAGCATGTTTGGCTCAACAAGGCAGGGTTCTGGAGTCCCAAGCTGGCAGGGAAAATGGGCTCAGATATCATTTCAGCACATCAGGGGACAGTCCCAAGGAGGTCTCTGTGACCGAATCCATCAGATGGGCTACACCCGGTTAGCCCCCAGGCCCACCCAAATCTGAGCCTATATGAATTCAGAAGCTGATGTCCGCATGGCTGTGGATCAGGAACTCCTGGCTGTGGAGTGGGTAAATCTTGCTCTGTCTGCAGAAAGCTATTGCCAACTGGGTGCGGTGGAGAGCAGCCCAGCAGTCCCACCACTGCCTTCACCCAGCACCGCAAACATCTCCTGACCATGGACAGCTTCAGCAAGATCCAGGCCCCACACAGGAGCCTCCTGGCCCTCCCACTCTGGCTCAACCCATGCCAGCCAGTGGGGCCTGTCTCCACTAGCGAATCCAGCCCCCAGGCTTCCTGCTCTCATATTCCTTCTCTGCACCCAGCAACCCCTCCATGCCACAATCCTGCTCCCCAGCCATCAAATATAATATGCAATATAATATAATAACATGCTATGTATATTATTTGCTGTGACATCAGAACTTTGGGCAATGCCTGTCCACCATAAGTTGGGGCCCACCCAAACTTACACTTCTAGCTATGCCACTGCCCTCTCAATATTGGTGTGACTATTATTTTTGCCATCCACACTTCACAAGTACAAGGAGAATGAAAGTGGCTGTGGAAGCAGATTCCGTGTGAATTGTTACATATGCCAGGTTTCTCATCTATATGTGTGAATACTTGCTTTCCACAAACATTTATGCAAACAAGTATTTTGTATGAATTGGTGGACAGCAAATACAATGTAACCCCACAACCTCAAGTATTTTTTCTGGGTCTGATAGGGAAAAAGGTACTGGCTTCTTTAGGTGTGTCCACCTCTCCTCAGAAGTTGGGAAAGAAGGGTGGCTGGGAGGGAGAAAGCATCACCTAAGCAGGTGAGCTGACTGTTGGGGCTCAGGTAAACTATTGGTCTCTCCAGCTTGAGTCTTCCTCATGCCTGGAACTGGCACCAGCTAGTGGCAGGTGGCAGTACAGGTGCTCATTACATAAGGGGTCTGGTTCCCTGGTGAACCAGAATTGGAAGACATCCCCTAAACTAGCTGGGGAATGGGATTGGGCTCCTACCACAGTGAGGAGACAACACCCTCCCCCCAGCTCTTTAACCTTTATATGAGGGGAGAGTGTTGGGGTCAAGGTCACAGGTTGTGGACTAGCTGTGAAGGGGTAGATGGCTGACAGCTGCCCTCCGCCAAGTGAAAACAATTAAGGAAGGAATCATGATTTGCACTGTATGGGTTATTGATGGTTAGTTCCCAGATGAGTTATGGTAATAAAGTTGCTGCCTAACTAAACCACAGCACTTGCATCTTGTCTTTCATCCAGCATGTCCAGGGGGAAAAACATAGAAAGACAATTGAAGCAAAGTCAATTTCTCATTCAGATGAATATTTGCTGGAAACTTCTCATGTTACTGGATTTGCCAGGCACTATACTCAATAATAGTAGCAATATACTGTCCAAAGTGTGCTAAACCTTTTGCAGATAGCAAGACAAGGTCTCTGCCTAGAACAGTATATGATCTAAGGCTGCCGTCCTGCAGTTACACACATACTTACCTTTACACAGAAGAATAATACTATTACCTTCAATGGAACTGCTCACATAAAATTAAGCGTGTGCATAACTGTGTCCAGGATCAGAGCCTAAGTAAGCAAAGAGCAGATGGAGTGCAACAAACGCAAGCGAAAGAGTGAGTGGTAGTGTTCAGCATAAGTTTGATCTTGTGGAAGTCAACTTCAAGTGGAATTGAATCAGGCCCAAAGTGTATTATTTCCACACTGTGGGAGGCTTTATGTTTTTGTTTATTTTTCCCCTTTCATTTTCACTTCAAGAAATGTAGGAGGTAGGGTGCTGGTAAGAGGATTAATAGGACTTGTGAGAATTTGAAGAAGGGATTTATTTGAATTAAATATTCTTTTCTTCTGAGACTATACCCTGATCAGAATAAGAAATGACAAGACATAACCCAAGGCAACTAGCATAATCTTATCTGCAGTAACTTTTAACTAATACTTTCATTATGATGTAGTTTCACGTTAGGTAACCTGAGCATGGCGGGAATGTTAAAAGGCCAACAGGCAAAATCAGACAGTGTAAGCAGGTGCAAGTTCAGTTACTTCTGTGGCATTACCCCCACTTACATCATGTCTGGATTTGTCCTTAGCTATCTCAGATGCTTTTTGAGGATCTTACAAAAGGTTTGGAAAGAAAATATTTTAATGAACTCATCCTGAGGAGCCAAAGATGACAAAAACATATTGCAGAAGGCTTAAAGTTTGATGGGAAATGTGTTTTTTTTTCCCTTGACTGATTGGAAAGCTTCCACGTAGATGAAATACATGCTAAATTATTTACAGATAATTACATCGCTGTGCTGTTGCTAAAATATTAAGACACCGTTGTCCCAGAGGAGATATTGTGACAGAAATTGGCACATCAAGTAATGAATAGCTGTGGGGTAATGAAGAAAAGAACTACCACAAGACCCTGGAATTAGGAAACAGAATGTTTGTAAGTAATCCACTCTCAAGGAAAAAATGTCACTTACTTTTCTTCTTTTTCTTCTACTAATTATGTATAGAACAAATGTTCAACATTTGGTGGATTTTTGCTTCAAGGCAAAAAATATTCTGGAACTAGACTAAAGCCCTCCCCAGCCCCCATTTCATTATAAGAAAATTTAACCAAGAAATATTTAAAAAAATAACCTTCAACTAAAAATGTATTCAAATACAACACTAATGAATTTGGCAGCTGTCAGTATAGGGTACAGGTCAAACATGGCTAGTGAGGAGAAGAGGGAGCCTCGCTACCACGTGAGTGACCTGGTACATTCACTGTTATCTGAAAAAGAAAGGGTGATTATTATTCCATGCCACAGAGTGCATCGGTAGGAGGGCATTCCAAAGATATGTAGCCTATGTGAAGTTTGATGTTACCCATCATATTGCAAAAAGACTGCATTATTAAAAGGTCTGTCTGAGGATCTAAGATTGATAGATAGATGTATCTGTTATGGCCTGACCACATTGACTCCAGTAGAACCAGATTTCACCCAAAAAATTCAGAATTGCAAGATTGTAGAATATCCTGGCAGAAAGAAAACCAATTTGGGCAGCAAGGTCTTTTTCTCAATGGTCCGTGTCTATTCTGACAATATTCAATTACTTTATTTGTTATAAAGTAAACAGAAAACCTTTCCCACCCTGCCCCAGTTTGGGGTTCAGCTCAGTCCCATCAGAGCTGGGGAGGGAATCTGTCACTCAGTGTTACCCAAGCACTCACTGTTATAATACTTTCTTTGGGAGCTTGTACAAGGGGAGGACAAAAATGTGCTGAACTCTTGTTCACTGGAGACCACATCTTACAAACTCAGGCCATGATCCTGCAATCAGACTTCTGCAAATGTGCATGGATCTGGCAGCAGGATTGGCCAGAAATATTAGAAGTAGTTAAGATACCAGTACTTTACTATACATTTGAAGAATACCTACCTGTATATTACCTGCTGATACCCTTTAGTACAAAATTTGTCATATAAGCAGTGGTGACGGAGGTCCCTATTCAGCAAAACACTTAAGCATGCGCTTAACTCTGAGTGAAGTTAATGGGATTTAAGCATGTGCTTAAAGTTAGGCATATCTTGACTTTCGTAAGGCTTCCATTACTGTCTCACATGACCTTCTCATAACAAAAACTAGGAAAATACAATCTAGATGGAGCTACTAAAAGGTGAGTGCATAACTGGTTGGAAAACTGTTCTCAGAGTGTAGATACCAGCAGTTCACAGTCAAACTGGAAGGGCATATCAAGTGGGGGTCCTGCAGAGATAGGTCCTGGGTCCAGTTCTGTTCTGTTCAATATCTTCATCAATGATTTAGATAATGGCCTAGAGAGTACAATTATAAATTTTGGGGATGATACCAAGCTGGAAGGGGCTGCAAGTGCTTTGGAGGACAGGATTAAAATTCAAAATGATCTGGACAAACTGGATAAATGGTCTGAAATAAATAGGATGAAATTCAATAAGGACAAATGCAAAGGACTGCACTTAGGAAAGAACAATCAGTTTCACACACACAAAATGGGAAATGACTGCCAAGGAAGGAGTACTGCAGTAAAGGATCTGGGGGCTATAGTGGATCACAAACTAAATATGAGTCAACAGAGTAACACTGTTGCAAAAACACAGACATATCTCTGGGATGTATTAGCAGGAATATTGCAAGCAAGACACAATAAGTAATACTTCTGCTCTACTCTGCCCTGATACACCCTCAACTAGAGAATTGTGTCCAGTTGTGGGTGCCATGTTTCAGGAAAGATGTGGGCAAATTGGAAAAAGTCCAGAGGAGAGCAACAAAAATGGTTAACGGTCTAAAAAACATGACATATGAGGAAAGGGTTTAAAAAATTGAGTTTGTTTAGTTCGGAGAAGAGAAGACTGAGAGGGAACATGATAACAGTTTTCAAGTACATAAAGGTTGTTACGAGGAGGGAGAAAAATTCTCATTAACTTTGGGGATAGAATAAGAAGCAATGGGCTTAAATTGCAGCAAAGGCGGTTTAGCTTGGACATTAGGGAAAACTTCCTAACTGTCAGAGTAGTTAAGCACTAGAACAAATTGCATGGGGAGTTTGTGGAATTTCCGTCATTTGGGGTTTTAAAGAGCAGGTTAGACAAACACCCATCAGGGATGGTCTAGCTAATTCTTAGTCCTGCCTTTAGTGTAGAGGACTGGACTAGAAGACCTCTCGAAGTCCATTCTAGTCCTATGAATATATGATTCTATGTGCTTAAGCTCTTTCCTGAAAAGGGATGGATTTAAACATATGCTTAAAGGGCTTTTTGAATTGGGGCCATAAGCAATATTATTTTTTTGCAAACAACATTTATCATATTCATTATGACCGTGGAAATTTCCAAACACAAAATGTACAGTGGAAGTCAATGTGAGTTAAGCCCCACAACTTCATTCATGCCTTTCAAAATCTCCTCCCTAGAATACATAGGTTCTGCAACATCAGGCCATACTCATGTGAATATTCTTACTATGTTCTATGAATAGGGTTTTGGAGAGTTGGGCCCATCAATAATATAGGAAAAGGTGAATACAACTTTACATATGAAACAGAAAACCAGCCAAAAGTTGTAATCAGCCCCTCAGTGGAAACTCAGATTGCTTTAAACAGAGTGGAAAGGTTGAGAGTGAAGTATTACTTACAAAGCCAAACCTTCAGAGAGATACTGGTAACTTTTTCCTCCATTCAAAGCCAAGCAATGTCTCCTTACATTTGTTTCTCCATGTGAAATGTTGCTTGAACCAGGTTATGTGATGTTTTTTCTTGCCTGGTGACACAACCTGATGTGCCCTGATGAAATGTGACATGCTTGTCAGTTTTTGTTAACAGTGAATAAAAATTGGCAAATATCCATGTGATTTGAATGTTTTCCCCATTATGGTGCCTGGCAGGTATTAAGCTATTGGCATATATATATATACTACACTTTAATTGTGCTGTTATTCTAAGGAGATCGATAGATCGATTTAAACAGCTCATTGGAAACTTTAAAAAATATATATGTTTGTAAACAATTCTGCTCAAAAATATATAAAGCAGACTATATCTGTGAATTCTCTCCTCCTTGCCTCTGAATGAATACCATAACCATTTCCACAGCAAACAGCTGTGATTGTGAGCTATGATTTCAGCTGAGCATAAAACAGCATGAGCAGATTAGCACCTAAGAAAAAAAATTGTTTGCCTGTAAATATCTTAGCGGCAGAAGCTGCAAGATATACAACTCGAATTGTTTCTAATTCCAGAGCCTGATTCACTGCCAGGTTCCTCCAGTTCCCACAGAAGGGAAAGGTTTAAGAACATCTTCCCAGGAAGCCTCTACCAACAGGCTTCTGAGGAGCGCAGGCTGTAAAATTAAAGATGCCCTCCCTTGGTGGAAACCCCCAAAGAGGGCAAAGGTTATAAAATACCATCTCCCATCTCCCAAGAAAAATCTCTCTGGGGTTTTATTGTCATTGCCCAAAAGGTATGTCTTTTCTGCAAGATAACTAATGTTCATTAGTTATCCCTCTGTAAAATCCTCGTGGAGACAAGACACTGTAGTTTTATCATGAGGTAAATTAGGCAAGGTCAACCATGAGTGGTGGCCATAGTGTGGACCTCACTTTGCTATCTTGCAGCACAAACTACAGGTGCCCTGCCTCCACTAGGATTTTATAGCAAGGTAACTATTTTATGTTAATTATCCTACCGTAAACCCTCCATCACCACCATTTTGGAAATGAAGACATAGCCTGGAACATAGCTATCCCCATTGCTGATTGATAATGCAGCTTTCCCGCCCTCTGCCCTTTCCCATGTGTGGGGGTGAATCTAATCCACACTGGGGCGGGGGAGGGTCAGACTTCTAGATGGCATCAGTACTCCTTTAGGGAGAGATTTTCAAGGGCACAAATAGGAGATAGAAGCCCAACGCCTACTAACTGAAAGCCAATTTGTGCTTTTTGAAGAATCTCCCACTAACAGTTAGGAGACAGAGGAAGCTGTTAATGATGCAGACATTTCCATTAGCGGCCTCATGTGCATCCCACTGTCCAAGAAAATAAGGTTTAACAGAGAGACAATCTATTCTCCTTCTGTCACTCTCTAAAACTTTAATCTAGTACAACAGGAAAAAAAAAGATATCAAACATGTTTCACCTCTGTACATTTCATTGCAACAAATGTAGAGAAATGGTCAAATGTACCTTGATTCAATAAGCATGTAAGTGACAAAAGATAATTTGTTAAAAATATGCAGCTTAAGGCATAATCAGAATTCGTTTCAAGTAGGTACTAAATTCTAGTCTTAGATTTACTTGTTAGTGTCACAGATAAAAAGGATTAATTAAAGAAGTCTGTACTAGATAGATAAAGGACTCCACTGGATTTTGTTAATTTTCTTGGAATAAGGAGCAGGAATAACATAGCCCAGCTTGGAGTTTTATGCCACCTTGAAATGGATTCTAGCTATGCCCCTGCTTGAAAATGTACAAATCCACAAATTAAAGGAAGATATGCAATCCATCACAAAGAATTAGGGCCTGCAGTCATTTTCTTTAACATTAGCAATAGCCTACCATAAAATCAAACTAAAACTATTCCAATTAAAATTAGGTGAATGCTCCATATTTAATTGAATCAGCATCATACAAAATCAGAAAAAAGCCACCGCATAATTCAAGAAAATGCATTATGAAATAAATCATATTATATGTGATTTGTGGTGCCAGGTTGGTGCTCTATCACATAAATTAAATTGCATTATAACCTCTCTGATATAACCTTGTCCTTAAAATTATTTATTACTTACATACACATTTGCAGAATGTAGGTATGCTTTATGAGGACTGAAGATGCTGTGTATAATAAACTCTCAGTTGTACCTGTGCATGGAGAGAAGGACAGAAGTACTTAGAATTTTTATAGTAAAATTGTTTTTTCTTTCTTTCTTTCTATGAAGAATAATAATTTTGCATCACTGAAAGAAATTGAAACTGAAAGAGGCAATACTTCCCCTCTCGCAAGCACAGAGTCTGAGTGTAGCAAAAGCCTTTTAATAACAGAGAGAAACAATGTGGCATTATGTTGGGGAAACACCACCAACAGGATTCATAACACAACCCATGAGCAAAAATCCCAGCCCAAGCAAATTGGGGTGTGTCCTTTCCCTTTGGTTCTTGAGTCCAGCAATCCAAAATCACCCAAAGTCCCAAAAGTCTAACAACCCCAAAGTCTGTCTCTGATCAGTGCAGCCCCAGAGTTTGAAAGTTTATCTGCAGTTTTACCTCCCAACCTGGGTGGAGATATGGGGGGGGGGGGTTAAGGGGCACCTTACATGGTCCAAAGCCAATTGCCCCACCTCTCCATGGGACTCTGCTCCACCAGCCATCCCACGAATTGCTCTGCTGTGCCAGGCACCCCCATGAGCTGGTCCAGGCACCCCACAAACTGCTCCGCTCCACCAGCTGCTCTGCCAGCTGTCCCATAATCTGCTCTGCACTAAATCTTCAGGCTCCCCCACTACTTAACACAACACTCAGTGATTTCAGCTCTTAGTAAGTTTAGCTCTTTTAGTGATTTCAGCTTGTAGTAGGGGAGTCTCAGTGCTGGTGCACTATTGGCCCAAAGTGAATTCAGCTTAGCAGCCTGTAACTAGACTCCTAATAGAATCAAAATTAGCTCTGACATTCCACAGTGAAGAAAGAAGGAAGTGCAATTAGCATGTAAGGCTTTCACCCAGGGACCCATACCACCAGGTATTAATACATATCCCCAACCTCTCTCCATTCACTGGGGGTTGAAACCCATGACCCTTGCCTAGCGAGTGCTGCTTAGTTGATGGTGAGTCCCTCCATCATAACAAAAGGCCAAGTAGAGTTCCACTGTCCTTGATTCACATAATCAGGATAATAACAGTTTATTCCTGGCCTAATAACAGAGAAACTTTGGCTCCTACAACAGCCAAAGTGACCACCTAGGTGAGGTGGGTGTGCCTATGCAAATGAGATCAGCCCCTGAAGTTCTGTTCCACAACCCACCATGACTCACCACCAGATGTCAGGGTAGAGCTCATCCTGACTCTGCTTACATTTATTTTATGAAAAAAAACTATTTCCATTTTCTAAAGTTGGGATAATCTGGTTTTCTCATACAACTGGAATAGTAAATTCTCCATTTTTCTTTTATTGTAATCAATAGAGGACATAACCATTTCAAGTAGTTATGTGTGGGTCTGCCAAATCATATTTATCTTGATAGGATGGTGGAGGCTGATGTTCTTGATCCTGGCGGTTCTGCCACAGCTAATATTGTTGGTAAATTTATACGCTTATTCACAGCTTTCAAAGTTGAAGGTCCTCTTAATGAATGCCTACTAAAACAGATACTTGTATTCCACCTAACTGCATCATGGATTTCAGCCATGATCTGATGGTACTAATTCATCCTGGTCTTGCACTCACAAACACTTTGTCTATATTTCACATATCAGCTAATCTCTCTTCATGTGTTCTCAACAAACCAAGAGATTTCTATGTCAAGTCTTACTAAATAAAATGTACTAGGATGATTTAAAATTTGAGTGAGTGCTTCCATTCATTTGGAAATGAAACCCCCAGGGATTTTCTTTTGACCAGACTATTGAAATGGTAACAAATGTAACACCAATATCTTGATAAACTATATAAACACAAGAAGTGAATTAGATTAGCAGCTGAGTCTCAAAACATGAAAGATATATTTATCCCATTGATATTGTTACGAATTACACCTTGTAGGACACGCACACAAGTGCTACGAATTACACCTGGTAGGACACGCACACAACTGCTGCGAATTATACCTGGTAGGACACGCACACAACTGCTGCGAATTATACCTGATAGGACACGCACACAAGTGCTATGAATTACACCTGGTAGGACACGCACACAAGTGCTATGAATTACACCTGGTAGGACACGCACACAAGTGCTACGAATTACACCTTGTAGGACACGCACACAAGTGCTACGAATTATACCTGATAGGACACGCACACCAATGCTACGAATTACACCTGATAGGTCATGCACAGTTCGAATCTAGGCTGAGGCACAGAAATAAAGTCCACAACTGCAGAGTTCCCAAAAAACACTACGTTTATTACGCTCGAGCGTGGTGCCCCCCTGCTAGCCAGGAGGGGACCCTGAATGCAGATTATACAAAGGTTATATACCTTTTAGCAAAGCATGTTGCCCTCGTGCATCGGAAACCTTAGCCAATAAACAAACCCTTGTCTTATCTACCACCTATCCCTGCTTGGTGCATTCCTCGTGCTATACCAGTATGTTAATTACACAGCATGGTCCTAAAGCCATGCATCAGTAACTTTTATTATCAGGATGGGAGGCCTCACATCAAGGCCAAGAGACAGGGAGTTAGAGACTGACAAAAACCAGATACTGGGAGTCAAGGCAGGCTGGAGACAAGGAGGAGGATTTTCACAGGGATTCAATATCTAAGGATTACTCCTCCTGGTGTATGATGTGCTGGCATTTAAACAATGGTGGGCCCCAAACCAAAATGGAGTCACATGTGCTAACTTTTCCTTAACAATATTACCTCCAGCTTCTAATCAGAGAACCAGTCTTAAAGTCAGTAATGTAGGATGAAATTCACGTTGTCCAAGACACTGACTAAAATGGCCATAGGTGAACAATGGATGGGGATTGGAATCATCCCTCCAAATTGAAGCTAGCACACAACGCAGCCATGTTACAGCTTCATGGCAACTTCCACAGCATCCTGAGTGGAGAAGTGACCAAAGACTGGTACGCTCCTTATTACACAGGATCCCATGTGAGTCTATCAGTAGTGTGTGTGAGCCTGTTGGCCATATTCCTGCCACTCCTCAACTCTTCCATAAACTGCTCATGTGCAGAAATGCTTGTAGCATCAAGGCCTTAATGTTTGGGTTAAGCTGCTGAACAAATCAGCACACAAACTTTTGGGGGCCTTTTCAAACCCAAAGGAACCATTGGGAAATTTATTTATGTAAAAATATATCCCACAAAGCTCTCTATCACTAATTTAGACCCATCTCCCTAGAAATTAAAGGTTTGTGCCCTAACCAACTCTGCCACCTAAACTATTCTATTTATTCTCTGGCTTTATAATGTTAGCTTTTAGACTCCTTCCAAAGCTTTTATGTAGCAATATTTTTATACACTTTTTTCCATTTCTGTCCCTGACACTGTATATAGCTGAAATGTCATTTGAAAATACTGATGTAGTAACTTTTTACTGCGGAGAAAATATTTTTATCTTCCAAACCCATACCTAAGGTTGTTATTTTGTTTGTTTGTTCGTGAATTGCAATGATAGGCTAGTCATCATACATTAGGCACTTTGTCGTAATCTTTTCATTTTTAACAGACCTGAAAACTAATTAATTCAAGAAGCTTACTTGCAAAGGCAAGGTGTACAGAACTATAATCTGTGTGTCAAACCCTAAGCTGTGCAGCAGTATGGTGTGGTTCTCTTGCAAGCTCACCTGTGTGAGGGGGAAAATAAAATGAACGATGATGCTCAAATGGGTGAGCTACCAAACTCCTTTTATAAATCTGTCTTTAACAAACAATAACAAATTAAATTAAATTAAAATAAAAATTTTAGAATACTTGGGCCTTGATCCTATAATTTCTTACATGTGTATTTACCTTTATGCATATGAGTATTCCCAGTGGACTCAATCAGCCAGAATCTCAGCTGATGTAAATCAGCATAGCTCTGGTTTATTAATGGTACTATTCACATATGTAAAATTTCATATACGTGTAAGTGTTTGTCGGATTGAGGTTTAGGAAGTCTCAATCAATTCACTGCCACTGCAGGGACCTTGGCATCAGTATACTTTGGTCCCTCCTATTTTTTGCCTGTGGCACATAATAGATTAGTCTCCTGGAGGCTGTAATACTTTGTTCTAATTTTGGTTGTTGGGTTTAGTGTGCAGGTACTAGGTGGTGTTGGTGGCCTGTGTATACAGGAGGTCACAATTAATGACCTGGTGACCCCTTCTGGCTTTAAACTCTGTGACTCTAAGGAAGGAAGGAAGAGGAGCGAATGGCATGCTTGGAAAATATGAACATACAAAAAATAATCCAGCCTAATCGAGATGCATACTAGGATGAAATTCAGGACTTTACAGAAGTCCTGGTGTAGGCCACTAAAACATCTAAAGGATAAAGGAATCATAAGCAATAAGCAGAACTGATTTATGAAGAAAATATATAGTCAGATATTTGTGCTAGTCAGATATAGTGCTGCTATTTTATTATAGAATGTCAAAAACAGAGGCCTAAAGAAATACACTCTGTAATATATTTGGATCATAGTGGAATATTTGCCATTGTGGATCTGATTCTTCTCTGCATTAGTCCAGTTTAAAAGCTGTTTTAACACTATTAACTGATGTAACACTGAGGTATTGCAGTGATCAATCAGGCCCGGTATCCCATGAAATCCGACTCAAAAATTGAATTCAAATTGATTTGGAGTGTGATGGGACATGCCCCCATCCCACTGATAGAAAGGCTAACAACCATTCCTGCACTCTGGCAGCACCAATTAGGTGCACCTGTAGAACATGCTCCACTTGGAGAAGGGGTGCTTAAAAAAAGGTGAAACTTGCCATAAAGACGTTTGCCTGGGAGAAGTGGCTGCTAGGGACTGTTAGTGACCTCCAGAAGCAAGGGGAGCCCAGCCTGAGGCAGTGTCTAGCCTTTCATTGCCCCTGCCAGGCCCTGCTTGTTTGGGGACAGATTGATTCTACAAGCCTAATACAAGTGAGGGGCCTGGGAGAGCTGCCCACAGACAGCGACCTGTGGAGGGACCAGGGGACTGCTGCCAGGGACTAGAAATAATTGGATTCAGAAAGGATCTCAGGAGTGAGCTGAACTCCAGCCAGAACAGAGAGATTGACTAGGAGCACGGGCTCCTGTATGGACCCACAGGCAAGAGATTATTGCGAAACCCGGGCTGAGGGCTGGCCCACTCTATGGGGGCAAACCCTCAGAGACCTAAAGGATTTGTACTCCCATGGAGCAGAGCACCAAGCTAGCCATCCAAATGCATGTCCATACCACTAGGAACAAAAGGTATAGGTCATACCTACAGAATGGGGGTCTGGAAAACAGTGACTGAAAGGATTTAGGGGTCATAGCAGACAAACTAAGTGAGTTCCCAGTGTGAAGCTGTTGCAAAAAGAGCCAAAAAAGCCCTTGGTTGTATAAACAGGAAAGTAGTGCATAGGAGTAAGGAGGAGATGGGTGGCCTTGGCGAGACCTATGCTGAAATACTGCATATATTTCTAGTGTCCACATTTGAAAAAGGATGTTGAAAAACTGGAGAGGGTGACGAAAAGAGTCACAAAAATTATTCAAGGGCTAGAGAAATTGCCTTACAGTGAGAGACTTACAGAGCTCAAACTGTTTAGCTTACCAAAAAGAAGACTGAGAGGTGATTTGATTAGAGTGTATAAGGCCCTTTATGGGGAGAAAATACTCGGTACTAAAAGGATCTTTAATCTGGCAGAGAATGCATAACATGAAGCAATGGCTGAAAGCTGAAGCTAGACAAATTCCAATTAGAAATAAGGCACACAGTTTTAACAGTGAGGGTGATTAACCATTGAAATAAACTACCAAAGGAAGTAATGGATTCTCCATCTCTTGAAGAAAGGATGTTTTAGCCAATCATAAGTTATTGGACTCAATAGAGGAAGGAGTAATTGGATGAAATTCTATGGCCTGTGTTATATACGAGGTCAGACTAGGTGATCTCATAGTTCCTTCTGGCCTTAAAATCTCTGAATCTGTTAATCTAGCCTGACTAATACTCAGAATGGTCAGACCAGTCAGTGATGTATATTTGAATGATCTTCCTAGGGAAGTAGTGGAACCCCACTGCTTAGAATATTTATAAAACGAGCTTATAGAAAACTTTGGTAAATGTATATACTAAGTAGAATAAACCTGCCTTAGCAGGGAGATGGACCAAATGTCCTATGGTAACAGGTCATTGCATCTCAAGCAGGATTGTCTAGCCATGAGTAGTCAAAGTTCACAATCTGAAATTCAATAACCTCTTCCATAGTTTTGGGCAACAGTACCAAAAAGAAGCTATAATTCTGGCCCTACTTCAGTATTTACAGTTAGAAGAGGTTTTTAAGAACAAGGTACAAAACTTTTCCCACAAGGCTGTTTTTAAGATCCATGATGTTTATGCAAAAATGTGGAGTGTGTGCTAAAGACAGCCAATCAATAGGTTCAAAGCAGATAGCAACTTAAGTCTGGCAGCCATGTATTATTAGAGCAAGCCTTAAAGCAGAAATCTATATATACAGCAGGTTCACTGGGGGCAAATGATGGAATGATTATAGGTCTACACAACAAAAGTAGGAGAGAGGGAGTGATGGAGACTGGGGCTATCAGCCAGGATGACATAAATTATATTAGACAGATAAAGTGCTAAACCATGGAAGAATAATTGATTTCCTGATGGCATACAATGACTTACCTGTAGCCTTTTTATTACAGTGCCAAATACATAATGAGTTTTAGGGTGAGCCAGAACAGGGGCTTTTACAGTCTCTTCTTCTATTTAAACTGTTTAAAATTTGGTCTCTAAAAAGTGAAGAAACAGCTGTAATTTTAGTCATCAGTATTAGAAGCATGCAACACTGACATTGCTTTGCTTTTAGGACTGTGTGTCCCCATTTTTAACATGGAGAGGAAGGAATGACCTCAGGGCACTAAACTAGGACTTGGGAGATCAGGGATCAATTGCCTGAGCTGCCACAGATTTCCTGTGTGGCCTTGAGCAAGTCACTTAGCCTCTCTGTGCTTCAGCTCCCCATCTGTACAGTGGGGATAATTGTACTTCCCTACCACACTGGGGAGCTGTGAGGATTAAACATTGTGAGGTGCACTGTGAGGAACTCCATTACTATGTTAATGGGGGCCATAAAATACCATCGATTGTATAAGCCTCTGTTTATAACTTGGGGGTTACCACTTGTCTCTAACATCTTATCACAAATTCTTAATCTTGAATCACATTATTTTAAGAGTTTTCCAGACATTATGTCAGGTCATTTTATATATATATATATATATATATATATATACACACACACATACACATGCTCATAACTAGTATTAGTTTCTTTCTTCCCCTTGTGCAGAAGTAATATTAGTAAAGACCTATCTGTGTACTGATATATATAAGAGTATATACTGTCATTCAAGATTTAAATCAAGATTTAAATTTTGGGTTTTTTTTTAATAAACATGATTGACCTAATCAAAAGTCTTTTTTTAATAGGATCATGCCAACAGTCGAATTAAACAGTTCTGAAGCTGTTAATAATATCTCATTAAAAAGATGTTATAAAAAAATGAATCTGTTGGAGAATGGGATACAGTTGGATTATGTATAATCACGTTTTTCTGTCTGTTTGACAGGCTTTGGAAAAGATTTTATAGTATTCACCAAGCAGGGAAATAAATATCCCTACTTTACATTCACAGATGTCACTGATTTGTAACAACATAAAAAGTTCAAGGTAACCTTTTCACACTAATCATTTCCTTAATAACACTGAAGAAAACTTCTCTTAGTCTAACTAAGAAACAACATTAGTGAACATTAGTAACTGCATGTAATATACATTTTCCACTCATTCATGTCAGATGCTTTATTTTTGCTTTACTGTCGCAGATGCATTCAAGTCCCTCAGTTTCCACCAGTGAGATTTTTGGAAGATGATCAAGGAATTTCTGAAGTACAAATTGACCCGAGGCAAAAATTTCACTTGTAAAAAGTTCTATGAAGCAAGGCCCACAAAAAGTCCAAATCCTTTGTTTTATTCAATTTGTATCCATCTTGTGTCCTCACTTGGCAATCTTTGAGTCCAATTCTGATCTTAACTGCATCAGTGTAAATCTGGAGTGTAACTCCATTGCCTACAAAGTCAATGAAGACAATGGGACTAATATGGTTCACACCAGCTGAGGATCCGGCCCCAAGATTAGCATGATTGTATGTTACAAATAACACTCCCATGGTGAAAAATAGTTGGTATCCATCAAGGCAAATTTTGCAATTTTTGAAATGCTGTCGGATGCTGTAAGTTTCACATTCATTTTCAATAAGACTCCAAAGTTCCCACAGAAGTCAGGAATTTTTTCTGTGAGTAACTACTAGTTTTCAATGGATGACACAGTATACATGCTTTAAAAAACTAAGGATTCTGCCTTGTTTTGGCAAATAACGATGTCAGGAAACAAGGTGTTGCCTTCATATATCAGTCGAACCATAGGCGAGCAAAGGAGAGTATAGCACCTTTACAAAGGGTGAAGGAAGAACTGAATGTCTCTTGCCTTTGATGTAATGCATCTGAAATCTCTCTCAAAAATCAGTGCATTCTCAAGCTGACAAGTGCCTGAAACAGTGCTTAGAGTCAGAAAGAAAGAAATGCTTTACTTCACAATGGTGGGGACATAAATCCTAATGTCTTGAACTTTTAACCACCCATCCTTTAACAAGCTCTTTTATTATTCTCAAGTCAGGTTTTAAATGAGCAGAGAAGAAACTGCAGACCTCAGCACTTAAATTAGACCCATGGCTTCAGAACTGTTTTCCATTCACTCGACAACACAGTTTGCCTAATTATTGTCATCAGTGTGCATTTTTTTCTTTAAAGGAAATATTGACCTCTCCTTAGGCAAATACTGAAAGAGACCTCTTCTTTTATTGATAGCTCTGCAGCATCTAACATTCAAAGAACTGTAGGTTAGAATTCAATGAGGGGGGGAAGAGAAAAATTAGACATGAAAATCAGAGGTCTGCATAGTGTCTTGGCAAAGCTGTATCATACTGTAGTGTGGGAGACCCAGACACAGGTGAGGGAAACTAATCCTGGACTTTGACGGTATCTTGGAGTATAATAGAGGTGATGCCCTCAATCTCCAAGGAAAAGGGTTTGTGCCACATCATTCACAGGCACCCTCTGGGAACAAGTGTAGAGTACTATTCTAGCCTCAAAGGGCTCTGAGAGTTCTCACAATGCTGAGACTGGATTGAACAATCAGCCACTGACATGGATTTATGAAGAAGGGACAATATTTAATAAGAGAGGATGGCAGCTCAGAATACAGCAGTGTGCTGAAAACCCAATGGGCCTTGCTCAGAACAGTCTGATCCTGACGTAGGTGTTTGAGAGACGGGAAATGCTCCATAGGCCAGAAAGAGGCAGAAGAAAATCCCATACTGAGATGCCACTTCCAAAAACTCCATATTCATCATCATCAAAAGGAATTAGGAAACAGCAATACTTGCTAATACATTTCTTTTAAAAATGTAACTTAGCTCTGCTCGAGACATCTTGTAAAAAGAGTTCTACAGAGGAGAACCACAAATAGATATTAGTTTAAATGAAGCAGTTCTCATATCTATGTCCTCCACAAAATCAAAAAGTTCTGGCATCTCATTAGAAAAATCTGTCAGAGCTGGGCCAATCCTACCCCCCAAAATTTCTCTTGAATATTCATTCAAATATGTCACTTGGATTGCTTTCTGCCATTTTCTTGACTCTTGTATTTGCTTTCAGCAGATATTCTGGTGTACAAGTTTACTGGTGAGAACATTCACAGAATCAGTGAGTTTTAATCAAATAGTGGAGAACATGCCTAGGAAGTGGAATGTGAATTACAACATGCACATAGCCTTAAATGTTCAGGCTACCATTGCATGGACAAGTACTAGCCATACATGGTGTCAAGTCATCTGGAAGAGGAGTTTGTGACACTGTAAAACAAACCAATATGTAAAAGCTCAGCCTCTGAAGCATCCCTGCCACTTTTTTGGCCATACTTATAGGCTGTGCTTGCTCTATTTCAGGACAGTTTCTAATTAAATACCCAGAATGTTTGCTGTAAAACCATTTAATAATTTCTGTGGTGGCTAAAATATGATCATATTCATCCAACCTGTACTTTAGTGAAATGTTTAATTATTTCTTAGCAAACAGGTGAAATCATAAAAACATACCTCCTAAAGGAGCTAACAAGCTTTAATTCAGGATGTTTACAACCAAGGGGAATCATATTAACTGCAGATGTTAATTTACCGTAACAAGACAGGTCTATTGCTAACTGCTCCTTCTTTTCAAGAGGAGAATGTTTTCAATAATTATTTTAACTGCAGGTGTTGAGAATAGCTCAGCAGGAACAAAAGTATAATTTAAAACAATCCTGTCACCATCACTTGTGTTTACAAAAACAGCTTTATTCATTCTAACAAATAAATAAAACATTTTTCAAACAAGCCTGTTTATCTGCTGCCTTGAACACAAACCTCACCAGAGTGCCCTCATGCTTGGGTCACAGTCCTTAACCTGCAGTAGGTTTGCAACTCAGACCTGAAAGCGTTTGCCGTCACCTTCAGCCCCCAACTAAAACCTCTCCAGCGCATCATCAAGGATCTGCAACCTATCCTGAAGGACAATCCCTCACTCTCACAGATCTTGGGAGACAGGCCATTCCTCGCTTACAGACAGCCCCCCAACCTGAAGCAAATACTCACCACCAACTACACACCACACAACAAAAACACTAACCCAAGAACCTATCCTTGCAACAAAGCCTGTTGCCAACTCTGTCCACATATCTATTCAAGGGACACCATCATAGGACCTAACCACATCAGCCACACCATCGGGGGCTCGTTCACCTGCACATCTACCAGTGTGATATATGCCATCATGTGCCAGCAATACCTCCCTGCCATGTACATTTGGCCAAACCAGACAGTCTCTATGTAAAAAAATAAATGGACACAAATCAGACATCAAGAATTATAACATTTAAAAACCAGTCGGAGAACACTTCAACCTCTCTGGACACTCAATAACAGACTTAAAAGTGGCAATTCTTCAACAAAAAACTTAGAAAACAGACTTCAATGAGAAACTGCAGAACCGGAATTAATTTGCAAACTGGACACCATCAAATTATGCCTGAATAAAGACTGGGAGTGGATGGGTCATTACAAAAACTGAAAACTCATTTCCCTATTCTAATTTCCCCTTACTGTTACTCACACCTTCCTGTCAACTGTTTGAAATGGGCCACTCTGATTACCACTAGAAAAGTGATTTTTCCTCCTGTTGATATTAGCCCACTTTAGTTGAATTGTCTCATTAGAACCAACCCCCCACTTGGTAATGCAACTCCCATTTTTCATGTACTGTGTATATATATCTTCCTACTGTATTTTCCACTGCATGCATCTGATGAAGTGGATTTTACCCCACAAAAGCTTATGCTCAGATACATTTGTTAGTCTCTAAAGTGTCATAAGTAATCCTCATTGTTTTTGCTTTAACTGTTACTGACCCAGTTGAGAGTAGCCTGGAGCCATTTGAAGGGAAGGAATGAGCAAAGAGATGTTTTTTCACAAATTCATTGGATTGAGGGCAGATTTTTTATTCACTTATTCACACTATATTCTGAAGCTAAAAATGATCACTCCTAACTCAATGGCACTCTGAAAATTTTAGTTTTCATTTCTTTCAGGCCAAAATTAAAATGAGTTTGAGAGTCTCAAACTATTTCCAACTGAATCTTGTTTGAAAAAGCAAAACCATTTAATTCCATTCCTCACAAATGAACATTTCTTCCCAGAAGAAACATAGGATTAGAATAATAAAAAATATTTTTTACACATTGAAATTATTATTGGAAGAACAATACTAGCTCATAATATTCCTAAAATTATTGTGGACAGAATGTTTTACTAGTTAATAATACTGAGATTAATTGTGAGATGAAACTAGACTTTGACTCTTGCAAATGTTTTCTAATTAGAAAATATGTTTCTTTATAGTTTCATATTGTCATGCCAATCAAAGTAATAATCTATCGCTACATAATCATCACATTAGAATTAATGATAGAATTCTTTGTAAAGCTAAATTTAACTGTAAGGAAGGCTGGGAACAGTACTGTCAATATTAGTTGCATGTTCTCTTATCTTATCTTCCAAGAAAATAGATTATTCCTTATAGTAAGACTCTCTTGATTCAAAAATGGTGCAATAATTAAATAAAAGCATGACATTAAAAGCAATTTTTCTTTATCAGTTCACTCCTGATTATGACAGACTTCAGGAAAATGAGTTGACAATCACTGATATATGGATATCCCTTCTGAGAAGGTGTGCAACTTCTTTTAGCATGCTGGAGGAATTGAAACCAATAATTTTAACATGAACGCTACTGGAACTGTTTTAGAGATAGAGACTGTCCTGAGAATTTTGCTGAAGTAATCTGAAGTCAGGTGAAAATGAGAAAATTCTACAAGAACCAGAAGGCACAAAAAGACACCACTTCTCATGCTAGTTGATGGTTGATATTGAAGTCCAAATTAACAGTGGCCTTTGATATCACATCATCAAAACTGTATTTGCATCTCCAAATAAACATTTACAGGTGCAAAACCTGTATTTACAATCACATCTCAGGTAATTATATGTATATTGAAGATGACTGAAAAATTTCAGTTGAAAGCCTTTTCATTGCAAAATAGATTTTTGTCAAAACAGAAATTTCTATGGGAACTTTCCAATTTCAATTAAAAGTTTCATGTTTTTGTTGAAAATAATCAAAAATGGTACTTTTTCAGCTGAAATTTTTCTGTTTTGTGTTGCCAAAAACTGTCTGGTTTGGGGGTGTTCACAAAATCAAAACAATTGGAAGACAATTTTCAGTGAAAAAGAAACATTTTTCACAGAAACAGAAAAATATTTTTCAGCTAGCTCTAATGTAAATCCATCTCAGACTTATACATATCTAGTTCCTTGTACATGTCTGTGAGGCAAACCCGCAGCCAAACCAGGGCTGTTCACTCAGCAGCCCCTCCAACAGACATCCTCCATCATGCTCCCAGGGTATGCTTCAGGAGGCGAGGGCAGCCTTATTGCCTACGTCTTGTATTTTCCTCTAGAGGGTCCTGTGGGAGGGTGCTCCCTGCCCGCCCCTCACCCCAGCCCTCTGGTCCTCACCACTGAGTCCCTGTCCCATGAGTCTCCCCGGCCACCCCCTCCACACCACCTGAGCCAGATGTATGACCTTGCAGCTGGCCCACCTACAAACCACACCTAGGGACCAGTTGTACATGCTCATGTTCCACACCCTTCAATTGCTCACCCTCATGTCCCATCCTGACACCAAATGGCAGGCCTCTTACCACCCATGGAGAATGAGGCGCTCCAGGGGCCAGCCTGTATTCCACCCTGGTCCCACAGTCTGCCAGGGATATTAGTTGGTACCTCCTTCATGGAGCCTAGTGTGGTTCACCATCTTCCCTGACATATGCCCCTTCTATGGCAAGAAGGAGACCCTGGTGCACATTCACATCAAGTGCACCAGGTTGCGGCTCCTTTTCGGTCTCCTCCAGAACCTTATCTTCTGGTTCTGACTGCACTTTTCCCCACACCTCCTGATGCATGCACACTCCATCTATGCCCCCATGAAGTCACGAGACCTACTCATCAACCTCCTCCTGGCATTGGCCAAGGTGGCTGTCTACCATACCAGGAGGAAGAAGCTGGATGGGGAGGTGCTCTGTGACTATGGGGCCTATTTCCACTCCTCCATGAAATCACATCTCCAGGCAAAGTTCCTCTGGGCTGCATCCACTGGCTCCCTGGATACCTTTGAGGAGCAGTGGGTGCTGTCTGGGGTTCTCTGTTCGGTGTCCCCCTCTGAATCCCTTCTTTGGATCCTGTGACCCTCACTACCATCCAGTTGAGACTGTCATAAATATAAAGGGAAGGGTAAACCCCTTTGAAATCCCTCCTGGCCAGGGGAAAGCTCCTCTCACCTGTAAAGGGTTAAGAAGCTAAAGGTAACCTCGCTGGCACCTGACCAAAATGACCAATGAGGAGACAAGATACTTTCAAAAGCTGGGAGGAGGGAGAGAAACAAAGGGTTTGTGTGTCTGTCTGTAGTCGTCTTGGCCGGGGACAGAACAGGAATGGAGTCTTAGAACTTTTAGTAAGTAATCTAGCTAGGTATGTGTTAGATTATGATTTCTTTAAATGGCTGAGAAAAGAATTGTGCTGAATAGAATAACTATTTCTGTCTGTGTATCTTTTTTGTAACTTAAGGTTTTGCCTAGAGGGGTTCTCTATGTTTTTGAATCTAATTACCCTGTAAGATATATACCATCCTGATATTACAGGGGGGATTTCTTTATTTCTATTTACTTCTATTTTTTATTAAAAGTCTTCTTGTAAAACACTGAATGCTTTTTCATTGTTCTCAGATCCAAGGGTTTGGGTTTGTGGTCACCTATGCAAATTGGTGAGGCTTTTTATCCAACATTTCCCAGGAAAGGGGGGGTGCAAGTGTTGGGAGGATTGTTCATTGTTCTTAAGATCCAAGGGTCTGGGTCTGTAGTCACCTAGGCAAATTGGTGAGGCTTTTTACCAAACCTTGTCCAGGAAGTGGGGTGCAAGGTTTTGGGAAGTATTTTGGGGGGAAGGACGCGTCCAAACCGCTCTTCCCCAGTAACCAGTATTAGTTTGGTGGTGGTAGCGGCCTGTCCAAGGGGTAATATTTTGTACCTTGGGGAAGTTTTGACCTAAGCTGGTAAAGATAAGCTTAGGAGGTTTTTCATGCAGGTCCCCACATCTGTACCCTAGAGTTCAGAGTGGGGGAGGAACCTTGACAGAGACCTGGGTCTTATAGCTCTTCCCCTTAGGCTGAGAAGAGGGGCCGTTAGATGTGGGCAGGCTTGACCACACCTGCCCTTCTCCAGCACTTCAAAATAGGTGCATCTCCCATAGAGCTGTGGTGACTCACCACTCAGGCATGCAACAACAACTCAGCTGCACTAATTTACTCTTCCTACACAGCCTGCAGTGACTTAGCCTCCAGGCATGTGGCTGCAGCCTATCCTGGAGAAGAGCCTGGGTCAGGTGACCCCCAGTCTCAGGTATTTCCCCAACTCTGCCAAAGCTGCAGATCAATCTGTGCAACAGCATTATGCAGCCAGGATCCCTCCTGCTGCCTCGCAGGAGACAGACTCACTGGGCTCTCAGCCTGGTCCTGCTCCAGTTCCTGCCTCCGTCTTGCAGGGATGTGGGAACAATTTGTATAGTGGGGGTGCTGAGAGCCACTGAAACAAACTGTAAACCCCGTAGCAGATGAAAACCACTTCAAGCCAGGGGGTGCGGCAGCACCCCTCGTTCCAGCACCTGTGCCACCTTGCCAAAGTCCTGTTCCAGTTTTGTCCTGGCCTTACTCTGGCCTAGCTCCAGCCCTGTTACTGACCCTCTCCAGCCTTGTCTCTGCCTCCTGACCCCTCAGACTCTGACCACCCAGCTCCAACCTCTGGCCTTTTCCTGGACTCTGGCTATGATACTGATTTGTATTTTTTACAGACTCTGTCCACCCGTCTTCAACCTGTGCCCTGCACCTGGACCTTGTCTACAGTCCTGTTTTTTGGCTTGTCTACAGACTCTGATCTTGGTTCTGACCCTGGCCTGTCCCCCAGATCTCAGTTCAGTGCTACCCTCATCCCAGCTCCAAGCTTTTGTCCAGACTCTACTTCTGCTCCAACCATCAGACCTGACTGCCAGGAGGCAGTGCCTGACAACATCTACATTAATGTGTATGCACATGTAATATTATAGGTGAACACTATTATAAATTTGACTCTCTGTGTCAGAAAGTCAATTTCTCGCTTGTCTACTTATCACACTTGCTCTTCCTTTTGTTCTTCAAATGTTTTAAGTCAGATAATAGTTTTCTTCTTCCCAAGGTGGCATCATATTCTCCTCTTTTGCTTTGTATCTCACTGTCAAGGCATCTTCTGAGGATTCTCTTTCTTTCCACTCCTTGAAAAGGCTCAAATGAAATATTTGCCAGGATCTGATTCTGTCTGGATCTGTTTTCCATAGTACCTCAAAAGGGCCCTAACATTTTGTTAAATTTACTGGTATCTGTAGACAACAATAGCACTTCTTCTGCTGGTTGTTGGAAGAACTAGTATGTCCCCGCACAAAGCAAATACCAAATTTTCTGGCTTTTTGGGGAGGCTTCTGAATTTTCTTCAGCCCACTCTCTCTCTCTGTCTCTCTCAGGTGTTCTCATCTCTCCCTCATCTCAAAGGTATATAAGACTATATTTGCAGAACAATGCAGTTTCTCAGCTTCCCTTTCACATATGTAGGGGACCTCTCCCCCGTGGCCCTTATAGAAACTCAAACTAGGAATCTGGGAAATGTCCCAGTATGTGAATAATAGAAATGGGAATCACTTGGCTCAGTCATCCTGCGTTTCTGACACAATTTTCAAACTTGTTAGCATTGAGTTAAAGTTTGCCACTAAATCATCAGTTTGGGAGTGTTAAGGTTGTGTTTTAATAATGTTGATACCCATCTCTTCATGAAGGAACTGCAACAACTGAGATATAACATTTGTTCAACTGTAATGCCTTCCCATGAATGCTACTAGATATTAAATGAACCTAGTTTGAGACCCATAATCCCTCCATCTCACATCAGTCAAAATCTGGTACATCACACAATTCAGTCATAGCGTTCAAGGCCAGAAGGGACCACCAGTTCATCTAGCCTGATCTCCCATCTACCCCAAGCCACCAATACCATCCAGCACCCATACACTAACCCCAACAATTGAAATGAGACCAAAGTATTACAGACACTAGGAGACTAGACTGTTATGTGCCACAGGCAGAGAATGGGAAAGACCAAGGTGCACCAATGCCCTAGGCCCCCGCAACGGCAGGGAAGTGATAAGTGAGATATACCCAGATGTTCTCTGGCAAATGACCCACACCCACATGCTGCAGAGAAAGGCAAAAAACCCAAAGATCAGTACCAATCTTCCCAAACCCACATATGGTGATTAGTTATACCCTGAGCGTGTCAACAAGAACCAGTCAGCCAAGCATCTAAGAGCGAGAGAGAGAGAGAGAGAGAGAGAGAGAGAGAGAGAGAGCTTGGTGTCATGTCAGAGCACTGGCCCACACTATCCAGTGTCCCCTTTCCAGCTGTGACCATCTCTGATGCTTCAGAGGAGGAAGACAAAACAACAACACCTCCCCCCCCAATCCCCACATAATAATAATTTTACATTCTCCTGAGAATTCTCCCTGTCAAATGGTTTTACATGACCACTCCTGCCATTCCATGAAGGTTCTGAGTGAAAATGGCCCCTGTAGTAACTTCCTAAACAAACAATCAATCCTTCATCCATAAGAGTCCAGTGCCCTACTAGAGAGGAGTGAGATTCGACCATTTCCTTTGTGGCTAGTGCCAAGTCCTTCCCATCTACAGAAAGCATATCAGAAGTAGCTGTCAGCTCTTCTCCCTGGAATTTTGGCAGGGGCAAAGGAACTAGAACCCACATCAGTTTTTGACTATACACCAAACTTTGCAACTGGGTGTATCTATGGAGGATTGAAATTAGCAATAACTGCTGTGGATCTGGATCTTCCCTTTCTTCCTTCTCTTCAATTGGAGTTTCACATTGTAATGGCAACAACAACAAAAAAAGACTTCAAAAAAAGCATCTTGGCATATTTATTCTTCCTCATCAGCTTCCATATCCAATTTAATTTCATTTGAGGAAATCTGAACTAGATATTTTTAAGTGCATCCTTAAACCAGAATTTGAAGATCTTTCTACTTTATACACCATCAACAACAATAAGAAGAATTAGAATTTAGCTTGATAACTTTGTGGTAGAATAAAATATAATTTGTTCTTCCTTCAGCTATCTTGGTTCTGCAGTGTAGGCACTAATAAAAAAAATGTGATTTAGTCAGTAAACTAAGCGGATAAGAGTTAAAAGATATAGAGGGAGTGGAAATGAGCAGTCAGGAGACATTTTTTACAGAGCCATTTTCTTGACCACAACACTTTAAACATTTATTTTTCCCAAGAAAATATGTGCTCTCTACCTGAGAGACTATTTCTTTCTTTAATGAAAAAAAAATCATTACCATCCCCTTAGACAATTTTAGTTCCATTTCCTCCAGTTGTTGTAATCTCCAAAATCTAATCTATGGATGTATCCTTCTCTTTCATAACTCTGTCCTCCATTTCATTAATAGACACATACACATAGAAAAATAGTCAAGACCATGGTATCTTATTGAATACAACTATGGTTGTTAAAGTCCACATTAAAATGAACTCAGTGTACTCTCTATATTGGACATGGTCTTGGACATTTCATAGTATCAGCTTACTAAAGTATCACAAAGAGAGGATAATCAGTCACTAACTACGCTGAGATGGCTGAACCATTGATTGCTTCTGCTTCTCAGGATGTCCCATTATATAGAATAAATGAAAATTGTTGGAGTACATTGGAAACTGCTGTTCATGAAGGTGCCCCTGTGGAACTTCCTGTATCTTTTCTCATCTTTATTGAAGGACTGGAGTGATTTCTGCACTGTTTTCACTTACTGCAGGGCATTCATCCCCTTCTATAGTCCGGAGTGTACTATTCAGCTTCCCTAATTCAACTCATTGATCGCTTTGGGAAAAAGCAGAATGATACAGTAATCGGAATCTCTGCTACCTCCTGCTAACCTGGATGAATTCCTAAATAGCTCCCATTATAGACATCAATCACATCTTGCATCCCAAGTGATGATAGGCTGGTCTCTTAACAGGTAGACACATCTGTTCTACTCTGTCAGACTTGATTTACACTGATTGAATTCTGAAATAATTACACCTTTTATTTCAAATACAGTGTAAATCTGTTCAGGATTAATGTATTACTTTAAAAATGGTTACCAAATTGCCATTTGTTGTATACTATTTGTTGTATACCTCAATACATATTTACATATTGTGCGTTATTGTTTATTTATTAAATATTTAAGTATTTATGGCTTAAAATTACCTTTACATCTGAGATTATTTTAAGAAATGTTTTGGCTTGTTGGCCTTTAATTTATGCAATAGACACTGGATAGAAGAGGTCATTTTGTTTATTTAAAAATATATTTTAAGAAGTTGATGAGTACAGTTAACAACTGTAACTGAAAAAGAAACTGCAAGCAAATTCACTTAACATGCTGGAAGATAAATGTAATGAACAAAATGTAATAATAATATGCAACAGATACCTGATATGTTGGACGTTGTTTAGCACATTGTAGGTGCTATACATAATTCAGATAAATATTGATAGTTTATAATTAATACCACAGGCAAAATGGTTATGTACCATACTACTTACTTTGCTTTTTATCATTCTTTGGTGTGTAAGCAGATACATGCAGGCTAAATAAAAGTAGTAGTATGAAGAAAAGAAAAGAAAAGAAAAAGAAAGAAAGAAAGAAAGAAAGACATAAAAATGATAGAGAAGCTGAAAGTAGAAAACGAGAGAGATGTATGTAGAGTAGTTTAGAAGAATGTTTTCCTTCACTCTGGCCAGAACTTGCTATTTTCTTTTTTTCTTCTTCTTCTTAAAGGACTATTTGGGGGGAAATATTCTTTCTTCTTTTCTTTCTTTTTTATTATGGTAGATATGTATGTTCTTTAAACCTCTGATCTATTTCTCTATTACATTAGTTGTTGGGCAATTCCATCTCCCCCAACAGCCCTTCACCCCTTTAAGGGACCAAAATCAGGTTTTTTTCTTTAGACTATGGTGGGAAAAATGAGTACTGAATTCTTAACTAGAGTACACTGTAGCTTTTTTCACCATATTTGTATGTGTTATCAGGTTTAATCAGCTTCATTGGAACAGATCACATGGGTCAAACCCAATCAGAGTCTTTCTGTGGCTTTCAGTGGGTTTTGGACCAGGCCCGTGGTTGTTTCTCATGTGTCCCTGATTTACCTATTGCTGGGTCAGTCCAGCCAAGCAAAAGCCATTTTCAATCAGGTTCTCAGTGACAGAGCTCTCTGATTAAGTAATTAAACATTTTATCTTAGCCCTTGTAGATGTCTGACTCTGTACATTTACCTTCTGTACTTTCCTAGTTTCCAGGAAAGGTCTCATTATTAAATCCCAGGTCTTAAAAAGTAATTTATTTCATTGGGATCAGAGTTCTTTTGTTGCAATAGAGGGCCAGTCCCACTTCCATTTCTGAACAAGCAAACCTCTGTGAATGGGCATGAACCCAAACATTAGCTATGGGTTTGTAGTGGCTTCAACCGTGATTAAAAAAAAACAACAGGTTCAATCAATTGTGAATCTTTTCATTCTTCAGTGCCATCTGAGCCGGATTAGAATTTTATATAACTTTCTCCTGGACCTGCAAGCCGACCTCAACTAGTCCAAGATACATGTTATTGTGTTCACTGATATGGATGAGTCACTATAAAGAAAAACAAATGAGAAAAAGCATATGAGGAAAGTAACCTTAAAGGGGATTTAACAAGTGCTTAGTTTTTCTTTCTTAATGTAAACAAGGAAAGTCTGGTATCTTGGTACTAATATACAAAAACCTGATTAGAAATGAATAGATATATAAAAAAATTCTAATGAACTTTTCTAAAAGGAAACTCCAATCCCACTGTATTGTTTTGTGACACAATTGAAGATACTAGGTGCTGACCAGAGATTGGCATTTTTATCTGCCATAAAAAGCATTCCTGACCCAATTCTTTTTTAAAGCTACCTTAAAATTTGAGTAGAGCCAATCCATTATATATATGCTTTCACAACCCATTCTGTGACAATGAACTATGCCATTCATATCTGATTCATACCTTTTATTTCACTGATAACTTAATAAACCTCAAACTGTACCCTCAAACACTGTAGTAATAGCATAATTTTTGGCATAGCTGCAAAAAACAAATCACAGCAAAAACCACCATGACCACAACATTGGTTGAGAAACCAATCTGGCTCTCCATCCTTCTGTTCCCTGATCCTATTCAGGTATGTTAGCATGCATAGCATATAGGATCACTCATTCTTTGGAAATCAGCCTCAGCATGATGGAGTCACTGGTTGTGACTCCACAGCCAAAGCCACACAGAAAATGCAGCTGAAGTTGGACCTAATCCCTTAACTTTATAAGCAAAGCAAAATATTTCCTCTTCATTGAAAGAATTCAGATTGGATTTCTGTGAACATTTCAAGTAAATCCTCTAAATGTGTTAAAAATTGGAAGCATATTAAAGGATGCATTTAAAAACAAAATCACTGGTTTTATAGGGGCAGATCTTCTGCTGGTACTGGTTAGTGTGACTGCATTATCTTCAGTTTCCTTGTCATGGGGGATGCAGGGGGTTGGCCCTTGGAAATGAAGCAGATCCCTCTCTCCTGTGTCAGGACAGATGCCCCCATTTGCTCAATTAAGAGGGCGGGGCAGCACCTAGTGGGTATTAAAGACCAAGGGGAATGAGTGATTTGGAGAAGACTTAGTGAGAGTCAGTCAGGAGAGTGGAGGGCTTGGGGGAGGTGGAAAGCTGTAGAGCACAGTAAGCTCTCTCTGTAGGTCCTCCCTGGCAAGAGGGATGAATTGTCTAGGAGACTTTATTTTTGGGACCTGGTAGAAGGCTGAAGGCAGGACAGCAACAAGAGGGGTTTGCTAGCAAACTTTTCCTAGCCAGGGGCAGCAGGCTGAAAGCAGCAGGAGGAGGAGCAGTGGAGGGAGTTATCTGCTGGCTCTAAGTTGGAGAGCCAGAGCCGAGGACCAGAGAGGGCTGAAGGCAGGGTAGAAGAAGAGGGGCTTACATGCTGATGGCTCTATGATGGATCCAGGGAAGCAGTGAGAGGGCCAGAGGGAATGAGGGATGCTCCCCTGGTAAAGACTTCCTGGCAGTGAGGCTATGGGGGTTCCTGCTGACACACCAGTTGTAAGGTTTGGGGGAGGGGGCTGTACTGGAGATGCAGAGCATGATGAGGGATGCCAGGGCATGGTGAGGGATGCCAGGGTTGGATCTTGCATGTACTCTTTCAGCTATGCTGGGGAATTCTGGACTATGGCTGTGAGAGTTTTGTTATGATAAATGTGCCTGGGACTTTTGTAACAAATCAGCCCCACAAGGGCCATTTGCACTAAGAAAGATTTGAACTATTTGAAGGGACTCTGATAGGGGAAACTGAGGCATACATGGCCTGCCATGCTGTAGAATGCCCCCTTGTGACAGATTAGTGGGGCCCCCATAACAGTCCCATTGGATTCCTTTGAGCCCCTCGAGTTTCATAGTGCGAAAAAAACACTTTCTGCATATCTATAGCGTAGTGATCTGATATCATTGTTACAGAATGGAATGGGAAAACTCTTTGTATGGTCCTCCTCTAGATTCCCTAAGGTCCATTGAAAACATACAGCTGAATTGTTCCCCCCACCCCATCTGCTATTCTAGAAAGGTTGACAAGTAGGCCCCTCTGTACTCCTAAATTCCCAGGAAAGATCTTCAGGGTTGTGGGAACCCTGCACCCCAAACAGATGTGGGACCCCACTGCTGCTACTTTAAAGCAGGGGTGGCCAACCTGTGGCTCCGGAGCCACATGCGGCTCTTCAGAAGTTTAATATGCGGCTCCTTGTGTAGGCACCGACTCCGGGGCTGGAGCTACAGACGTCAACTTTCCAATGTGCTGGGGGATGCTCACTGCTCAACCCCTGGCTCTGCCACAGGCCTTGTCCCCACTCCGCTCCTTCTCCTCCCCCCATTCCCCAGAGCCTCCTGCATGCCACAAAACAGCTGATTGGGACGTGCGGGGAGGGAGTGGTAGGCCCTGATTGGTGGCTGCCAGTGGATGGGAGGCACTGGGACTGGGGTGGAGGAGCTGATGAGGGGCTGCTGATATATTACTGTGGCTCTTTGGCAATGTACATAGGTAAATTCTGGCTCCTTCTCAGGCTTAGGTTGGCCACCCCTGCTTTAAAGCATTTGATCTCATTATGGGGCGCGATGCAGTCTGGAATGCACCAACAAATAGGGAATATAAGCAGGTTTGCTGCTTCTGTGAAGAACTTTCAAAGAAGATAGTGGGATAAAAGCTCAAAGAAGAGCACTGAAAATTATTAAGGAGAGTTTGACTTGTGAGCAGAGTCAGTTGCCTGAGTCACCACTTTACTATTCCAGTTTTAGCCTTGTGTTGCTCCATTGATTTCAGTGGAATTACACTGTTGTGAAACTGAACTCGCAGTGGGCAATCAGACTAACAGTATGGGAAACTTGGCTGAGTGAGAATTAAAGCAGGCACGTTATGATTGTATACAAATATTTGAAAGGTGTAACGAGAGGTAAGGATTAGTTAGCATGAGCTGGGGGTGATGAAATTAATCTGAACAAAGGACAATTCAGGCTGAGTATATGGAAAACATTCCTATGGTGAAGTCTAATTGAGTTGGGAGTATTCTCCCAAGGGAAGTGGTGGGAGCCTGAGCACTTGAGACATCAACAATACTTTTTTCAAAAGTGGCCATTAACATTGAGTGCCCAGCTTGAAACACGAAGAGTCTGATTTTAGAGATACCAAGCACCACAGCTCCCATTGACTTGAATAGGACTTATAAGGCCTGATTCTCTTGACTACAACAGAGTTGCTCCTTTTGAAAATCTGGAAAAATCATGAGAGAATATTTGGTAAGACTGTGGTTGCCAATCTTTCCCATATCAGGACCCCATTTTCCAAGGCAGGATCCTCACAAGTCCCTCTTTCTATCTTTCTTGAGTCTAGCAGGAATTTAGCAATATTGGAAGGGCAGGGTGATCATGACTTCTTGACACCTGTTCATGCCCTCCACCCCGAGTTGAGAACCTATGTTGCAGAAAATTGGCTAGACTTAATCAGTTTGCTGTATCTTTTGAATCTCCCCTTTCTCTGAATCTATTACACTATTTGCTAATTTAATTTGTTGTGATTAATATATTGTTGCAATGTTTCTGCCATTACAGTCTGTAGGAGAATTTAGTTATAATGATGACTAAATTCAACAGCAAATTTTAACAACAGGAATTATAGCACCATTATGCAGAAATGTCTGGTGAATTATACAATTGTATGTACCACAATATAAATCTCAAAGATATTAAACCTCTTTTTGTTTCTTTGAAGCTGCTAGCCTGGGTGCCAGCCAAAATGTAAAATTAGTTCACAAAGGCAATTTACAATTATTTTTTCTTTATCTTGTGGGCTTTTCAGAAGACTGTTAGCTGAGGCTCTGAGTCTGTATTAGCTCCGTTGATAGAAGAGTCTTCTTTACTTACTCAGACTGCATTAGTCCTGCAAGTTGGCAATAGTATTCCAAATAGAATTCAGTTTTTTAGAAGCTGGTTACTATCAAGCAAACATTCCAAAGTGATTTATGAATGCATAAACCTGTCAGGTTTGCAACTCTGAGAACATTTACAAAATGAGCACATGAAATAGTCAATGCTCATCAGACACTGGAAGGTAGACACAAAGTTTTTGTTTCTCTAACAAGTTTTCAATAGAAATGCACACTGCTGCAAAAAAGTGAGGAAGTACAGCAGTTTGCAGTTAGAAGAAAGAACAGGAGTACTTATGGCACCTGAGAAACTAACAAATTTATTTGAGCATAAGCTTTTGTGGGCTACAGCCCACTTCATCGGATGCATAGAATGGAACATATAGTAAGAAGATAGATACAGAGAACATCCTGCTGATAATAGCTCATCTTAATTAATTAGCCTCTTACAGTTGGTATGGCTACTTCCACCTTTTTCATGTTCTCTGTATGTATGTATATATCTTCTTACTATATGTTCCATTCTATGCATCCAATGAAGTGGGCGGTAGCCCACGAAAGCTTATGATCAAATAAATTTGTTAGTCTCAAAGGTGCCACAAGTACTCCTGTTATTTTTGTGGATACAGACTATCAGTTTGCAGTTGTAATCTGAGAACACTGCAGATATTTTATAGCACTCTAAATGCTTTGCCAGATGAGTAACATATTTTGCAAACAGTGATAGGCAAGCCTCAAATATTTGAAGGCTTGGCTTGGATGAGGCCCTCCCTGCCAAAAGAAAAGCCATAGCTGCTTGCTGAAAGCTCAGCTAATCCTTTTCAGGTCTTCTCTGTGTTGTCCAACCAACTCTTTACTCCAACTGCCTCCGCCTGTCCCCTTCCTTGAATTCAAACCATTTTCCCCCTAGGCTAATCACCACAACCTGGACTCACTGGCTGCTGTTCACTCTCCCTCCGTTCTTCTTTTGTATATCACAATTTCTCTTCCCTTGCTCTGTTCCCCCTATAACTCCAGCATCTCTCTCACCTTCTCTGATATTCCCACTTAAGATCCTCAGCAGGGCCCCTAGATCTAAAAAATTGCACTCTTTGGGGTTATAGAGTCATAGACTTCAAGGTCAGAAGGGACCATCATGATTGCCCAGTCTGACCTCCTGCACAATGCAGGCCACAGAATCTCACCCACCCACTCCTGTAATAAACCCCTAACCTATGGCCGAGCTATTGAAGTCCTCAAATCGTGGATTAAAGACTTCAAGGTGCAGAGAATCCTCCAGCAAGTGACTTGTGCCCCACACTGCAAAGGAAGGTGGAAAAAAAATCCCCAAGGACTCTGCCAATCTGCCCTGGAGGAAAATTCCTTCCTGACCCCAAATACAGCGATCAGCTAAACCCTGAGCATGTGGGCAAGATTCATCAGCCAGACACCCAGGAAAGAATTCTCTGTAGTAACTTAGATCTCACCCCATCTAACATCCCATCACAGGCCACTGGGCATATTTACTGCTAATAGTCAAAGATCAATTAATTGCCAAAATTAGGCTATCCCATCATACCATCCCCTCCATAAACTTATCAAGCTTAGTCTTGAAGCCAGATATATCTTTTGTCCCCACTGCTCCCCTTGGAAGGCTGTTTCAGAAGTTCACTCATCTGATGGTTAGAAACCTTCATCTAATTTCAAATCTAAACTTCCTGATGGCCAGTTTATATCCATTTGTTCTTGTGTCCACATTGGTACTGAGCTTAAATAATTCCTCTCCCTCCCTGGTATTTATCCCTCTGATATATGCATAGAAAGCAATGATATCTCCCCTCAGCCTTCTTTTGGATAGGCTAAACAAGCCAAGCTCTTTGAGTCTCCTTTCATAAGACAGGTTTTCCATTCCTCGGATCATCCTAGTAGCCCTTCTCTGTACCTGTTCCAGTTTGAATTCATCCTTCTTAAACATGGGAGACCAGAACTGCACACAGTATTCCAGATGAGGTCTCACAAGTGCCTTGCATAACAGTACTAACACCTCCTTATCTCTACTGGAAATACCTTTCCTGACGCATCCCAAGACCACATTAGCTTTTTTCAAGGCCACATCACATTGGTGGCTCATAGTCATCCTGTGATCAACCAATACTCCAAGGTTCTTCTCCTCCTCTGTTACTTCCAAGTGATGAGTCCCCAGCTTATAACAAAAATTCTTGTTATTAATCCCTAAATGCATGACCTTGCACTTTTCACTATTAAATTTCATCCTATTACTATTATTCCAGTTTACAAGGTCATCCAGATCTTCATGTATGATATCCCGGTCCTTCTCTGTATTGGCAATACCTCCCAGCATTGTGTCATCTGCAAACTTTATCAGCACACTCCCACTTTTTGTGCTAAAGTTAGTAATAAAAAGATTAAATAAGACTGGTCCCAAAACTGATCCCTGAGGAAATCCACTAGTAACCTCCCTCCAGCCTTACAGTTCACCTTTCAGTATGACCCATTGTAGTCTCCCCTTTAACCAGCTCCTTATCTACCTTTCAATTTTCATATTGATCCCCATCTTTTCCAATTTAACTAATAATTCCCCATGTGGAACTGTATCAAATGCCTTACTTAAATCGAGGTAAATTAGATCCACTGTGTTTCCTTTGTCTAAAAAATCTGTCACTTTCAAAAACCAGTCAGAGAACACTTCAATCTCTCTGGTCACTCGATTAGAGACCTAAAAGTGACGATTCTTCAACAAAAAAACTTCAAAAACAGACTCCAATGAGAGACTGGTGAATTGGAATTATTTCGCAAACTGGATACAATTAACTTAGGCTTGAATAAAGACAGGGATGGGTCATTACACAAAGTAAAACTATTTCCCCATGTTTATTCCCCCCCACACACTGTTCCTCAGACAATCTTGTCAACTGCTAGAAATGGCCGACCTTGATTATCACGACAAAAGGTTTTCTCCCTCCCTCCCCGCTCTCCTGCTGGTATTAGCTCATCTTAAGTGATCACTCTCCTTACAGTGTGTATGGTAACACCCATTGTTTCATGTTCTCTGTGTATATAGATCTCCCCACTGTATTTTCCACTGAATGCATCCAATGAAGTGAGCTGTAGCTCACAAAAGCTTATGCTCAAATAAATTTGTTAGTCTCTAAGGTGCCACAAGTACTCCTTTTCTTCTCAAAGAAGGAGATCAGGTTGGTTTGGTATGATCTACCTTTTGTAAAACCAAGTTGTATTTTGTCCCAATTACCATTGGCCTCAATGTCCTTAACTACTTTCTCCTTCAAAAATTTTTCCAAGACCTTGCATACTACAGATGTCAAGCTAACAGGCCTGTAGTTACCTGGATCACTTTTTTCCCCTTTCTTAAAAATAGGAACTATGTTAGCAATTCTCCAGTCATATGGTACAACCCCTGAGTTTACAGATTCATTAAAAATTGGGCTTGCAATGGGCTTGCAATTTCATGTGCCAGTTCCTTTAATATTCTTGGATGAAGATTATCTGGACCCCCTGATTTAGTCTCATTAAGCTGTTCGAGTTTGGCTTCCACTTCGGATGTGGTAATATCTACCTCCATATCCTCGTTCCCATTTGTCATCCTGCCATTATCCCTAAACTCCTCATTAAAGACTGAGGCAAAGTATTTGTTTAAATATTGGGCCATGCCTACATTATCCTTAACCTCCACTTCATCCTCAGAAGTCCACTTCTTCTTTCTTTGTTTTCTTCTTATTTATATGGCTATAGAACCTTTTACTATTGGTTTTAATTCCCTTTGCAAGGTCCAACTCTACATGGCTTTTGGCCTTTCTCACTTTATCCCTACATGTTCTGACCTCAATAAGGTAGCTTTCCTTGCTGATCCCTCCCATCTTCCACTCCTTGTGGGCTTTGATTTTTCTTAATCACCTCTCTGAGATGCTTGCTCATCCAGCTTAGTCTACAACTCCTGCCTATGAATTTTTTCCCCTTTCATGGGATGCAGGCTTCTGATAGTTTCTGCAACTTTGACTTGAAGTAATTACAGACTTCCTCTGCCTTTAGATCCACAAGTTCTTCAGTCCAATCCACTTCCCTAACTAATTTCCTTAATGTTTTTAAGTTAGCCCTTTTGAAATAAAAAATCCTAGTCACAGATCTATTTTTGTTTATCCTTCCATTTAGTTTTAACTGAATTAGCTCATGATTGCTCGAACCAAGGTTGTCCCCTACAACCATGAGGTTTCTCCTGGCCATCACCATCCCAGAGCACTTTAGGTGTATTTGAACCCATGGAAGCCCTAGAGAAAATAAAAGTTGAAAAAAACATAACTGACCTAGGTCCAGCAGAGACTATCAGAGCTGTTGAAAACCTTCTAACTCCTTCTCCCTCACGTTCTTCCACCATCTGCTGGCAGAACCTCATCTCACTATTAGGCTTTTCCCTGGATCTTGCAAGACACCTTGAACTCTAAACTAGTAGGGAAATTTCAGAGCACATCAATTTACACTGAACTCCAGTGAGTCCACTTCTGCTGCTTGCATCTATTGCAGAGACACCTGCAGTCTCCCCACCTTACAAGATTTTCCATGGGAGGGTGGCTCTAAAAATCAAATTCTGAACTAAACCTTATCACTCCTGATTCCAACCAGGACCCATACTCTCAGTTCTAATTCAGAGTAGAATTACGTACAACCAACTACAGACCATGCATCACAACCTTAACTCTACCCTGCTAGGAGTGCCAGCCTTATATCCCTACCTTTAACAATACTTCTGAACACAACCTTTTATCATACTACCTTCTCCCAATCTAATCACCTCCTACACCAAACATCCACAACTACTAAGGTATGTCTAAATTGCAATTAAACTCCAATGGCTGGCCCATGTCAGCTGACTCAGACTGATGGGGCTCAGGTTATGAGACTGTTTAATTGCAGTGTAGCAGTCTAACCTGAGCCCAAATGTCTACACCACAATTAAACAGCCCAGTAGCCTGAGCCCCAGGAGCTTGAGTCAGCTGACATGGGCCAGACAAGGTGTTTAATTGCAGTATAGACATACTCCTAGTGTTGGGGAAAGGGATGTGTGTTTTGAAGGTAAAAATAGGGCAGATTAAGATGATGGTATGTGTTTTGTGGTGTACTTTAGTTTTGGTAATGATGAAGTGTGTGCTTGTGGCTGAAGAAGCAGAGAGTATGCACTGCTAGGTGGCTTAACCTTTGATTTCCTTGCTATTGTGGGTTTGTATAAGGCACGTTGTGCATGTAGTAACCGTAACTGCTGCACAATGGAAGATTTTTGTGGATTAATAATATATGGCTTTCATTCAACTTTATGTTGTGTCTCTAATCTGGAGAACAAGGTTCCTAAAGAAGCTACTAATTCAGACTAACTTTTGTGGTAGTGATTTATCATACTTCATCATTTTTATCATTTTCTGGCTGATTCAAGGACATTAAACATAACTGGGATGGTTTTTTAAAGTGATTCTTCTGTGTAGAAATAAGGTTGAACCCCATATTCTATCCACTCAGACTTCAAAGGGAAAACTATCATGAATTCAACTCACAGAGAGAAAGATGCTGGATTACTTAGATAGTCACAATATTAGTCACTTGCCACCACTGACACATGCATAAATATAGACTAATCTAGACTTGAGCTGAGCAAACATTTTTGTGTACATTGTTCCACAAAAAATGGTTCTGAAGATTGGGGTCAATTTTGGCAAATAGTTTCAATTGGGAAAAAAATTGGAAATATCAAAATAGTTTGTGTTGGCATTTACAAAACAAAACATTTTGACTTGCAATTCCCTCAGTTTTATTTTTTTAAATAACACTTTTCAAACATTTTTTAAAAAAACTTTGAAATGGAAACAAAAGGTTTTGTTTTAGTTGACCAAAACCAATCTTTTTTCACCATTTCAGTTAAGTGAAAATTTTGAAACCATTCCATTTCAAGTCAACCCGAAATGAATTTTTTCCCCTCAGACCTGCATGCAAATGGCCTATTCAGTTATTTTCTCAGCCCTAGTCTAAACATATGGTTGTATTGGGAAACGGCACCAATTTTTTTAAAAAACAAATCAGTTGTAGTCCACTGTAAATACAATAGTACAAATGCTTAAGCAGACACAGAAAGGCTTGATTGTCTTGCTCTGGATTCAAAATAGTCAAATCCTTTTTTAAATTCCTTTTCAAAAAGAATTCTTCATTGGCTGAGACCCAGAGCAAACTTTTCTTAATTGAATTTAAGTCTCTGAAAATAAGCAGGATTTGGCTAGAACTGTATGAAACTCAACGTTTTCATTTCCTAACCTGATCTAAAACAGAACCCTGAGGTGCTCCAAAGCTTGTCTCTTTCACCAACAGAAGTTGGCTCAATAAAAAATATTACCTCACCTACCTTGTCATTTTCATTCACACAGATTCATGCAAATCTGTATGCAAAGTGTATTAGGCACTTCACAGAAGACATCGAAAGACTTTGTTCTTGCCCAAGGGAGTCTGCAATTTCAGTTTTAGACTTAAAATGAGTAAGTGGAAAATATTATAGAATACATGGGGTAAGAAGAAGGCACTGTTACAGCAATATGATCATATAGTTATTCAGTTTCATTAAGGCTAGCAAATTTTAAAAATTCATAAGAATTTATCCTATGTTTGTAAAGAAAAAATCTAGGTCCATGATGCTCAGCATTAAGATAATACCTAGTCTGATCGTCTATATGTTGCATTCAGATTGAAGCTAATGTAAAGTCTTGCTTAAATCAGAGTTTTATTAATATTATAATCCTGTATTTTCTTTGCCTTTTGTTGGGTCTTTTTGTTTCCAAAGAGGAGGACATATAATTACTGTACATGGCTTTTCACAGCTCCCATGAGATGTGCCAGATATGAATAGCTTATTATTTAAAATTTCACATCACTAAAGCATCCTTTCTGAGCAATCACATAAAGCAGTTAGAGAAAATCTGCACTTCATAAATATTGAATTGTCATTTGTCTATGTATGTGTCTGTTTTCTATAAATTAAAAAAATCAGCAATTACTGAATTAATTTTTTATCTACTTAAATTTTTAACCAGTAGAAATGCAATTTATTTGGTAACATTTGAAAACTCTGTATCATCTGTTTGATGAATCCGGCCACTACTTTCAGACCTCTTGCAAATAACATAGAGGATGGAAACTGACAATACAGTATGAAGAGACCCAAAGGAGATAGCAATAATTTTATATAGTCTTGAAAAGCGAAGGCTTTAGAGCAGAGAAAGGCATGATCACAGTCTATAAATACCTTCAAGGCCACAAAATGAATGAAGGAGAGTAACTCACTTACATAGCAGGGAAGAATAATTCCCTCCACTGCAGGAATTACTGGGTGAAATCTCTGGCCTATGTTATATAGGAGGTCAGACGAGATTATCATAACAGTCCCTTCAAACCTTAAAATCTATGAATCACAGTATCCAAGGATGGCAATTCAAACAAAAGACTAAAGATGAAAAAAGTTTAACCTAGATATTGGAACAAAGTTCCGAATAATAAGAGTAATATGGGGACCATCACTGTCTGAGGTCCCAAGATATAACCAAGAAATGGTTATAAATATGCACCATCATCGCTCTATATAGTGACAGGTTTCAGAGTGGTAGCCGTGTTAGTCTGTATCAGCACACCCATTTTTTCATGTTCTCTGTGTATCTATATATCTTCCTTCTGTATTTTCCACTGCATCTGATGAAGTGGGTTTTAGCCCACGAAAGCTTAAGCTCAAATATATTTGTTAGTCTCTAAGGTGCCACAAGTACTCCTCATTCTTTTTACTCTGTATAGTGGGTAACTTGGAAGCCAGTGATCTCGTAAGAACTTGAGAACCGCATCCCTAAACTGTTCTGTACCAGAGGCAGCGCTGTTATGTAGCATATCTACCACTGCACCTGCCCAATGCAGCCTCACAGTTCTGGAGGCCTGATCAGCATGGAGAGCACCGATAGCTCCTTGTACCTATGCAAATCTGTCTGAGCTGTGGTGTAGAGTAGCCATAATACATTCAAGGTAGTGGCCTTGTCTGATCATACATCTTTAAACCTTCTATAGTATTTATCAAACACTAAAGCCTGCAGCAAAAGAAAAAAACAGGCACCTGTTCCTAACTGGGAAATGATTTTTCTGTTTACTTTCATTGTCTACTTTGTTCCCTCTAAAACTCAATTTGAAAGCTACTCCTGTCACAGCTCCAAGAACTCCCACAACGGCATACAGTCAAGAGCTAGTTAGATTAAGAGGTTAGGGAGTATGCTGTATGAGTAATCCTGCAAAATGCAGGTGTCAGACTAGATGACCCAAAGATTTTTGTTTTCTCTGACCCTAATCTCTCTCTGATTTATTGACTTTTTATTCTGGGAAAGGCTTTTTGGAAGATACTTTACTTATTTCTTTGTCTCTATATTTGACACATATAGGAAGATGCAATGCCTGGTATTATAAGAAGAAATGGAGCTGGGTAAATTATTCCTATACAAAGGGACATATATTGAAGAAGAGTGCTATATGAGAGTTAAATATTATCGTATACAGCAGCTTGTTATTACTTGAAGAGGGAAAATCATAAAATATGGGAAGAATTTCTGGAAGATCTCATGTATGGAAGCCATATTTAATTTTCCTAGGTGAAACTGTTTACATTTGGACACTTTGTATTGCAGACTATAGATTTGGGATCAAATTTTACAGAGGTATTTAGGCACCTTTAGTGCCTAGTGGGATTTTCAAAAATGTCTAAGCAGGTGAGATACCCAGTCTCCCTGACAATCTGCATCTGCAGATTTAGGCCTCTAAATACATTTGAAAAATTGTGGCCAATCCTTATAAACTGGGATTTGTGCTGTCGCTGGATAGAGGCCTGAAGTAAACTAAATTTGAATGAGAAGGTGAGATACTAAAATGGTTATAAATAAGATCTGTAATACTTGGGTGGAAATGTGAATGTGAAGGGGTTACCCCCCTTTAAGGTGACACCTGATGTACTGGGATGCCACTGAGCCTGCCTGTTCCACCAGCTGGGGTCCCCTTTACCCTGTCTGAGCCAGGCTCTTACGCCTCTAACACACACGCAGGTGGGACCACACCCAGCTGTAGAAAAACACAGACCCTGAGATCAGCTCTGGGAAAACTCAGTTTAAGGGACTTGCCCCAGTACACAGGTGCCCACCTTGGAGTGCAGACCCAATGGTGTATTGTCTTGCATTCTATAGAATAATCTGCACAGTGCAACTCATAAAAGTTCGCCCTCTCCCTCAATGTGAAGAGAGATATGAACAACTTCTTGCCCCCACCCCCATTAGAAATTACACAAACTGGGTTTAATAATAAACAAAACAAATTTATTAACTAGATTTTAAGTGAATATAAGGGATAGCAAACAGAACAAAGCAGATTACCAAGCAAATAAAACAAAACATGCACACTAAGCTTAAGATCTGAAAGAGACTGGTTTCAAGAAGTAATTTCTCACCCTAAATGTTATTTTAGGCAAGTTGCAGAGTTTCTGTAGCTTAGAGTTCCAGTTATTTCTTCTTTCAGACTGGACTCCTGTCTCAGTCTGGACTCACTAGTGCCTTTCCCTTCAGATTGGTTCCTTTGTCCCTTCAGGTACTTTCAGCAGTCCATCTTCTTGGGTAGGCAATGGAAGAGAGTCCAGATCAACCCCCTCCCCAGCCCTTAAAAAGGTTTTATTTAAGACAGGAATCCTTTTTTTGATCTCCACCCCGCTAGAGTGGAAAAGTACCAGCAGTGTCCAAGGGGATATTTTTCATCAGGTGACATTATCACCTGACCTTTTAGTGTCAATGCAGCATCCCAGGAAGCACCTCAGGAAAGTAGGAGATTAGTATCTTCAGAGTTCTATTGTCCTTCTTAAATGGGTCATTCAGGATCACTGCCTACTGTCTTGTAAGCGTTCCCCCCAAGTACACACACAGTTGTAATTGTTACTTAGTCAATATTCCTAACTTTAGATACAGCAATGACACATGCATACAAATTGGATAATCACATTCAGTAAATCATAACCTTTACAATCATATCTTACATGAGCCATCTTGCATAAAGTATATCTTAGTTATGCCATATTCGTATCATAACCATACTTCTATGAAGAATATGGGGTGTAACGTCACAGTGAATTTATTAGCTTAATGATCATATGAAATATCTGTGTAACTTCAAAGATTTTTTCAGTTCATGAGTGTTAATAATGACAAAATTACAAAAAGAGACTACCTTTCAGTGTATGTGGCACTTTAGCGCACACAAAACACAGGTACCTTGTCCTGATTTTTAGCAAGGTGTTGAGAGGGGCAATGTATTGTATCCCTCTTAGGGACTGATCCAGAGCCCATTGAAGGCAATGGAAGACTTTTTATTGACTTGGGCTTTTATTGACTTGGTCCTTCCATATGCAATGCAAAGCAAATTAAGGGTCCAATCCCACTCCACCTCCCCTCAGCCAACCACAGTTCACCTCTACAGAGCCAAAATTGAGTACTATATATCTCTAGAAACCACCCCTTTTGCCCTTCTTTGTTTCAAGATTGTCCACAACTTAGTGTTTGTTCTCCTTGGCTCTTCTCCCTGGTCCAAAGAGTTTCATAGATGAGCCTGTCTCTAGGGGGAAATGAATGCTGCTTCCTTTTGGTACCCTGCAGCGCAGTGGGCTATCTACTCTAACACTTTCAGAGTCTCTGCTAGAAAGGATTGTTTTACTCTGTTTAATTCTTTCCCCTTTCCTTGTGTAACCCTACCAACACCAGGGAAGAAGAATAGCTAGGAGGCATCTAGTATGATATTTTGCTTTTGTCTGGCTGCTTGTAGAATCCAGTCTCTGTCATGGATATCAAACAGTGCAAACTCTCTTTAGAGTTATTGGGTTTCTTGCACAGTGGGATATGACAATATCTCACAATATAAACTGGATCCTCTTTGAGATTTCAATTTAACACATCTGACTATATTTGGTTATTTTTGTCCTGGGAAAGGTGTTTGGGACAGAGCTCATTTTCCCGCTTCCAGTACATGAACATGGGAGGACCAAATGTCATTTTCTAGCAGTTCTGTTGTTTTTCTTCCCCTGCTGCTATGAAGTTTTTAGTTAGAATTTATTTTATGCCTCATTACTTCAAGAACCTGCTCCTCATTAGCTTGTGGTTTACTGTTTTATGAATCATACTAGAGTCAAGTTTAGCTGGGGATGCAGCCATCACCTGATTCTCCACTTCCTAGCATCCTACATATGTAACATTCATGCTAGGTGTTGTTCACCAGCAAAGAGGCCCAGGTTCAATATCTTGAGGTTCCTCTTCTAATTTATGAAACACCCAGCTTCCACCCAGAAACCTAGGAAAACTAAATACTTTCCCCTGGAATCTTCACAGGGAATATTTCCCCTCCTCCAAGCACTGAGTCAGTGTATGGAACAAGGAAAACTTTAAGGAAGATAGCATTAGTTTGGGGAAAAACAATAATAAACAATATGCTTATACAAATAATAAGTAAAAACTCCCATCCCCACAATATCTTTGACAGCAGCCCTTCACCTCAGTTTCCCCATCTGCTGGTGTAGACATCCAATGAACAAGTGTCCCTTTAACACAGCACTTCCCCCCCCCTTTCATCTCTGGTGAACCCCCACGCGAGATTTGTCAGTGGTTAACAAAGTCCCAGAGTATTTGGGCAGGTTCATCTCCAGCTGCTGCGGCGGTATGCTGACTGACTTGTGTGATGAGACACCTTTGCCACCCCATCTCACTGCAATACTGCATCCCGGTCTTCAGGCTCCACTACTGAACCCAGATATAGCAATTACAGCTCTGATGGTGAGGTTAGAGGGGTTCTTATTAGAGTTAACTGAGTTCTGTCATTCTACTTTGCAGTTTCAGCAAATAGCCATCTGTGGAGAAGGGTAAATGTACTGTAATCCCCAGGTCCTTTTCTGCAGAACTGCTGCTTAGCCAGTCAGTCCCCAGCCTGTAGCCTTGTCCTTGTTGAACCTCATCAGATTTCTTTTGGCCCAATCCTCCAATTTGTTTAGGTCACTCTGGACCCTAGCCCTACCCTCCAGCATATCTACCTCTCCCCCCAGCTTAGTGTCATCTGCGAACTTGCTGAGTGTGCAATCTATCTCATCGTCCAGATCATTAATAAAGATTAATAAAGCTCCTGCTCTCTAGAACTACAGACCACAGCTTACACATACTCATTTAGATCTGTGAAAAGTGGGCGAGATCAAGAAGCTGGATATGAGTCGGCAGTGTGCCCTTGTTGCCAAGAAGGCTAATGGCATATTGGGCTGCATTAGTAGGAGCATTGCCAGCAGATCAAGGGAAGTGATTATTCCCCTCTGTTCGGCACTCATGAAGCTATATCTGGAGTATTGTGTCCAATTTTGGGCCCCCCACTACAGAAAGGATGTGGACAAATTGGAGAGAGTCCAGCGGAGAGCAACTAAAATGATTAGGGGGCTGGAACACATGACTTACGAGGAGAGGCTGAGGGAACTGGGCTTGTTTAGTCTGCGGAAGAGAAGAGTGAGGGGGGATTTGATAGCAGTTTTCAACTACCTGAAGGGGGGTTCCAAAGAGGATGGAGCTAGACTGTTCTCAGTGGTGGCAGATGACAGAACAAGGAGCAATGGTCACAAGTTGCATTAAGGGAGGTCTAGGTTGGATATTAGGAAACACTATTTCACTAGGAGGGTGGTGAAGCACTGGAATGGATTACCTTGGGAGGTGGTGGAATCTCCATCCTTAGAGGTTTCTAGGGCCAGTCTTGACAAAGCCCTGGCTGGGATAATTTAATTGGTGTTGGTCCTGCTTTGAGCAGGGGATTGGACTAGATGACCTCCTGAGATCTCTTCCAACCCTAATCTTTATGATTCTATGATTTGCTGCTGTCACGTATTGGTGAACCAGAAGAAGAGACAGAATGGAACAGACCTTATTTGCAGGTTTGTTACCACTCATCCCAGTGTGTACATTGTGGTGATTTTATTAAAAGTTTAAGTTTTAGGTCCAGGGATAATGATAGTGTTGTTATTCCTACTGTGTGACAAAATGGCAACAGAACAGTACTAGATATGCTCTGAGTCACTTAACCAAACCTCAGTCTTGCACCACTGGGTGATGGAGCTTGGACACAAACCAAACAGAATAGAGCAGGGGCTTCTGCACTATGGTAAGGAGCAAATCTCTAGTGGCAAGGACTGCTCAAAGGACATACTGTACAACTCATTTAACCTGCATTAGTAGCAGCACAAGGGAATGGAAAGTTACCCTAACCAGGTATCCCCCTAGCTTTGGGGTGGGGGAATTCCATCCCCAGCCCATCCTTCACCTCTAGCACTGGGATGTGGTGGGGGAAAGCAGGGAGGAGGACATGGCCAGAGTACTGCTGCATCCTAATGATCCCCTGCCAATATAATGTCACTGTAGAGGCTATTCCTAGCCAACGTAAATTAGGACAGTGCTGAGACTACTGGCTCTCAGAAGCCCTAGATTAATCAGGGAAGTACAAACACAGCCACCTTTGTCCTTCCCTTTGTATCCCTATGCTGAGTGCAACTACGCTGGACCTGCGCATCAGAGGCAGTGAGTGCAAAGAGGGAGCAAACTGCTACCAAAACAGAATCTTAGCAGATTATATTTGCTTTGAGTGGTTTTAAGTGATGGCCCAAGTGAGTGTGACAGGTAGTGAAGTACCATCCTTGTTTCCAAAAACGGAATTTTCCAATGATTCTAGCTTCAAACCTACTACTTCCCACAGTGATGGAGCAGGAATAGTTCCCCCCATATCCTGCTGTGGACTTCTCCTCTACAGTCCCCGAACGAGGAGGCACCAGCCAGTTGTCCTGTGCAGTGTTAATACATCATGCAGATAATTTTTTTATCACTTTTATTCTGTCATTACATTATTATTTCCTGTGGTGTTTAAGTGCTGAGTGTACCAGGTCATCAGTAGTGCAGGCTTTTGTCGGTTAGCTTAAATTAGCCAAATATTAAAGGTTAGGCACTGGTGTTGTGGAACACCAGTGCAGCGATTCTACTCAGGCTCATATCTAGACTCCACACATATATTCTGAGCTAGACCCTTAGATGTTGTAAACCAGCATAGTTCCATTGAGCTATTCTGATTCACACCAGCTGAGGACCTGGCAGTGAGTCTTTATGAAGGTTTTCTCTTGGGTACACATGCAGTACAGATAGATATTAGAATTCAGGCAAATTATTTTGTGTATACATCAAAACATGGATATATGCATTTGCTTTTAAATAATTTTACTTCCTGTGCTTCACAAACTCATCCTTCATCCTCCCCAGCAGACATTTAAATAATCCCTTTAAAAATCCTGGAATAAGAGGATGCCAACCCTCCAATTTAATTTTTATTTTACCATTCCAAACTGTCTCACTGGCTAGTGGTCCCATAACAGACCGTGCCTGCGTCTGTGGGTGTGTCAAGACAGATGCAATGAAACAATCTATGTACTAGATTCACACTACTTGGTCATTTTCACCTCTTTGTGTGCTGCACTCCAGAAGTGATTAACACCCCAGCAAGACATGATGACGTCCCAAGGTATGTGTTAGGGAAGGTACCATAGGACCTCTGCCAGAAGAGGAGGCCAAGGTTTCATAGTTTTCAAGGCCAAAAGGGACCATTATGATTATCTAGGCTGATCACCTGTAACACAGGCTATAGAACTTCCCCAAAAGAATTCCTACAATGTATATTTTAGAAAAACATCCAATCTTGATTTTAAAATACTCAGGGATAGAAAATACATCATGACACTCAGTAAATTGTTCCAATAGTTAATTACTCTCGCTGTCAAAAATGTACATCTTATCTCAAGTCTGTATGCATCTAGCTTCCACATCCACCTAATGGATCATTTATACTTTTCTCTGCAAGACTGAAGAGTCCATTATTAAATATTTGTTTCCCAGTGTAGATACTTATAGACTGTAATCAAGTCATCCCTTAACCTTTTCCTTGTTAAGTTAATAGATTGTCCTCCTTGAGTCTATCACTATAAGACATGTTTTCCAGTTCTTTAATCATTCTCTTGGCTCTTCTCTGAACTATCTTCTTTATCGACAATTTTCTTGAATTGTGGGCACCGGTATTGGACACAGTAATCCGGCAGTGGTTGCACCAGTGCCAGATACAGAGGTAAAATAACCTCTCTACTCCCACTCAAGATTCCCCTGTTTATGCATCCCAGAACCCAATGAGGTCTTTTGGCCACAGCATCATAGTGGGAGCTCATGTTCAGTTGATTGTCCACCATGACCCCCAAATCTTTTTTCAGATTCACTGCTTCCCAGAATAGGGTTGTCCAGCCTGTAAGCATGGCCTACAGTTTTTGTTCCTAGATGTATACATTTACATTTAGCTGTATTAAATACATATTGTTCCTTTTACCCAGTTTACCAAGTGATCCAGATGGCTCTGAATTAGTGACCTCTTCATTATTTACCACTCCACCAATTAATGTCATCTGCAAACTTTCTCAGTGATTATTTTATGTTTTCTACCAGGCCATTGATAAAAATGTTAAATAGCACAGGTCCAAGACCTGATCCATGAGAAACACCTGCTGGATGATGAATCTGCCTTTACAATTACATTGAGACCTATCAGCCAGTTTTTAATCCATTTAATGTGGGCCATGTTAAATTTATAGTTCTAGGTATTTTTAATAAAAAAGCATGTGGTACCTTTATCAACCAACTTGTAATCTCATCAAATAAAAAGGTATCAAATTATTTGACACTTTAATTTTCCATAAACTCATGTTTATGTGCATTAATGACATGAGTTTGCTATAATTCTTTATTGATCTAGCCCCATATCAGCTGTTCCTTTTTTTTTTTTTTTTTGCCAAGGATAAATGTCAGGCTGACAGGCCCATAATTACCTGGGTCATCCCATTTACTCTTTTCAAAAAATGGCACATTAGCTTTTTTCCAGACTTCCTAAACTTCCCCAGTGATCCTAGACTTATTGAAAATCAAACATTAAAGGTCCAGACAGCTCCCCAGACCATTAAAAGCTCCCTTTTAAAACTCCTGGATCCAAGTTATCTGGACCTGCTGATTTAAAAAACATCTAACATAGCAGCTTCTGTTTAACAGCCTCCAGTAACACTGGTAGAATGGAAAGCATGTTATCATCACCATCTGATTGGACTATATCATCTTTTTTTCCCCTCCAAATACAGAACAGAAATATTTATTGAACACCTCTGCCTTTTCTATATTATTATTGATCATTCTGCCATTTCCATCTGAATAATGGACTTATACCACTATCAGGATTCTTTTTGTTCCTAATATATTTTTTTAAAAATTCCTTCTTATTGTCCTTAACACTTCTGGCCATAGACTTCCCTTATCAATTTTCTACAATTCTTAACTTCTGATTTATATACATTGCTATCAGCTTCCTCTTTCTTACATTTGTTATGCAAAGTGATGTAATCTCAGCACCTGGATACCCTGGTCATTAAATTGGTCCACATTTGACTGGCTCTGTCCAGTTTCTGAACTGCACCGGACAGCTTCAACATCCTTAGAAGAGCAGATTCTGCATTGCCTCAGACTACTGTGAAATCCTCCCACTGTGACGCCCTTCCAGTGCCCAGGTTTCTGCCAGCAGATGCTGTGGAAACCATGGAACAATTGAGACCAGTGTCAGCTTTTGTGAGCAGTAATGGAGCTCTAGCATATCATTATGTGATTGTTTTTTTATAACAAGAAGAGAGGAAACAGAAAAAGATACACCATGTCTAATTCTTCCCTACTTTTATACCTTGAGTAGTCATTTGTACAAAGTGAGGAGAAAGTGGGTTTTAAACACTCACCAGTGTAAATAAATAGAGAATTCTGGCTGGTGACTTTGTTCACCCACTTTGTACAAACGTATGACTGCATACGGAGAATCATGCCCCATGTCTTGAAAACATGCACAGTACATTCACCCACATAATGTGAAAACATGCATATAGCACATTCTAGCCCACAAAGAATGAAGGAAAATTGCATACAGCTCTTTATCCTCTAAGACTGGTGACTAAGACTCTCTGCAGCTTATAACGTGCATAACCATAGAAGTTATAAATGTATATCTTCCCAGCTGTATATTATCTAGTACACTTTTAAGTCTACCTTTAATTGACTCACACAATGGGAGTGTCACCCACTGGAAGTGGAGGAATGGGGAGAGGCTGGACCAGGAAGCAATGCTATAAATAATGTAGGAGCTGGCTATATTTAAGGCTCCTCATCAAGTGCTATCATACTACCTGCCTTTTAGGGATCTTAAGAACACAAGAATAACCATACTAGGTCAGACCGATGGTCCATCTAGCCCAGTATCTTGTCTGCAGTAACCAATGCCAGGTGCTTCAGAGGGACTGAACAGAACAGGCAATCATCGATTCATCCCCCATTGTCCATTCTCAGTTTCTGGCAACAGAGCCTAGGGACACTTCAGAGCATGGTTTTGCATCCCTGCCCATCCTGGCTTATAGCCATTGGTGGACCTATTCTCCATGAATTTATGCAGTTCTTTTATTAACCCTGTTGAAGTCTTGGCCATCACAACATCCTCTGGCAAAGAATTCCACAGGTTGGCTGTGCATTGGGTGAAGAAATACTTCCTTTTGTTTTAAACCTGCTGTTTATTAATTTCATTTGGTGGTCCCTAGTTCTTGTGTTATGAGGACTAAATAACACTTCCTTATTTACTTTCTCTACACCAGTCATAATTTTATAGACCTCTATCATATCCCTCCTTAGTCGTCTCTTTTGTCTCTTTTCCAAGTTGAACAATCATAGTTTTATTAATCTCTCCTCGTATGGAAGCTGTTCCTTACCCCTAATCATTTTGTTGCCCTTCTCTGTACTTTTTTAAATTCTAAAATAACTTTTTAAGATGGGGCACCCAGAACTGCACACAGTACTCAAGGTGTGGGTGTATCATGGATGTGTACAGAGGCATTATGATATTGTCTGTTTTATTATCTATCCCTTTCCTAATGATTCCCAACATTCTGCTAGCTTTTTTGACTGCTGCTGCACATTGAGTGGATGTTTTCAGAGAACTATCCACAATGACTCCAAATCTCTTTCTTGAGTGGTAACAGCTAATTTAGTCCCCATTATTTTATATGTATAATTGCATTTATGTTTTCCAATGTGCATTACTTTGCATTTATCAACCCTGAATTTCATCTGCCATTTTGTTGCCCAGTCACCCAGTTTTGTGAGATCCCATTGTAACTCTTTGCAGTCTCCTTCGGACTTAACTGTCTTGAGTAGTTTTGTATCATCTGCAAATTTTGCCACCTCACTGTTCACTCCTTTTTCCAGATAAGAGATTTTTATCTCTGTATCATCCAATGACCATGCATTTGATGTGGTAGGCCCAAGGGCATGGACCTTTCTTGCACCTAAAATCCACCTTAGTCCATCTCTTCCCATGAAAAACACCTTAACATTTTTATTCCAAGGATATTTCGGGGGCTCAATTCAACATCTACTGAAATCAAAGGGCATTAGATCAGGGCCTTTATGACTACCATTAGCTCCATATTTGTTAATCTTTTTAGCATTGACTCTTTGTTTGGTCTTGTTTGTTTGAATCATAGAATCATAGAATATCAGGGTTGGAAGGGACCCCAGAAGGTCATCTAGTCCAACCCCCTGCTCGAAGCAGGACCAATTCCCAGTTAAATCATCCCAGCCAGGGCTTTGTCAAGCCTGACCTTAAAAACCTCTAAGGAAGGAGATTCTACCACCTCCCTAGGTAACGCATTCCAGTGTTTCACCACTCTCTTAGTGAAAAAGTTTTTCCTAATATCCAATCTAAACCTCCCCCACAGGGGAGGTTTGATATTTATGAGGTTGCGTTTATTATGCTTTAGCTGTTTTTTTTCTTTAATTATGTCGTACAATGTTCCATACAACTTACTTCATTTCACTCCATCAATAAGTACCATTCATGCATTTGCATGTATGCAGATATGTACTACTGTGCAACTTAAAGGAAGCATCCTGTCTGCAGTCCACTAGGAGACAGAAGTCAGTTAAAAAATCATATTTCACAACAACACAGAAAACCTAATGGCCACGGAGACGTCTTCCTGCATTGTTAGCAGTGCCCGTACTATTGGGTTATTAACCTGAGATAGTATTCTCTTTCATCATTCCTTCTATTATATTTTTGTGCTTTTCTCAAACTCATGCCTGCAGCCTGAACATAGCACAAGAACGATGCAAACTCATACTAAAGCAATAGCATGAGATTACCAGCACAATTATTTTCAACTAGGGATGAGAATATTCCTTTCCTGCTATTAGTATTTGGTTTAAAAACATCCAACCTTCGTATCACTTCTTAGTTTCACATATTTGAAATTAGTAGCACGAACCTATTCTTCTGCAATAGCAGATAGTGTGTGTAAAAAAATAAATAGTACCAGCTCTAACACCTTCCATTTTAGAATCCAAATGCTAAGATAGATTTTCACATTGCTGCTTTGACACATTACTCTAGCAGGGCGGGTTTGGCAGTATAGAGGCAAACATTCTTTTGTTCCTTTATTTGCTTTTGATTCAGCTGAAGATCACAATATTTCTTCCCCTAGCCTTCAGAAATTGTAAACATGGAAACTGGGGGATAAAAGGGAACCAGCCATTTTCTCTTTTCTAAAGAATGCATTAAAAGATTAGCTGTAAACAAGAGGAAAGCAAAATGTTGTGTCCTGGACTTAAACACCCAATGGATTACTGCAAGTTCACACTATTAAGTTAGCTTGCTTTTCTTTTTGAACACAAAACTAACTAGTATTCCAATAAACTAGAACTGCAATTTTGTGCCTCCCATCTTCTGAGATTCTGAACCTAACAAAGGTTTCTTATGAATTCTAGTCCTTTTCCCTTCAAATGAATTGTACTAAGCAAAAGGGAAGATGTAAGCAACAGCCTTCTCCATTAAAGCACTGCTCTTCCTGTGATAGGAGTAGGTTGCCATCTACTGGACTCTGGCCTTTACATAAAGTCAGGCAAAAGATATTTTGGGCTGTATTTCTGCAGATTCTTTACATTTCCTCTTGGAAACATGTAACAGTCTCTCTGTTCATGAACGGCACATTTTAAAATGCCCATTAAATATCAGAGGGAATTAAAGCACAGTATACAGGCACCAAAGCACATCACTGGTCACTAGCCACAGGCAGGGGGTCAATAAAATTGTCACTATCCAATCGCTATTTAGTAACCTCCATAAAATGAGCTGGTGAGCTCAGTCCTTCACCTTAAAGGACGGGGCTGAGCCACAAGGGCCAAGAAATGCTGGGAATTTGACAGTTACTCTCCATACCAAACTTGCTTTACTGATAATTATACTTAGCTCTTATGAATGGAGAGGGTTTAAGTTGGGGGAGCTCATAAAGTGGGGACGGGGGGGACAAGGACTGTGTGCACAATCTCGAGCTGCAGCATCTCTGTGCCAAAACACCAAGTGCGTGAAGGTCTTCCCCCAGTGCTGCTACTTTATCTCCTCAGTGTACCAGTGCTTTGATGTGTCAATGTCTTGGTGTAGACAACACTCCACTCTTATGGTGTTGCTGCCTGGTGTGTTGAAGAGCCAGGCAGCAGTGCTAGAGGACCTACATATCTGTGTCAAAGCATTAGTGCTTGCAGGGCTCACCACTGCATTGCTGCGTTGGTGGGCTGGGAAGCTGGTGCAGCAGTACTGGGGAACCCTTTCCGTTTGCTGAAGTCTTGGTGCAGAGTAACGCCAGACCTCCTTCACACAACAACTTCGCCCCCTATCTCCATCTCTCCCACGTTGCTGCTGGCCACCAGCTCCTGGGGTGTGGAACCCTGGAGAAGAGCTTGAGGGGGATTAAATGGCTACAGGAGGGATATGGGGAAGGGGGAATGGATGGGCACATAGACAATACAGGGTGAATGGATGGGAGAAAGGGTTTGTTGGAAGAGACAGCATTACGGACAGTGGGTATATGTATGAGCTTGAGTGGGTGAAGCGCGCCATCTCTGTGCCAATGCACTAGCGCTTAAAAGGATCCCCAGCAATGCTGCTTTGACTGGTCAGCACACTCTCAGCATCAATACATCAGCCCAGAAAGAGAAATACTTGCTCCTCGATGCAGTATGTCCCCATTCCCCCACTCCTGCCTTAGAGCCCACCTCTGAGTCCTCTGCTATTCAGCCTGCCATCCTGCTCTGTGAAGAATGGAGCAGGTGGGTCAGGGAGGCAGGCGGGTAGAGCTAAAAACCCAGGAGTAAGCACTTGACTATTCTGTTAGGTGATCCTGGATATGGGGAAAACTCTGTTTCATTTTAAAATGGGCATATGTCAAAATGTATATATATATATATATGTAGCTTGGAGTCTGAGGCCTGTGGTGTTTTTAGCTAGAGGAATCCAGGAGAGAAGAGAGCAAAATCTCTACTAGTGAGCATGTTAAATGCTGTTTGCAAAAGTTCAGGAGTGTTTTACTAATAAAATAACATGGAAAATTCAGTAATCCTCAACAGAATTATCATCCCAAATTTTCAATCATTAAAGTGTTACACCGAGGAACTTTAATCCTGTTTTAAGTGTAAATCGCAATCCAACCTTAACTATGGAGATGCTACTAGCATCTCCATAATATATTGTTAAACAATACATTCTTATTGCTGCATGCACTGGATTCATGTTTTCAGTCATTTTTCTATAATTCTTCCATGTCTTTCCTAATCAGTATGCTAGATCACTGCTTTATTTAGTATGTATTCCTTAGACTAGATCCTTCCTCCCGGCTGAATTGTTTAACATTTCTCTACAGTGAACTGCATTTGCTATCTGGTAGTTCACTTATCTAAATGATCCAGAATCTTCTTGGATTTTCTCTTTTACTATTGTATGGCTTTAAGCAAAAATAAATAAATAAAGATACAGCACAAGTCAATAATAAATATCAAAAATCCTAAACAAAAAATGATTCCCACCTTAGACGCTGTCTATACTCTTCTGTGCAAGAAGATTACACTAGTTGTTTCCCTATCAAAAAATAAAATCCACACTTGCAACGAATTTGGTATGTAATAGTTCCAAAGACAAAGTCTGTAATAATTTAGTCGCCATAAATTAAAATAGGTGGATATGAATCTATTGGTTTTGTAAGCATGCATTTACAGTCTATAAATAAGGACAGCAGGACACAAAGGACTTATCTACATGCAAAATTATTTATAGTTTTAAGCCTTGCAAGAACAGCGTAGAATTGATATAAAAATGTACATTTAACCCAAACACATATTGGACCAAAATATTTCTATAAATAAGTGCAGAAATGATTACTCTAAATGCCTCCTCTGTGCTTTTCCCATATAGCAGGGTGTTACATTTGGAATTTTGTAAATAACTCTTCAGAGACATTTAGTCCTAGGGAATAACAATATAAACTGCCTTCTATCATCTGATTAGAGTAAGTCTATTAACCCCCTAATACGCTGCTCCCATATCTGACATTCATTTGCAACCATTCAAACCTTGTTCCCACTGCCCTCTCGGTTTATCACAATGAAGGAGTTTTCTGTTATTCAGAACTTACTAATTAGCTGAAACATTCATCATTCAGTCTCCCAACAAATGGAACAGTAAGTTATACTGTGAAGTATTTATGGTCCCACCCACCAGAGAAGAGATACAGGTCCAGATTTTCAAACTGTTACAGATATGTCTACTCTTGGAGCTAGGGGTGTGATTCCCAGCTCAAGGAGACATATGTGCACTAGCTCTTGTCGAACTAGCATGCTAAAGAGAGAGTGTAGCTTCAGCAGCATGAGCTGTGAGACAGGCTAGCCACCCCCAAGTAGATGCCTAGGGTCTCTGACAGGCACATACATGGGGAGCTAGCCCATCCTGCAGCTCATGCTACGTGCTATGGTTCGATGAGAGCTAGTGCACATATGTCTTCTGGAGCTGGAATCACACCCCCAGCTCCCAGTGTAGACCTACCCTACATGTAAGTTTGCATGTCTGTGTTGTTTATTCAGAATGAGTGGTATTCACACTTTGCAGTGTACCACCAAATGACTAATGCACCATTGAACCCACACTGAAAACTTAGACAGAAATGTCATGTGGAGGGCCAGCATGAGGCCTTCCTTCTCCCTCAAGGAGGCCTGGAGAGCATGTCTCTGGCTTAGTTCCCTCCCGACCTCCACTCTGCAAGAGCAGCCAGTTCTCTGAAACCTGCTGCCTCTTTTTCATTCCTTCCAGATGACAGAGAGCCTTCCCTACAGGCCTGACACCTCTGACAGGGCTTGCAGGATGGAGATGACTGCAACTGTTTCCATTAACCTCTCTCTTCCCTGACTCAGTGTGGGGTTTCTATGCCTCATCACAGAAGTCTATCCTGCCTTCCTAGAGCTCTCAGGCATGCAGGATTAATGGCTGATGCTACATCCCTTAATATGATGCAGTGTGCTCTCCTTCACTGTGTCTGCTTAGCTTTTTGACCAGTGTCAAAGTTAGGGACGCTAGTCCCATACAATCCTTGTGCTTATTGCAATTGTGGCTGACCCTTGCACAGGAACACAAGAGGTAAGGAAGGCTTCATATCTTACTTACCACTTCAGCAGCTAAGCATAATTTGTTTGGAGTAAATTGGTTAGTTACATTCATTGTAGTTACACGGTGGAACTATGTGAAAAACCCTACAAGACCCTTGTCGGGCCTCATTTGGGATTTATCTTGGGTACTTATGCAGCCCCCATTACCACAGTATCTGAGCCCTTTGTGGTGTTTAATATATTTATCCTCACAACAGGCAGGAGGTTAAGAAGTGCTATTATCTCCCCATTTTACAGGGGAAGAACTGAGGAGCTGAGAGACTAAGTAACTTGACACTTGTTGCACAGGTGTGGGAAGGAGGGTATGTGTGTCTTATAGATAAGGGGACAGATCTTCTCCTGGTATAAACTGGCCAGGCTCCACTGAGTTCAGTGAAGCTTAGGATCTAGTTCAAAGACTGAACATATCCAGCCAAATGAAAAGGAGGCTGCAAGGAGACCAATTTAGGGCTTGCAAATATTGAGCAGGATTCCCACAAGGACCTGGGTGGCAGATCTGTTCATCTTATTCTACAAGGGCAAACATGGGGCCATAATCTGAGATTGACAACGTTTGGTCAACCCAAGGATTGCTAACGTATTGTATAAAATACCTAACAACATAGATTAGGGCTCCCTAATGCTAATGAATTTAAAATGTGGGTTACATATTTTCTACCTATGGTTCTCACCTTCCACATTACCAGATTGTGCTACAACTCAATAAAGACAGGATAATAAATGTTTCTGAGTCAGCAGTCACATCCAGTGTTCTCTCAATTTTTATTTATTTTTAGTACTTAAATTTACTCCAAATTGCCCTACTAAGTTCTAAGTGCATAATTCCTCTTAGCACAATATCCTCTTACCATTTTTCCAGCTCACCTCCTGTTCTGTTCTACCTAGGCAAATATCACGGGCTACTAAATGAAGCAGCAGGTTTTGCTGCTTGGTGAAAAGAGGGAATTAGGAGGAGAAACCTAACAAGAAATCTTTTCCCTTTTTGCCTGACACTGTAAAACTTGGGGCACTCTGTGTGAGGTTAATATTACAACAAACAGCATATCACAGCAGTGCCTGTAAAATCCTGTTTTCTGTCTGTGCACTGAGTGGGTAGGGAGTTTTTATTTCATACTTCATTTATACCTTGCTGAGTGATGCTTTCTAAATGGCAGTAGTTTCATCTCCTCCCACCCAGGCAGCAATACAATATGTGTTGTATCACCTACACCACTCATCAGAAGCTGAGGCCTGATGCTGATCACAGGGTTCATATCTATCTTTTCTTTCCAATATTCTAGGGGAATAGAGACATGTTTTTCTGTCTGTCTGATTAAAACCAGTTTCAGTGCTCAGATTTGACTGTAAAGCACCTCCCAAATTCTAATCACATGAAACATTCTTTATTAGGGAAAGAACTGATCAAATATGGAGAGCAAAATATAATATTTGTTTGGGAAGATGCTGAGATGCAAAAGACATTTCTTATAAAGGCAATGTGTTTGTATTCAAAAGCCTATGCAAGGAGCCAGTGGTAAAGCTGTGTATCATTGGCATAACGGTGATAGCTTATTGAAAATGTTACAGAGTGACTACATATAGAAACTGAAAAACTAAAGGCCTCTTGCAGGACTCAGAAAAAAATTGAAACTAAACAAAGTCAAAGGAACATTAAGAACAACCTGCACTGCTTATTTAAATCAAAAATATAGGATACGAGACTAGAGTAGAGCACAGGAGTCCTACAAGGAATTTAAGACCATCTGTTGGTCAACAATTTCAGAGGCAGCTGTTAAATAAAACAGGACTAATGAAAATATATCACTTGCAGGCAGTACTGTTAGGTCTCAAGTCTTCACAAAGTGCCCAGCTGACTCAGAGGATAAATAATAAACGCTGAAGTATTGTGCCTTCAAGTACCCAGTTTGAAACTAGCCCAGGTTGATAGAGATGGAAAATTGTAACCCTCTGACAATTTAACAGTCCTAGATTAAGAGTTGGTGATCCCAGTGCAGTTCCCACTGGAGATTTGTACATTTCACACAAATGGCACAGTGCAAGTGCCATTGACTAGCACACTTGTTGTCAAAGTAAAGACAACAAGGGCTAAATAAGCATATTAATTTAATTCTCTTCTCATTCCTATGTCCTGTCTACACATCAGACTTTTGCAAAATTTCCCAACGCTGCATTCCTTAGCATAGGCAGGCCACCATTTTAGCAAACTGAAGCCTGTGGACGCTACAATGAAATGGTGTTAGTCGCAGTGGGATTTTTTCCCTAGAGTAGACAGAGTCCAAGTAGCAATCCCTTCAAATCAGAGTTAAGGCACATTGGCAGGACAGTGTGGTAAATGTTTTTCCATAGAATCATAGAATATTAGGGTTGGAAGAGACCTCAGGAGGTCATCTAGTCCAATCCCCTGCTCAACACAGGACCAACACCAACTAAATTATCCCAGCCAGGGCCTTGTCAAGCCGGGCCTTAAAAACCTCTAAGGATGGAGATTTCACCACCTCCCTAACCCATTCCACTGCTTCACCACCCTCCTAGTGAAATAGTGTTTCCTAATATCCAACCTAGACCTCCCTCACTGCAACTTGAGACCATTGTTCCTTGTTCTGCCATCTGCCACCACTGAGAACAGCCTGGAACCCCCTTCAGGTAGTTGAAAGCTGCTATCAAATCTCCCCTCACTCTTCTCTTCTTCAGACTAAACAAGCCCAGTTCCCTCAGCCTCTCCTCGTAAGTCATGTGCCCCAGCCCCCTAATCATTTTCATTGCCCTCTGCTGGACTCTCTCCAATTTGTCCACATCCTTTCTGTAGTGGGGGGCCCAAAACTGGAAGCAATACTCCAGGTGTGGCCTCACCAGTGCTGAATAGAGTGGAATAATCACTTCCCTTGATCCGTTGGCAATACTCCTACTTATACAGACCAAAATGCCGTTAGCCTTCTTGGCAACAAGGGCACACTGCTGACTCATACCCAGCTTCTCATCCACTGTAATCTCCATGTCCTTTTCTGAAGAACTGCTGTTTAGCCAGTCAGTCTCCAGCCTTTAGCTGTGCATGGGATTCTTCCTTCCTAAGTGCAGGACTCTGCACTTGTCCTTGTTGAACCTCATCAGATTTCTTTTGGCCCAATCCTCCAATTTGTTTAGGTCACTCTGGACCCTATCCCTACCCTCCAGAGTATCTACCTCTCCCCACAGCTTAGTGTCATCTGCAAACTTGCTGAGGGTACAATTCATCCTATAATCCAGATCATTAATAAAGATGTTGAACAAAACCAGCCCCAGGCCCAATCCTTGGGGCACTCCGCTTGATACTGGCTGCCAACTAGACATCGAGCAGTTGATCACTACCCGTTGAGCCCGCAATCTAGCTAGTTTTCTCTTCACCTTATAGTCTATTCATCTAATCCATACTTCTTTAACTTGCTGGCAAGAATACTGTGGGAGACCATATCAAAATCTTTGCTAAAGTCAAGATATATCACATCCACCACTTTCTCCATATCCACAGAGCCAGTTATCTCATCATAAAGGCAATCAGGTTGGTCAGGCATGACTTGGCCTTCGTGAATCCATTCGTGACTGTTCCTGGTCAGCTTCCTCTCCTCCAAGTGCTTCAAAATGGATTCCTTGAGGACCTGTTCCATGATTTTGCCAGGGACTGAAGTAAGGCTGACCGGTCTGTAGTTCCCAGGGTTCTCTTTCTTCCCTTTTTAAAATATGGGCACTATATTGGCCTTTTCCAATCATCCAGGACCTCCCCAGATCACCATGAATTTTCGAAGACAATGGCCAATGACTCCGCAATCACATCAGCCAGCTCCCTCAGCACCCTTGGATGCAGAGCATCTGGCCCGATGGACTTGTGCATGTCCAGCTTTTATAAATAGTCCTTAACCTGTTCTTTTACCACTGAGGGGTGGTCACATCCTCCCCATACTATGTTGTCCAGTGCAGCAGTCTGGGAGCATTCAGTACTTCAGCTTTTTCCACATCATCTGTCACTATGTTGCCTTCCCCAATCAGTAAGGGTCCCACACTTTCCCTGACCTTCTTCTTGTTGATAACATATGTGTAGAAACCCTTCTTGTTACCCTTCACATCCCTTACTAGCTGCAACTCCAATTGTGCCTTGGCCTTCCTGATTATACCTCTGCATGCTCTAGCAATATATTTATACTCCTCCCTAGTCATCTGTCCAAATTTCCACTTCTTGTAAGCTTCCTTTTTGAGTTTAAGCTCGCCAGAGATTTCACTGTTAAGCCAAGCTCGTCGCCCGCGATATTTGCTATTCTTTCTGCACTTCGGGATGGTTTGTTCCTGAGCCCTCAATAAGGCTTCTTGCCATAAAAGAATTAAGGATGAATTGAGAACTTCAGTTTGCAGAATAGTCAATGCAGCAGCTTTCTTGAGCATTAAATTTAGTTTTTGAAGCTTTGTATTATCACTCAACCCATATAAAAAATGTGCTCACAGGGTAATGTGTACTTAGGTGAGTCTGTAATTTCACTGTAACTTCTTGTTCCTAAAATTTGAAAAGGAAAGAAAGATTATATATTAGCAAAAAATGGAGTGATCATCAGTTGTAAGTAAAAGGCCCTTAACCTGGATTGACTAGAGTTCTAAATTCTGACAGTAAGTTCCCATTTGTTAAAGATTAGACCTGGGTAGACTATTCACAGTAAACAAATTATTCACTGAATTTTGCCTTTTTCCTGTTGGCAAATTATCCACCAACAAATCATGATTTACATGATTTTTTATTAAAAGTTATTCAAGTAATGTCTTTTGTGAACATATTTTAGCCTGTAGATTTCTGAAACTGTTTAATGTGAGCCTTATTCAAGCTGATTTGTCACATAAGCATACTGTTCAGAAGCTTGGTATACCATCAGACCTTAGGTTTTAAAATTTGAAATTCACTGTCTACAATCATTCTGAAATATTCACTTAAACCTTGCTGTCTCAGTGAATGTTGCTTTCAGTAATCCCCAGTCTTATTTTCTAGAATGTTCAGGGAAAGGAAAAGTGAACATAGTCAAAGTGAATTAGTTCACAAATTCAAACAAATGGTCACCAGCGATTACAGTATTTGCCCACTTCCAGATTACGAGCTCTTCGTGGTAGGGAGTCAGTCTTCCTAGATGTGTGAAAGTGTTTGGCACTTGATTGGCACTACTGTAAAACCAATGAAATTATAAAAAATGCTTAACAATTGGCAAAATAAGGACTATTATGATAGTTCATCAAGACATTGCTAAAAAATGTTGCTGGACCTCAGTATGGTGTTAGAGCCTTGAAAAATTAGAGTCCCCAAATTTTGCCTTTGTATTTTTGAAGATTAAAACGTGCAGATCTGGCTGGGGGCAGAGTTTCCAGACCTGCATTTTGGCCTATCAGTGTTTAACTTAAACATAAGATTTTGTATGTGTTTCTCCTTACACGTTTTTGTGTCTTCATTCTGAGCTATTTAACTTGAGCAAAGACTGCCTGGTCATTTCTTTACAGCACATAATGGAAATGAGCCTGGTAAATCTAATTGGCATGTTTGAGAAATAAACATACTTCTGAGTCTGGATGTAGGATGGAGATAGAAGCAGCAGCAAAGGATGTTGTTCGCATTGCTAAGAATGGAAAAATCCTCCCACTGTACCTTTTGTGGACCCAGAATCAGAAGCTGCTGTTGAGCTGCAAGTGTCTTGGCCTCTAGAGCAGCTTGTGGTACCAACTGAGAAGAAACAAAACAAAGATAAGATGTCACTTCTTACATACTTGTGACTCCATGCCACACGCACTTACCCATCACACACTGCCTGCACAGCTAGACTGCGAGCATGCAGAACATTTGACAATCAAAGAAATAAATGACTAGACAGGGTGACTGACAGATCATACTCCCCTTGGTGGAGGAAACAGTAAAAGGAATTCCACAGAAACTCACACGTTTGGAAGAACTCAAAGAAACCTCAGAGCAGCAGGCTGCCAGAGATAACTACATTAGAATAAACTATGATAGAGCAAAGCCACTAGTAACATGGTCTTGTTGAAATATAAAGAGTTTCTGGAAAGCCAAATAAGATCTGACAGTGATAGACTGGTGAAAAGAAACCCTGCTAAACTCTAGTGGTTCTTTTGTCATCATGGAAACTTGATTACAAGACTTTTGGAGCTGGGCATTAAAGATGACCGTCTGCATGCAAAAAAAGTGCACAAAAGCCCTATAAAATGGAAGATTACACTCCCTGAGCCCAAATGTAAACATTCATTCACCCTTTCAGGCCCTGAGGCACAGGACCAAAAGCAGAGATGAATCTTCAGGTGTCTATACTAGCGACTTTATACACTAAGGAGTTACAAGACAAATAGACCCCTTAACTCTCCTCACACCCTCTTCAAGTTCCTCCTGTTTAAAGAACCACTCATATACACTCTTAAACAAATTTAAACCTTACATTCATTTACCAATGTGTTTCATACACAGCACTTCTACATTTGGCCTGTAGACTATGTCATCGCAAAAATATTTGGAGAAAGAATCCATGCCTCATCCAAGCCCCTGCCAGGGCCACGGCACCTCTTCATTCACACAGAAGAGAGAGAGCACTGAGGACCAGGACTGCCTTAAAACACTTTCAGTAACTCCCTACACAAGCATCTTCTAATTAACTGATTTTTACAGCCCTGACTCTATGCTATGGGGTAGGCAGGGTGAAAGGAGAATACTTTGGGACAGCCATGGTAGAGTATGTTAGTTGGGTCAGCTGGCTAGGTGAGGAAGAAGGGGAGATGTTCTGTTTTGGTTGTGTGGGAAGTAGCCACCAAGATGTGTGCCTAACATCACTACAGACATTTTTCCTAGTTTGTTTTTTATCTTGTTGTAACAGGGTCCACGACCCGCCCCTCTTCTGGGGCCCGCTTGCCCTCCCCAATAAGGCTCAAAGAGGCTTCATGGTTGTGCAACACCCGTGTCTTTATTAACTTAACTTCATCCCACTACCGGTGTCCCTCTATGTACAAGTTTTACAGGATTAATCTCCTCCTTTCCAGACAGAGCCAGCCTTCAGCTAGGAGACCTCCAGTTCCCTGACCTACTACTCCCTGGCTGTCCTCACCCCTAGCCTTCTGGCTCCCTCCCAGCCTTTATAGACCTTGGCTTGTCAGGCCAGCAGGTGTTGCCAATCCTCAGGCCAGCACCAGGCCTTTTCCATCAGTCCCAATCTGTTTCCCTTGATTGGAGCTGACTGGGCAGGGGCTAATTAGATGCTTTTGCACCAGCACCCTGCTACACTAGTCTATTTAGTTTGTAAGCTCAATGGGTCAGGGACCGCATCTTCCTACATCAGTGAGTCCTGATCCAGACTGGGGTCTCTGGACACAACCACAATAAAACGAACAACAAATAATACTCCTAATAGCAATAGTTAGAACCATGGGAAAAACCTTCATGTGGAAATACCATCTTGTTCCTTCTGGATCTGGGCCAAGTGAGGTAGAAGAGGAAGGATTTTCTTAAAACATATTGTGGAAGGGGTCAAAGGCAGGATTTCTTGATTAGCAAAATTGAAAGAAATATGCTGGATAACTCACCTCTTCTGGGTCTCTGAATGCACTGAAGCTTCCATGGGGGGAAGGGCGGGTGGGGAGTAATATCAAGTCATCAGGAAACTAAGAAGGAAGAGGCCTGGATCAGTGGTTCTCAACCTATGATCCTTGGATCCCTGCAGGGTCCATGGACTCTGTCTGTGAAAGACTTACACTGAAAACTGACTGAACAGAATTCAACTATATATATAGACAATAGATTTCCAAAGGGGTCCACATCTCCATTTGAAATTTTTTAGGGGTCCGCAAACGAAAAATGGTTGAGAACTGCTGCCCTGGATGATATATTTCAGAGTAACAGCTGTGTTAGTCTGTATTCACAAAAAGAAAAGGAGTACTTGTGGCACCTTAGAGACTAACCAATTTATTTGAGCATAAGCAAAGTGAGCTGTAGCTCACTAAGGTGCCACAAGTCCTCCTTTTCTTTCTGGATGATATAGTAGCCTTTAAGGATTTTGCAAGAAATGAGCTCTGTGCACTGAAAAAAGTTGCCAGCTTTATCAAAATTCTGTTCTAATATTTGTTTTTCTCATGGAGAAATTTGTGGCTGTGCTTGTGATGGCCTCATATCCTTTTATTTATATAAGCATAAATATCATGGAAATTAGTAGCCACAGACATCACTTGAATTCTGGAGCTGATTGAAACAGCTATTTTGATTTTTGTTGGTGGAAAATTATTTTCATTGGAATTTTCCATGGAAATTTTGGGTTTTCACTGAAAACACAAAACCCCTAAAACAAGCTCTTTTTTTTTTTTTTTGAGTTATTGAAAACCAACAAAAAATTATGTGGGGTTTTCAATTTAAATTCTCATGAAAATTTCCATTTTGGGCTGGAGGGTATGGAAGACAATGCACTGTATCTTCTATACTGATATAATTGTATGGAATCTACTCAAGAGTTCTGAATTTAGAAATGTATAAATTGGAGAGGCAATAGTTGTAAGTGGGCTTATAATTTCTTTGTAATATTTCTTGACTATTAAAAAACAATTAATTTTGTTATTTAAAATGGGGTATGCATGCAGGATAGATGTCAGAATTATAAATGATTCCTATTTCTTATCCTATTTATTTATATTGGAATCCCAGAATACTGAAGCAATGCAATAGTACTAACCATTATATAGTATAGTATATTTACTGTGTGAAGGGTTAGAATCCATTGCTGATGTAATAACCTGGTATATGGATTTGTGTACAGGCCCAAAGTCCAGAGTTTGGTCGAGAGTTCAGAGGCCTAGCAAATAGGAATTAGCTAAGAGAAAGCAGAATAACCAAAGATAACCTTGCTTTTGCTAAAATATGCATTGTCAGCAAAACACCAGACGTTGGGGGCAATAATTGTGTCTTATTCAAAGTTGCAAATAGAACAAAGAAGCCCTGTTTCTGTTGTGTTAGTTTCTTCTGTAGGGAGATGTTCTTCCCACACATCCAACCTTGAGTTTATGAAAGGTTCAAGCATATCAGTATAAGATATGGCCTCCTCCCACCTCCCTTTCCCAGGGACCAATTCCTGCCTTAAAACACAAATAAGCAACTTGAAAGACAATCTTTATTGCCATATACTTTCACCGTTTCTTTGCTTTACCCCTAGATATGTATCTGTTGAACAATCAAAGGAGCTACTTCATTCCTATGGACCCCAAATCAGAATTCAACATATATTTTATACTAATACATTTATTAAAGTACAAATTAAATGCTAAATGTTAATTTGTTACCTTGAGACCATGGGTGGAGACATTATGTAACCTTTTGACCATTGGCTACTGTGCTATCATGTCTTGCAGCTAAACCTATCCAGGGGTATGGGACTGCCTACCCCGTCACTTTCCTCCGCCCATGGAAAATCCATATATTCCGTTGTAATCAATTGATTGACAGTGTCTCTGAGCCTAATAAGCAAGGTAACACTCCATCAGTACTGTATGTAATAAATTCCTGTGCTTGACCTCTACACGGTATGGATTTATGTCCTTCACTATGAAACAATGGCTCTCCAATTTTTGCAATCTGAAGACCATTTTGTAAGGAAACGTCTTACAAGCCCAGATCCTCAAAGACATTTGGGTTTCTAACTCCCATTGAAACCAATAGAAGTTAGGAACCTAAATACCTTTGAAGATCTGGGCTTTAGACTATTTCTGCTCCCTATCTCCTAATCCTTCATAAGCCCCATAGCACAAGGGACTTGAAAGAATGAGCATAGTCCATAGATCACAGCTTGAGAACCATTACTATAAAAAATTTCCATTCATTCATGTTCTCTAACAAATGAATTTCTGAAACATTTGTTTAAAATGAAGAAGATGATTATGGAATATATTGTATAAGAGTCTCTGTATGTATGAAGAAGTGTAATCTGTTTGTCACCATCTGGACACAGTCTTCCATGAAGTGTCACAAATCCACATGATGTCTCTGAATGCTAGATTTAGCCCTTGGATCTTTTACTTAGCTGGCAGATGTGTAAAAACTCATGCAGTCAGATAGCTCCCTGTTAACTACATAGCTCTTCAGATGTTTATGCCAAAAATATTCCAGCAGAGGATGGGCAGCAATTTCTGCTCACTAAATTGCCTCCAGATCTGGATGTTTCACGAGACAGCCTGGTGATTGGAAACAAATCCAACTTTTAGTGCAACCTTACTTCTTTTGGTTGATCCACAAACACAGATGTCCAAGAGGTGGAATTATGAAATGTAACTTCAGATGTTGTCAGCATCACAAAATTTGACAGAGCTTTGTTTGTAAGCTTTCAAAGCTTTGTTTGTAAGGATCTAAGGGTAGAATTTGGCCCATTTGTGCTTTTGGCAATGATTGTTAAGATGGATAAATAGCAATTTTGCAGTAATAGTATCACAGCATAATTTTGTAAATGATACCATGCACCATAGAAGACTCAGATAGTGAGCGATGGCAGTAAAATCCACCATGGTTTTCTGTATTAGCAAACATTGACATATAGCCACAGAACAAGAACTTAAACATGCTGAAGACTACCCAGAATTTCCATCTGTCAGTTTATGGACAACGTACCCCAACAATGCCTGAAATTGCAAAAACCACTATGGATCACATGCAACCACCTCATGTCTTTGGATCTGGCAGGGAATGGCAGTGTCTGGACCTCATCCACCATTCCAAACAAGCACATTATCACTGACCCAATAAGCTGCCCTCACAGTTTTGACCCTGACAAACTGTCTTTAGATCACACTGATCTGCATCCAAAGAAACCATGGAAGATGGAGCTACTTGATGCACAAGTGGAAAATCAAAGACTCCCCTTTGTGCAACTGCAGTGAGGCCATCCAAGCCGTCAAACACATCATAACGCAGTGCCTGAAATATTGATTCAAAGGTGAATTTGATTATATCCACCTCACAGAGGAGGCCTTGAAATAGTTTATGGACTGCAATATGGTCCTTGGTGGGCTGGGTCGCCTAATGGTTAGCACCCACCCAGTAGTGGAGGCAATGGTAGGGGAATCTTGGCCTGCCCTCTCAAGCAGGCTCCCACCCAGGGCCTTAGGAGGGTCAGCAGCCTGTGGCCTCCAAGGGGGCCCTCTGAGTTCCCCTTAGGAAAAAAAAAGAAATCAAACCATCAACCCAGCCAGGCTCAGCATATAGTCCTATACCTTCTGGGATGCTTCTCCGGCCCCTTTGTCAGGAGCCTTCAGAGTAGGTCTGTCTTTCTCCCCAGTCTCCCCTTCTGAGCTGGGTTGCTCCCTTTTCAACCATGTTTCCAGTTGAAGTATGCTCTGCAGGGTGGGAGAGCTACCTGGAAACAGCACTGTCCTTGAACCCTTTCAAGCTCAGCGAGGGGTTTGTATACCCCACCACATGGATCTACAGTCACACCTATAAAATATTGTTCTGCAGATGCCATACACGAACGAGAGAGATTAGCTTTATGACAATGGATTATAATAATTCAAAAGACTGAGAGTTTTATTTTCCAGATTTCAGAAAACACAGGCTAGTGCGGCAGAGTGTTTCTGCATGAAAGCAAATTTAGTACAAGGTTATGCTCACATCAAAAAATAATTAGCATCAAGCATTAACCTTGTCAGATATTGAAGTGCTAGGTAAAATAAATAGGCAAAACCCCCTGATTTTTGTTAAAACCAAAGATTATGTTAAGTCAAGGAAAATGTATTTACTATAGAAAACTAATTATAAAAAAAAAACTTCAGTTAAAAAAGAAAAAAGTTTGAATTCAAGGGACTAATCATGTCATCATTGAGCATAATCAGTGGTATTAACAGATTCGTTCTATTAAAGGATGATGAGGCTTTTTATTAAAAGACTACATTTTTGCAATACGTTGTTGAAAAATATCAAAGGCCAAGTCATTGTGTCTGGCTCAGATATACTCAGTGCCACACCTAAAGAGTGAGGACAATGGTATTACGCTACCTGAAAGTCCCGTCTCCACCTACCTCAGACCTGGGGTCAGCTAGGGACTGGTTCAACTTCTAATGCAACTTAGAGTATCCTCAGGGCTGTTGGCCATTAATGGTCCTCTAGGGAGCATTGTGCCAGCCCAGAAACGTTGGAGTGCCATGCACTCCACCACATCTCGTCTCACCTCTAGAATGCCCTGTCCTTGGGAGACAAAGGGCAGGGGAGCACAAAGCCAGCTATACTAGCTTTATACCACCCTACACAAGGGGAAATCCCCAGCCTCTTGATTAAAACCAGTTTTTTTCATCCCCTTTGCACGCTCAGAGCCACATGAAAAACATGGAATGGGAATGAGGACTTGGGCCAATGGAAACAGATGCTGGACAAAATTCTAAATCTGGATGAAAAGTTGTTTCAGATTTAGTATGTTCTTATACCAAAGCATAAGTGCCTTGGATTGTCAGAATTGCTGAGCTGCCCCTGAAGTCAATGGGAGCTGAGAGTGCTCAGCATTTCTGAAAAAAACAAATCAGGAAATAAGATTACTATTTAATAGTAAGTTTAGTATAGAAAAGAAATGGTATTTTATTTGGTTTATCTATGAATGTGCAATTTTCTGTAGGAATGTGTAGTTTTTATTGATCACTATGTGTGCATAAATATTCAGATTGAGGGTCCATGGGAGTTGGATTTGGGGTTTGGTTTGAGCCCATCTCTAGCAATGATAAGACTCCACTTTCAAGTAAGCACAGCAATTGTTACAACCAGGATAACTTGTAATATGACAGGATTTCTTTCATCTAGTGGGAATGGAAAAGCAAGGTGCAATAACCTTCCAAACAAATTTTCCAAATTTGTTTTAGGAGCACAAGAACTCTACTCAGCAGACACTCAGAACTACTTTGTTGTTGTGTCACAAGCCCAACGGGTGGGACAGCACAGAAAAGGAATCATTCCTCAGCAGCAAACGACTACCCATTTAGACAGCAAAATTACCACTACTCTCTGCTTCCCCTCTCTGTTGGCTCAGCTTGTTAGCTGGTTTATTGGGAGGGAGGATCCAAGGATATAACCATTCCCTGTCCATCTGCTTGGTGAGGACAGAAGCGAGAATTTAGCACCTCCTAACTCCTGCACACCTGGACCCATGGCCTGGGAAGCCTGGGATAAAGAAGGACATTTACTACCCTTATGACCCTCAACAGAGGCATAGGCCAAGTCAGAATTTAGCTCTAGTGTTTTGGGTGTATTGGTCTCATGAAACCTACGGGTTTCCCAGGTTCAGCACTTACAGAGATTAATTGTAATATAGGATTGATATTATATCTCCTTCCTGAGTCTGTGGAGTTTCTTCTGTGGTCTGCTGCTCCAACCTCCCACCACCCAAACACACACAAAATTGTATCCCCTAAAGCCTCCCAGTCCTACTGGATCTCCTGTTCTTGGGTCCCAAACTCTATGGTGATTAGTGGCGTATCCTGAAACATCTGTCTGGTCTATAATAGGCCTGGAATAGAAATGAGTAACATTTATAAGCAGACACTTTAAATAAATGTTTTTACAGGAAAAACTACACATGAGTTTTAAAATCATTTTTACCAGCATTGCATATTTTTTCCATAAAGCTCTATATGCAAATGACCGTTTCTGTTCAGTCATTTGTATATTGTATCAAGCTGGACCCAGCTGGTTCATTTAACAGTCTATGGCCCCTACTCTGTGCTATTCAAGTTAATTCTTTAGCCCTTATTACTAGTTAGATTGTACATGTTTTTGAATGGATGTACATCCAGGACAGGGCATATACAGGACATATACAGTAAATGATGTGGCCCTAGTGGATGATCTCTAATAGTCCTTAGGCCATTGTTGGAGCTAGCCATGGGAGAAAGAACAACAGGGATAATACTTGGGCAAAGAGAGTTCCCTCTTTTAAGCACTGTTTTAAACTGCTCAAAGCCTACTTAATTAGAAAATAACAAATATCAGCCAATTTTGACCCAAATGAACTTATTCAATTATCCTGACAAGAAGGAATGTTATCCTTGTTCTTGAACAAACTCCACACTCACCACCGCCCATATCCCATAAACCTGGCAGGTATGTCTCAGAAAACATAGCATCTTCCTCAGACAGTAGAGAGTTTTAAAAAGATTCCCCCCTGCCTTTTTTTAAAAAGTAACAGCTATATTAGTCCACATTCATCCCCTTTACTTCAGTGGGTTTACACTAGCAATAGATTGGCACATAGGATCCAGAAGCAGAAAAATAAGTATGCACCTGCACCATTTCAAAGTACATGTCAAGATCTGATCTTGGTCACAGACCCAGCAGTTGTACAACAACTGAGATGATTTAATGGGTAGGGTTAACTTTCTCCTTTGCTGTCTCCAGTGCATATTGTGGCTTAATCTGCTAGGTAACATCCTTCCAGTAGCTCTGTACCAGTGCTGGGCAACCTGCAGCCCACGGACCGCACACAGTCCGTCAGGGTAATCCTCTGTGTTTTACATTGACCGCCCACAGGCACGGCCGCCCGCAGCTCCCAGTGGCCGTGGTTCATCGCTCCTGGCCACTGGGAGCTGCGGGAAGCTTCAGTCCATCTGCTTCTCTAACTTGAAACACACATCTGACCAGTGGGCTCTAAGAGGATGATTAAACAGAGCTGAGAAAAATCTAGTGATTCCAATTCACAGATACCTTTGTCTACTCTGGTCTTGGTCTTTCACCCTTGTAGTTAACTATCTGTACTGTATAGCATGCACAGTCCCCAACCAACATCAAACCCACTTTGTTAGGCATTGTGCAAACATATAGTAGAAGACAGTCTCTGCCCTGAAGAACTTAAATCTAACGAGACAAGGCAGTCAAAAGGTGGATGACAGGGAGCCACAACATACAAGCAAAATATCAGATACTGAGGCAAGGAGATTAAGAACTTGTCTACGCAAACATTTAGGACAGGTCTACACTAGCGAGCTTACAGTGACACAGCTGTACCGCTGCAGCTGTGCTGCTGTAAGATCACGCATGAAGCCGCTCTATGACAACAAGAGAGAACTCTCCCGTCAACAGCATTAAACCACCTCCAATGAGCAGCGGTAGCTATGTTGGCAGCAGAGCATCTCCCACCAACCCAGCGCTGTCCACACTGGCACTTTGTCAGTGTAACTTATGTCCCTCAGTGGGGAGGTTTTTTTCCTCACTCCGTAGCAAGGTAAGTTATACCAACAAAAGTGCTAGCATAGACATAGCCTTAGTTTGCAGTGAGCGGGCATGTGAACCCACCCCACACTAACCTGCTGCAGACTAGGGCAACGTTTACACCGTGCACCTTACAACGGCAGCCGTGCCACTACAGCCATACCGTTGTAAGGTAAGCAGTCGAGCCACTCTTTGTCACTCGGAGAGAGTTCTCCTGACAAAATAAAACCACCTCCAGTGAGGGGTGGTAGCTTCATCACCAGAAGAGCGTCTCCCACCAATGAAACACTGTCCACACCCGTGCTTTTTGTCGCTAAAATGTTCGTCATTCGGGGGTGTTTTGCACACCCCTGAGCAACAAAAGTTTTAATGATGCAAGTGCTAGTGTAGACATAGGCTAACTGCCCATGTCTATACTAGCCTGCTGATGTTCATTAACAGTTTGTTAAAGCTCTTTGTTCTAGTCCTCTTTTGTACACTTTGATTAGTTCCCTTTCAAAGTGCATTAACAAACTGTGAGTGCATACCAGCAAGGTCCACATGGACACAGCAGGCTAGTGCAGAGTAGATTCACATCCCATGTACCCGTGAACTAATTGTTCATGTAGATAAGCCAAAAATGACTTGCTCAGGGGGCCTATGGTACAGCCAGGAATTACACCCAAATCTCCCACGTCCCTGTCCAGTGCTATAACAAGGCCATCCTTCAGCCCTTTGAGTTGTGCTTTAAGATTCACTTTCATTAGAGCTCAGTATGTCAAAGGCACCAAACAAAACAAAACAAAGAGTTTCACTAACATTATAAGCCATGTCCTGGTTTGCCAAGGTTCCCCAAGATAAAAGTTCTGCGCACTCATGCCCTGCCAGACACTCTACCATGGGGCCAAATTCAGGGGGGGAAAACACCCACACATAAAATTGAGGACCTGAAAAATATATATGTAGCTAAAGAAATCCAAGGATTTGATAGGCCCAAAAATGTTTTGCACAAAAATTCATCTGGTTTAATTTTGTGTGGCAAAGTTTCATAGTTTGAGGGCTTAGTGTGAAAGATTCATACAACTCTAATTCTGACTGATGAGGCTACCGCCATTCCCCCTTGCTTTCTGTCAAGCCATCTGTAGCTAATCCCCCCACAAGCTCGCCTTGCTGGCAAATACAAGATGAAACATCTGTGTGCCAAAATGGCATAACAGTACGTAGGCTGCTACTCTTTATCTGCAGAACATGCCATCTGTTTTACTTACCTATGCAGAGGGCTGGGAATGACTGGAAGACCCGGGTGAGGGTTCACAACAGAAATAAATAGCATTTTTGTCTTCTTGTTGTCTTCCCTTCATACATTCCCAAATGTCTGTCAAAAGCATCTACATTTATGCTGATTAAATATTTGATCCAGCTAAAACAATTTTACTTTTTCTCAGCTACTGAACAGCCAGATTTTGGGCGGTTGCAGGGAGATCTGACTGGTCTAATTAGTTCATTTTCACTTGGTGTTTTATTAGTACCTTTCTTAATTTGAGTGGGGGTTTGAGACTTCAGTCCTGAATGATCTTAGATGCAATATGAAGTAACATATCTCCACCTAGCGTCTGACTGGAAAATTACAAACACAAATGTGTGTCTTAAAATAACAATCAGAAAGTAAAATTCCAGTTACAAACCAGGTTCTGTATCTGTACCCAAACTTAGTTTTGAATTACTTCTTATGGGAAAACCTCTTCATGGATCATTAATATTTCCCATCTCATATTTCTCAGCTCAATAATCTCATGGAACAATCATATAACTGGAGCGAACAAAATTCTAAACCTTAATCAAATATTGTAAAATAATTCCCTTAACTTCATGCCCGTTATTTCCCCTTTTTCTTAAGCCTGAGCTATGTTGTCATTTTGTTGACTTTTAATCTTTGTGTTCCCATCTAAGCAGGTCTATTTTTTCTTCTAAATTAGATGTAAAATTAACATCCATTGGGCTGTAATATACACATGGAAAATAAAATCTGATTTCTGTTGTCAGTGAAGAAATCCCTATCTTTGATCATGAAATTCTATTGCTGTCCAGTATCACCTGATCACACCCAAAGTCCTTGTAAAGAAGACATATATGTGTGTCTGTTCTATGGTGGGAGATAGGAGGTGGCTGATATTGAAAAGCTGTTTGTAAATTTGATCTAGAAATGCATGTCTCAGCTGTAGAATTCAACTATCTTTAAGACCACTGATATAAAGTGGCTGTCTCCTGAGAAAGTTAAGATTAATTTTATGAATTAGGACTGGTACTTAAAAACAGATTCCAACAGGATTAAGGGGCAGTAACTTCCAATCCTATAATACCAGGGGTCAGGAAGGCCATACCAGCATAAAACAAAAATAAATATGGTCACTTTGAATACAAGACACTTGCTTAGCAGTGAGGACAATACAATGAGGCTAAAAAACTGTTCTTGGGTGGAAGATATGGTATTGCGATAGTGTAGTACTGTGTAGTCAATGCTAAGTCTGTCAGCTGTAGGGCTTCTCTATAGTTTCTGGGTGCAGACAACGTCTTGTTCCTCGGTTAGGTATGCTTCCAAGTAGTCATCTCTGTGTGTATGTAGGTACAGGGCTCCTTTTTTGTATCTCTAAAGCTTCACTTTGTTTTATCTGCTATGTCACTTGGAGGAGCCTATGTCACAAGCAATCCTGAACATTTATTCAACTGAATAAGGAAAACCAGGAGATGACAATGGCACCAGCTGCTCTCAGTTTCTCCCTTCAGCCTATGGGCCTGCAACCAGCACAGCCCCCAAGGTAGATGGCATTGGGTAGGAAGGGTATACAGTCAAGCTGACAAGGGGATGATAAACCGTGTCAGGATATCCTCCAAGCAGCTCCCATTAAGGTTACATCTACACTTGGAGCTGGGAATGTGAATTCCAGCTCAAGTACATGTACAAACACAAACTGGAAGTGTGTCCGCAGTAGCAGGGGTAGTAGTGAGCAGCAGCATGGGGCTAGCATCCCTAAGTGTGCACCCACAGGGTATTATTGACACACATCTGCAAGACAAAGCAGTGGGATGGGAGTGGTACAGACACTATATGACTTCCCAGGGATTGGGAATGACCTCCCTTCCAAATCTGCATCTGCTCTTGCTGGCATAAAACTTGCCTTTTGCCAGTGAGGGATGAAGCCCATAATATATTTCTAAGCATTCTGTAATCTTGCTTTTGTGGCTTTGAAGTGGAACAGCATCCTTTTCTGTAGGAAACAATGTGAAACCATCTGCAAACTGAAAACAAGGAGAAAGATCATGATTCCTGCTTATCTGAACTAACAATGCATATCCAATAGATTCCCAGCTCCCCAAGAGGTACCAAGTCTCCTAATGACCGACACAAAAACTCACTCAATGGATTGCCAGGGCAATTCTTTCGCTGTCCAACAGCAGTTTGTTCAAGGGCAGTCAGCAGAAAAAAATTGGCTCTCTGAAAAAATGGTAAAATATAAGTAACTGGATGGGTTGACAGAGCATTCTAGGTTGTAAGTTAGTATGGAAAAAAGTGTGTTTAAAGACTTGATTCAACTTTCCTGCACATTCCCTATGGAAAGGAATTGTTGTGCATTTGAAATGAATAATCACCACTCCAAGCATCTACTGTCTTAGGTATTTTTCTGATCAAGTCCACTGGCAGTGGGTATAGAGGTCTGCCTACCGCCTAGAGAAAAGAATACATAGGTATCAGTAGAGGGGGGTATTTTTTTCCCTTTGTTTCCCTTCTTCTATCCACAGCCTCTTCATAGTTATTGAGAAGGACAGAAAAGTCCATTCTTATGGGGATGATCAAGGAGTATCATTTGCATTATTCATTGGTATTTCTTTCTTTACTTCTAAAGATCAAAAAATGTGCTTGTTGCCGCATGAAACTTGAAGACAGCCCTGCTCCAGACAGTTTACAGTTTAAAGGGATGGTGAGGCTAATCAAGATGTACAGGGAGGCCCCGAGTGCAGTGTTCACTTGGGCATTGCTGGTAATGTTACAATCTGCCCTGACTAAGGGGTAGTGTGAGCTAGGGTGTATCAGGAGTAGACCTGAAAACAAATGGTGGCTTTCTGAATCACAGTGCCTTACCTGCTTCCTACTAATTCTGGTAGGGGAGTGGAATTCTGGTAGGGGAGGGGAATTCATCCTTTTTCACAAAGCAGCTTGCTTCCTGCTGTGCACCCATCTAACAGGTGGGAAGGGGGAGAGTAAGGACTCTCCCCACTCTCTATCCCTTCTATTTCCTCCCCAACCAATTGCCTGTATTGGGCAAAAAGTCTACATTTTCCCTCATGGCTAGGGAATCTGAGTAGCCACAGCTCAACCAGGCAGGAGAGCAAGAAGGACCCTTTCCCTCCCTTCCAGCCCTGCCACTTACTCCCCTGCACTGTCAAGAACTGACAATTTAGCCCTTAGAAATGTGTACTGTCTTATTCTCAAATATAATGTTGGGTTGCAGGGGATATTGGATTGACATGGGCTAATGTATGTGAGCCTAGCAGAAGGAGTAAGCCTTTTGGAGGGATTTGAGCAGTGAAGGGATGGTGATTTGGTCCAAAGAAATTGACAGTTGTACCATGAGTAAGGGCAATATGGAAGAAGCCACAGAGATGGCACGGGAGAAGGAAATGAATAACTTGGTGAGGCTGGCTCCATTTTTAGTGCAGTAAAGGGGCAAGGAGAAACAGATAAAAAGGCAAGAACTGATCTGTGAGATGGGATGGCTTGTGCCCATAATCACAAAGATGAGAAGTTTAAACTTGACGCAGTGTGAAAGGGGATCCGGTTAGGAATTTGAAAGAAGGAGTGGCATGGACTAATTGATGGGAAAGAAAATAATGTCAGAAAATGTACTTTGTCCCTGAAAACAAAACTCATCTTTTTTTTAAAAAAACAACAATATTTTTCTTCAGAAGTTTGGGGGATTTCATCAAAACCCCCAAACTATATTTTCCTTCACTAGATTTATGCCAGGGATACATTTGACCCAACTGAAAAAATGTTAACCAAAAATGGGAACTTCCGAAGGAAATTTCTATTCTCATGAAAAGATAATTTTAGCACCTGGCCTTTGAATTAGCATAAGGGAAAACAGGCTTCCAGGAAGATCAAAACATTATTATTATTATTACTATTATTATTATTATTATTATAAGTTTAGGTAGTGGACCCAGACAAGCTATTGGTATAAGTTATATATTGAATGAACTTAACCTTATCCCCCCAACACACCCAATTTGTGAATTATCCATGAACAGGCTTTGATGTTTACAAATGTATTTATTATGTAAAATTACTCAAACACATATAAACATATTTTAGCCTATGGATTGTGGAATTTTCACTTCTGCATGTTTGTTTAGAAAGTAACTTCAGTGGACAGGTTATTCCATAAAAGTTGATAATGCTCACCAGGCAGAAAGATCATTGACCTGATTCAGAATGATAATACCTACATTTTTAAGAATCATGGGTGACAGTCTCTATCTCCACCAAATCCAGTGCAGGAACTAGAGTTGAAAACATGAGTTACTGCAAGTTGAGCTCTGTAGCCTGGAGGTTGTAATATACCCACACAACCTGTGGCTCAGGTACAAAGGGTGATATATAATGCTCACTGACCACTGTGTTTACATATACTACATTATTTAGCAGACAATTTTGAATTGTATAATATATATTTGAAAAAACACAAAAAAATAGGCAACATTTGATTAAATTACTTGTATGTATTTTTCACCTAGTCCTGTTAGTCATGTCCCTGTATGTGCTAGGTATACTCTGCAAGTCATACATATGTCAGCCACTTATGTTCCAGCTCATACATCTCAGCTGCACTCCCTTATATTACAGCAATTAGTCCCTCCACCTTTCTAACTATGTAACAATACTATCTAGTGATATTAGAGGAGAGTGTGAGCAGCACTACGTGCAGCTAGCACTTCTATCCCGAAGACAGCCTCACAGGAAATTGCTTAAAACTGATCCCCTAGCCCTTGACTTCAATGGAACTACATGCATGAGCAAAGTTAAATGAATGAATGAGTGCTTCTCAGGATCAGGACAAATAAGCAACAGTAATATGCAAGCACAAATGGAAAGCAGACCAGCAACAGAAAACTGAAGTAGCCTTCCAAGCTATGATGTGACTCAGCCTCTGTCATTCATGGCCCTCCATCCAAGTTTTGTGTTCCCCTGTTCTTCTGTATGATTCCATTTGTGACACTGGATGACGGTTCGGTGGCTCACAATTAGCTGGAGTCTTGCAAAGAGAAACACACAGAAGCTCTGCAAAGCCGATGACAGCCTGCAACGGGAAGTAGACTGGAGTGGAGAGGGTAAAAAATAAAAGGGCGGGGGAGGAGTATCTGCCAAAAACACATGATGCTTTAAAGGCCTAATATCACTGCTTAATGTCCACCCTCCAATGTTTAAGTACATTCATAATTCAGCCAAGCAATGTTCGCCCACCTCTAATTGAATCAACTTCATGGTTGCAGCTGAGCCCTCTTACTCTATTCTTCCCCACACATTAATCTCCAAAAGGTTATCCCACAGCTTTGTCAAGCTGTTAGCAGAAGAGAAGTGCATGTGATTTGAAGCAAGCTGAGAGACATCATGTTCATAACACCCCTGTTACTTGAACAAATCAGTGAATTTTGTGTCAGTAACAGCATATAGGACAAGGCCCCATGCTTAGCTGCCACATGTCATAAGGAAACATGGAGTTGTACCATAAGTGTTACCTGTAACCTCATTTTCTACAGATTGGCTCCTCTCGATAATTTGGAACATCTGCTGTTCATTTTTTTAAAGGGAGGTAGCCTGTGCATACATTCTTACAAAAAATGAGTCTTGAAAACAGACTCAAGAAAAACATGCCCAAGATGACAGATAAATCACTCTTACAAAGTAAAGCATTGGAACTGCTTTTAACATAAGCTACGTCAGCAATCATTTATCTCCATTACTATTGCCTAATAGAGTTCCTCAAGCTAAAGGACAAACTTTACTAGAGAGGGTTTCAAGTTTGTTGTATTTCATTACACACACACAGCCCAATTCCCATTTACACTAATCTCCCTTTACACTTCAAGAGTGGTGTGAAAAATCCTTAAAGTATATGAGAACCTGACCTAACATTTATTTTTATAGGGATCTTCTTCTGAGTGTTGGCTGAAATGGTTGAGTCCATTTCTGCTTTTCTTTATTAGCCATTTTTTGCCTACTAAATAGACTGTCTCAAATAGTATACTTTCATTAATAAAATAGCAAAGTAAGCACAGAGTACAATTTGCTATGATTTATGAGGTCATAGTTTTCACAAGTGTTCAGAAACCCACTGGTGAAAATTGTCACATATCCTGAAAGTTTACCAAAAGTTACCATGAATTGTTGCTAGTACCAAATATGCTTTATTCATTATTCGGCTCTTTAAAACATTTGTTAACTAATCAGAGACCAGAAAACATACCATTTTACTTTGGTGACCAAATACACAACTGTAGAGAATTGTCAAAGTGAACAATTTTCAAACAAACCATGGTCTAAAAATTATTCATCCAAAGTATTCCACAAAAACATTTGAGTACACTCAAAGAAAATCAAACAACTAAACAAGTATCTACATTTATAGTGCACATTATTCATAAAACATCTGAACATCTCTTCAACAAAATGTGGGTTTTTTTACTCAGACATGTACCCCAATTAATTAACTTTTGCATATTTTGTCTGCTGCATCTCAGATGTAATACACAGGAATTTAATGAAGCCTATTCTCACTTATAGATAATAGTGAGCAGAGGAACAAAAGGTGACAAGTTATCTTTATTGTACTGCTATGTTACTCACTCATGCCAATTAGTCTTTACTAGATACATTTTGTACAGTAATATAAAGTGCATGGCAGGGAGCACATGGAGCCTATCTTTCAGGCAGAGAGTTCAGGAAGTCATTATTTTCCTAATAACATTTCAGATAGTGTCATGAACATCATTAGTAGTAGAATCTCAGGAATGGAGCAGATAAATGATTTTGCAGTGAATCTTTTAGCTTATAGTTATTACTAAACTTCTTTTATTATTTTGAAGAAAAGGGGATTCAGTAAATAAGGAGGAACACTACATCATGTTGATTGCAAGTCAGTGTTCATGACTACCACCCATTGTGTCAAATGACTCACATATCTGTCAGGTGTGCTACATTAGCCCACAGAAAGTCTTTAATACATGTTGTGTCCCAGAAAAAATTTACTTTGTCGCCTAGTGTCACTCATGCTGATGGATGGGCTTAAGCTGTTGATGAGTAAGCGCCAAGCAATATTTATACTCTGCCAAGTCTCTGCATCACTTCCGTAGGCACAAAGACTAGGCAGCTGGAAAAAGCAGAACACGCTGAAAGGCCAGCATTACTTCTGACTCATAATCATGTTTTCAAGCTCTTCTGTCGCAATTCTCCTATAGACCGTTGTAATGTTTTATAAACATGATTTAACATCCTAATATCAGTTTACCTAAAACAAATTAACTCCAAATGATTTTGATGCTTCTGCATTTACTTTTGCCATTATATTTTGTTAAATGTAATGTCTAAAAACTGATGAGCTAGTTATTGAGTTACTCCAGAATAACTTGTAGATGAACTGGAGCATATCTTTTTAAAAAGACATCAAATCTTGATTTAAACATTGAGAATGATGAAGAACTTACCATGTCCCTTGGTACATTTTTAAAAATAGGCACTTTATTTCTAGCCTAAATTTTTCAAGCTTCAGCTTCCAGCCACTGGAGCTTTTATACCTTTTTCTGCCAAATGAAAGGGCTCTCTACTATATTTTAGTGTATCTAAATACAAGAGCTGGTCAAAAACAGAGGGGTCCCACTTGGGAAAAAGTTTCCTTTTTTCATTGTAACCAAAAAAATTGCTATTGTTTGATCAGCTCTACAGATGGTTGAAAAAATAGAAACATCTTTTCATGAAAAAGGTATCTTTATGCAGAAACTGCAAGTTTTTTTCAACCAGCTCTACAAAATATTGGAAGTGAAAGCAATGTTGCCAAATTTCTCATCAGCTTGCACAATATTAAGAAGTCAAAACTAATTGTACTGTTATGTTACTAAAGCTCCAATTCTGCAAAGACTTACATATGTGCTTAATTTTACACATATAAGAAGTCACATTGACTTCATGGGTGTAAATCCTTGCAGGATTGGGGTCTAACAAAGAACCCCCAATTAACTGTGCATACTCCTGCACTGGCTTGCTTGCTCATTCACAGTTACTGAGGCAATGTTGACTACAGCTACATTTATATAATTGCACATGTAAATCTTTACTTCATCAAAAAAGAAAACTGCCCTAGTTATAGATATTCTAAATCCACTGTACTTTGCAGGCTTGTAACCAAGTCTCAAGTTTATGTAGTTATCCTGTTTCCTAAGGCATATTCTATTCAGAGAGCAAAAAAAGTCATTAGTTCTAACTAGAATCATGTTGTGTGGGGTTACATTGGGTCATATAACATATCACAATCACATAATATTGTTCAATACAAATGTAACCAAAGAGAATCACTTTTTCTAACATGTTTCGGGCAATTAAAAGAGGAAAGATTGTTTTTAATTGTTACAAAAAGCCAAATGTTTAAGATGTAACTGTGTGATCCTGTCATCTATATCTTACTCATCTTTATCAGCAAAATTCCTAAATGTCTTTGTATAAGGTAAGGATATTCATGTTTTTGTAAGCCTATGTTTGAAGACACAACATGGGTGCAATTCTGTGTCCTGTGTGGCGGTCAGACTATATAATCATAATGACCTTTCTGGCTTTAAAATCTATACAGCTGTGAAACTAACACTTTCACACAGTTTCAATTTTGACAAATTGAAGAGGTTGACTTCCCACTAGCACCTCCTTGTGCCCAGGCATGGCATAGACCCTCTCTCCCCATCAGGTATCTTCTGCCAATGGTCGCTCCAGCACTGTAGTGGCCTGCCTTCTCCTGTCACTTGGCCCTCTGGCCAGGTCACTCTAATGCCTCTCCCCTTCTGAGACAGCCAGTGAACAGAAACAAGGGGAATTAGCACAAATGAATTGTCCCAAAGTTGGGTTAAGGCCATCTTTCTTCAGATTGCACTCATTGGGCTGCAGCCTTTTACTGAGTTCACAATAATAGAAGGAAATGGTTTCCTCTCAAGGTTATCAGCCTATGGCTCACTCTCCCTCCCCTCAAAGAGGGGCCATTGGACAGGAGTCACCTGAGGAGCTCCTCTCTTCACTAAACCCTCTCTCCAGCACCTGAAGATTTAAGGTCTATTCATCACCCAGGGCTGCTATCAATTGGGGTGGGTTTCTCCCTCTTAAGGTCCCTTCCTTCAATCCTGACCTCTCTTACAGATGCAACAGGGCACGGCCACCTGAGCCCACATTAGCTCATTAACCCTGTATTGCCCAGTATGCAGTTTGTGTACCATCAAATACACAAAAAACTTTTACTGAAAAATTTCTGACTACCTCTACTATGAACTTCAAAAAGAAGAGTAGGTATAGAGTAATAGGTGAATGTTTTAACGTGTTACCAAATGGAGTGGGTTAACTTTTCTTTGAAAACTAAATGTTTATGCCAAACCATGGCCAGAGTTTCCGGAGATCTAAAGATAGCACTCAAAACACTTTGCTGGACTTGCATCTAGTACATTCCTCTAAGATGAATCAAATCAAAGCATAAGCCATGCACCGGCACCAGCAAGACTGAAGGAAGGACCAAAAATGTCTTGGGTAGATCCTCAGCTGGTGAAATTTGGTATAGCTCCATTAACTTCCTGTTTACCTTCCGTCTTTTCCTTCAACCTTGCTTGTGGTAACACGTAGACTGAGGCTTTGCTTGGAGGCCTTTGAAGTGAGTGCAGCAAAAATAGCATGGGGGGGAAAGTTTTGAGCAGCCCACAAAATGCTGAGCTAATTATAAAATAATAGTAAATAATGTTGCCAGAACAATGTTGTCAGCTGGTGTATAGAGCTATGCTGATTTACACCATCTTAAGATCTAGTCTGTTGATTTCAATGGAGCTTTACCAGCCGACGATCTTGTTCATTTCATTAAATTAATTAAAAGTATGTCAAAGTATATATGAATATTTTTTTTGGAGAGGTGAGGAGAGAAATCTCTCAGAAGGAGTATGCCAGGCTCAAGGGGCCTGATTCTCCTCTCTGTTACACTGGTGTGAATCAAGAGTAACTCAACTGAAGTGAACGGAGTTACATCAGTGTAAACCTGGTGTGAGTGAGAGGAGTATCAGGCCCAAGAAAACTGGGAATTACCATATAATTGGGTTTTTCAGTGCCATCTCCCTGGACGCATGTAACTTTTGGATGTAGTCAAAAACTGAAATGTCTCCTGTTGTTAGAGAAAAAAAAATGATAAAATCTTTAAGCCAATCCATCACTGTGGCTGAAGTGCCACAAAATTTGCTGACATTTACAGCTCTACAACTTGCCCTAGGACATGGCCTTTTCTGCTTGACCAATAACAGCTATATGCTAATAGGGTTGTGAACTCATTTCCTCCTATGGTAATTTGAATTCTAATTCAGCATCTACCTTCAGTATAGATGGTTTTGTATAATCTGAGCCTTCAGGTAAGTATGATGTGTAAGACAATTAAGCAGGCTAGTGGAGCACTAAATCTGAACTAATACATCTCTGCCATTACAATATTTACATTTGCTTTGTTCTGAGCCTGGAAGTAAATCTAGGTCTTGCAAATGACTTGTTCTTACAAGTTTATTTGATAATTTAGAAGTGTCATCTGAAATGCAAGCCAACTGCAGCAGTGATAGACATAGCCAATGGGGAAGAGAAGGGAGATATCTTCTAAAAACTAATGACGTGTCATTTTAAATAACAGTCTCTAAAATTTTTTAAATAAGAAAAATAAAGGGGAAAAGAAAAGGACAACCTTAAACAAGAAGCCATACAGTGGTCATAATAAAAACACGGTTGTAAAAGAAAGAATGCCATTGCCCTTTGAAAGTGACAAGGTAGGTGCTGAGATGGATGTTAAGGGACAATAAATTCCGCAGTGTAGTTCCCACCACAGCAAAAAGCATGATCACCTGCCACCCTAAAAATCAGTGGTGGCATCACAGAATGGCTTATGGTCTCTGATTGTAGAAGCTATTAGGACAAGACTTAAGAAAATGGTCTGGAATTTAGCCAGGCCTTATACAGTTAAGAAATTTAAAAATTCAAGGGCCAAATTAAAATCAATCTGCCCCTTTTGTAGGCAGCCAATTTTAAAAGAGAAAAAGAAAAGGGCAGATGAAATATGACCCCAGTTGCTTGAACCAGTGAGTAAATGTGTTGCTGCATTCTGAATCTGCAAGTGACAGATTCCAGCTGGATTTCTTGTTAAGAGAGTATTACAATATGCATGGCCTGCAAGACAGTGCTGATCCAGGACGTATGTATTGTTTAAAGCATCCTGGCCTCTTCGGTAAATGGCACATGATTAATCATTTTATTGTCTTGTGACCAGTGACACTTTTCAGATTTGACATCTTGTGAAGTCCTGCACTGGAGAGCTGGGAATCTGGGCTTTCCTGTTATATATGTCAGGTTTTTCTAGTTTGAGTGGCCCCTGAGATATCAGACTTTATCAATTACACCATTTAGTGGGCACGCTGGCCTGTGACTTAGCCATTCTGCTCTTGAAAGAGAAATATGTTGCCATTGCAGCTATGAACTATAACTGCAAATCATTAAAATAAAAATTTCACCTGTCACAATGAATGTTAGAAGTACACTGTCCATTATGTGAGGGAGTTTTCTTGATTTTTTAAAATCATATTTGTTCATTCAACAATTCATATATTCCAATAATCTGTAATGGGATCCCCTAATTTAGCAGGTTATAATGTATTATATTATAAAACAACTAGGCAAATTCATAGAAGAAATGGGAACTAGAGGTAATAAATGGTAAAGAAAATAAGTCAGCAACAGAAACCTCAACCCACTGCAGGGCAAAGGTTACTTCCCTCTGGAGTCCACTCTTCCTGCTCTACAGCAAAGCTCATATTGTGTGTGCCTGCAGAAACTAAAGGAAAGAAAAATATTATTAATGAAACATCCATGAGAGAACTATATTTATAGGCATTAAGAGATCAGCCAGCAGAGAAGATAAGCATGAAGTGATTCCAAACAAGTGTAGGCAGAGCTGTGTTCAGTACTACTTCACTACCTCCTTTAAAGAAGACAGAAGCAACCTTAGAGCAAACATAGCTTTTGGAAGTTGTGAAGACATACATGTAGGCGACTGACTGGAATAGTGTGTTAGGATCATGAGAGAAAATGCAGACAGTCAGGGCTACGTTCTGCACCACCCCAGGAGTAGCCCATGCTGGCCTCACCGACACACCTGAGTCACAATTCCTCCTTGCTCTGGGGCAGAGGTAATTTGCTGCTGGCCTATACCATCTTTTCTTCCCCCACTACCAACTAAGCTGTGCTGAACAGTGAGTAAGGGGGTGGGGCCATGACGCCCAACTTTCCCCTCCCTGCCTCACCCACTTCCCACCTATCCACTTCAGGGAGGGAGCATGCTGTACTGAATTGCATGTACATTACAATATAGACAAATTTCTAAGGACAAAAATAGAATCCTCTAAATTGTGTATGTGAAGATGAATGACTGAATCAGGGTAATATCAATGGATATTAGAACTGCCAATCTGTACTCCTTGACAGCGCCTTCCAAACTACATAGAGCTGTTAGCACATTTTGTATTATTAAAAGATGCCCAGTCAGAGCCATTTTTAGAATTGAGAGCAACTAGCAAGATTATTCTTGTGCCCCCCGTAAAGCTAGTCTTGAAAAGAGGTTATATCACCCTTTTCCTCCAGGACCTCATACCTGTGTATCCACCTGCATAGGTCTTGCATATCTGTCTCTAGCCCCTCCATTCCCCATGGTCCTCCCATATCTTTCTCATCTATGTTCTCTCTCAGGTCCTCTGATTTATCTCTGTCTTTCTCATTTACTTGGTCCCCTCATCTTTCCTTCCATCCTCCCTACACTCTCCAGGACTCACTCATGCCCCCACTTCCCCCCCTCCCCACCCCCACCCCATGCTCACAGTTTTTGGGGGAAAAGGAACCTTCGGGGCCCACTGGCCTAAGATGCTGACCATATGAAGCATGGGGTGACCTATTGTCCCAAGCTACATAGAGTAGTCTGCTGCTACCTCAGGAATATGGAGGGTCTTCATCCTGCTATCAGCCATCCCTGGAAAAGCAGGCTTTCGGGATCCAGGAAGATTTGCTTGGTTCCCCTCTATCCCATCTAACTCAGCTAGGCTCTGTATACCAGTTCTTTCTGGTGGGAGGATGAATTGTCAGTTCACTTAGGCACCCAGCTCCTGAAAAGAAATCACTGCAGCTCCAGTTCCATTGATTCCTCCATCCACATAAAACAGTGAATCAGTTTGGTTCCCTTCTCATGTCAGCCTAGCGTCTAATAATCCAATTCCTCTAGGAAAAGTTTAAATGGACAGTATCAGCTAGAAAAACCAGCACCTATATCAGCTATGAACAGGAAGGATGATCCAGCAGTTAGGGCATTAGCCAAGGAGTTGGAAGATCTGCATTCAATTCCCTGCTTCACCACAGACTTCCTGTCTCCCCTGAGTAAGTCACTTAGTTTCTCTGTGCCTCTGTTTCCCACATTTCACAGCTTGGAATGCTAGTCCTGCCCTATCTCACAGGGGTGCTGTGAAGATAAATACATGAAAAATTGTAAGGCACTCAGATGGTACAGTGATGGGGGCCACACAAGTGCCTAAGAAAAACAAATACATGTTCATCCACTAGGAAATGTCCAAAGGATTCTAAATATTTGGAGGAGGCAGTATTTTTACTAAAAAAAACAAAATGTTGTTGGTAAGTCCCTGTTATTGTAGAATATATGTAGTTTGCAGTTAGAAATGGTCATTTCAAGCTGACAGACCTCTGAAAGCATATTCTCTCTCCCTCCTCCTCAGGTTCTGAATGTTACCTGATTATTTCACTTCCCGCCTCAGAGTACACAATAGCATTCTTCAAAAATTAATTGAGAAGTAGAGCTAGACAGGCAGTGAATGAGCCACCTGTTTACCCTTCTCATTGAAAAAATCCTATTGAACTTTGTTTTCTGTTGTTATGTCAGGGAACCAAGGCTGCCATCTCAATGATATCACTTCAGGCACTACCACTCATTAAGGAATCATGTCACAGCGTTGACCAGTCACCAGGGTTTGATGTTGTGATATTGCCCCACAAAGTTCAATTCCAGTATGTTCTGGGAGGGATGCTATGGAAAATAGCTCTATTAACTGGTTCTGACAGCTCCGCAGTGTTTTAACAGCCCTGTTTGCAATGATATCATGTGGGAAACTTTAGGGAAGATGGTAGGCTCAGAGAAGGTGTTTTTGTGGTTAAAGCACTGGACTGAGATACAGAAAATCTGAGTTCTGTTCCTACCTCTACCACAGTTTTCATGTGGTACTTTGGACAAGTCATTTCAGGGGCTGATCCTACGTCACTGAAGTGTGGTTGGATACAACAGTGAAGCCTTGATAAATTAAATCTCTACAGGGTCAAGAACTTCCTAGTGAGCTGAGAGAGATTTGTACCTTAGAGATAGATTTTAATGAAAAGTTCAGTTAGAAATCTGGGGAGGCGGGGACAAACTTACATTATAGTTGTTAGTATGTGGCTCTTTCCAGTTTGTACGTAGGAAATGACTCAAAAGGAAATTTGATAGTGTACAATACACTACTATAATCTATATATATAAAAATAGTTTTTAAGTCTTAGATGAGCTACCAAAAGTAACAAGTTTTCCATGGGGGGCGGGGATTGCTGAATAATTTTAGCCATTTTGATTAGAATCCACGGTTTGAGAGCAAAGCTACCAGACAGATCAAATATTTATAAATAAATTAACATTGACATATTGGACTAAATTCAGGCCAGGTTTAAGCAGACACAGTTCCATTTGTGCCAATGAAATGGTTTGAAATTAGCACAGCATTATTTCGATATTTTGTATTAAGTCAAAGCCATTGTCAAATACATTAAGTTACATGGTAAGGAAGCTCCTAACAAAATGTTCTGTGCTGACATCTCCAGTGGAACATGGAGTGTGAAGCTCCCACTGTTAATGTATTTATGATGGGAGTTACTTTGAGAATATATAGTGGTTCTAAAATTACTATCAATTATGGTTGCCAAATTAAGTAATGAAAATTAATGGACAAGAAAAGGGTGTGGGACTCCAAGAGATGTAGTTACTGCTAAAAATAAAAAAGCATAATGACAAAGTACCTAATTGGCTCATTATTCAGCATCTATTAAAATATCAGTTTTTTAACAACTTACAATCTTTTCTTAGAACAATGACTGATAAAGTATTTCTCTACTGGACACAATACAGAGTGACTTGCTACAGTGCTCAGTTTTGACAATGATAGTGTTAAAGCATCATATAAATATGCATCTCACACCAGTATGGGAAGGGAACATACCATCAGCCTAAACACAGTAATCAGGAAAGCTCTTCATTTATAATCCTCTTGAAGAAATTAACCTAACGTTTCTCAGCAGGGTCAGTTCTCTCATTTGTTGACCAACTTCTTGAGCAAGAATAATCAGGTACTTCTTAATAGCACATACATTTAGGCTATGTCTGCACTACAGCCTATGTCGGCAAAACTTATGTCGCTCAGGGGTGTGAATATTCCACCCCATGAGCGTCATAAGTTACAGTGACATAAGCGCTCAAGTGCACAGCACTATGTCGGCGGGAGACCTTCTCCTGCCAACATAGCTTATGCTGCTCATAGAGGTGCGGTTTTTTATGCCAACAGGAGTGCGCTCTCCCATCAGCATAGAGAATCTTCACCAGAAACTGTATGTATAGACATACCCTTATTAGACTCTTTTGAAAGTTTTTACCATTTCAGGCTATCGCTATGGTGAATTCCTCTCAAAAAAGCAGAATCTTTCAAAAATTGTTCTGCTTTTTAAGGGTCTTTGCTTCCCTAAAGGAAACTTTTAATGAGTCATTTAAGACTCAGGTCCCTACCTACAAGAACTTTACATATGTAGGTAAGTCAACTATGTGCATAAATCTTTGCAGTGTCAGAGCCTAAGAATGTAAATCTTCGGGACAGGTGCTGTCTTTTTGTTATATCCGTGTACAGTCTCTAGCACAACAGGGCCCTGAATTCTGATGGGGACCTCTAAGTGCTGCCATAATACAAACAATAAATGTTAATGATAATAATAATAACAACAATGACTGTCCATTAACTTAATAAGCAGTTTTAGGAATAATGAGTTATCCAAGGAACTAATAGTTCCTCCAATAGGCAATTCAATCATTTATCCTCATCTCTGATATTGTACATCTTGCTTCTACTGTGCCTTTTGCAGATTTCTGTAGATGTGCTGTGTCTTCTTATGAGTAAATTGGATCATGGAATGGAACAATTTTGCTCAGTCTTAGGATTTCTTCTTTATTAAGGGCCAAATTGCTCTTAATGCTCAGTTACCCATGTAAGGGGCTGTGCACAGCTGCACCACCCCAAGAGCAGTCCAGGGAAGGAATTGTGACTCAGAAAACTCCTCTTGCTCCAGGAAAGAAGCCCCTTTACCTGGAGAAAAGTACTTTCCCCTCCCTGTGCCAGCTCAGCTCTTCTGGAAGGAATATTGAAGGGGACCAAATCAAAACTCCATTCTCTCCCTGGCCATCTGTGCAAGAAGCGAAGGAAGGAATAGCAGGTGGAGAGACCCTGTTTTTCACCCCACACCAATCCTAAGGTCCAGTGAGACTATGCTGGTATGAGTGGGAAGGGCTTATGCTTTGTGTTCCTGTAAAGCCACATAACCTGGGCAATATTTTGACCCTAAACTCTGAATTAGCAGCATATAGTTATGAACAAAATACAGACAGACTAGCAAAGTCAAATCCTCATTGTATCAGAAAATATCGCTACCGGCTTTTAAAGTTTCCCTTTGATCTGAGACAAAGTAGTTCTTGTGACCTTCCCCCATCACACATACACAGGAGAAGAGCTTGTGCTTTAAACATACATGTCTTTGGCATGTTTCAGTGACAACAATCTGGTGAAGGACCACTTCATAGTCTCTTCTTTCAGATATTTTAAAGTTGCCAGTAGCAACTGAAGTGTGCCTTTGATTGTCCTTATTTGTTATGTAAATTCATATTAATAGGTAAGTGAAATCTCCAGGCGACACAAAGGAATCTCCTCCGATTTTGGATTGAAGACATGTTTAACAATAACTGCAGTCTTCCTGCATCCATACCACACAATTTTTTGTACTCATCATCAATCATACACATTATGGTTAATTTGAGTCATTATGAATAATGTCTGTCACTGCAGTCCTGGCATGAATCGTTATTGTTTCTGCACCCTGCTGAGATAACTCATTTGTATAGAAACTATAACCACCATGTTAGCCTATTCCCATCCACTTTTTTGTTCAATGCTAGCCAGCTCTAAGAGCCTCACCAGAGCAGTGATTGTGGATGATTTGCACAACCTGGTAGAACCTGTGATAGAGCCATGCTCTGCTCCCATCCTCCAATATCCCAGAAACTGCTCAGACCCACTTTCTGCTTGCATGCAGGCTTTATTTTATTCTAAACCTGTCCACCAATACATTGCAACATCAGTTTTAGCCACTACTTCTTTCAACCCTTCTTTGCTAGGTCCCTAGGAGGAAAGACAGTCTCCCTCTCTATAGGGAGCACCTTCATTCCAGACTCAGCTAGCCCATTCCTCCTTGCCCATAACACTTCCTTCCTGGCCCTTTTTCAAGTTAGTCAGCTGAGGGCTAATTAGTTCCTTACCTCCCCAGCTTCTCCTTCTAATTAGCTAGGTATTTAATCCGCCGTTACTGGGGGAACTAATTGAGTAGCCTATTTGAGGCTACTGTGATCAGAGTGCTGACCTACCTGTCCAAGCTCCACACTCTGTCACAGAACCCATGGAGTATTTCTGGTCCTTTTACTTGTTGTTTTTTTGCACTTGGCATAGATTTCATTGCACTGCAAAGAAATGAGCTGCCCTGAGCACATGAAAGCGTATTGCAGAAACCTGTGTACTCTGCAATTCTTGAGCCATGGAATTTTCCAGGGAATTCTCCACCACTCCCTGCAAAATTATACTTATATAAGAATAAAAATTATTGTCCTGGTTTTCAAATGTACTGAGCATCTTCTTTACGGTTTTAAGTCTGAATAAAGTAAAATTAAACTAAAATCAAAAAGCCAGGATTTTCAAATGAGCGAACCGAATTAGTCTTAAACTAGTCAATAGACTGTTGGAAGTTATGTTTCTCTTTAACTATGGAAACTGTCTTCCTTGGTCACTTTTTACACACTTCAGATAATTTAAGGTTTCTTTTGTTCCTTATTTTTTTAAAATGTATTTATTAACTTCAGCCTTTGGACTGAAACTTTTCTACAAAATCTCTTTCTTATATTTGTTCCCTTTGCTGAGTATGGGAATTGTTATGGTACAGTTAACAAAATATTAAATTCAAGTTTTAGGAGTATGAAAAGCAAATAGCTTTCAATTCCCAAAGTGAATATCAACATAACAGCTTGTTTCACAGTGTCAAGTTTTGAGTTCGGAAAGCATACAAAGATTCCCATTCTATGAATAAATTAATATTTGGAATTGGAAAAAAACAGATAAATGATTATAAGGTTAGCAGTTCGGTGTTCCCATGACACACCCTATGTGTTTGAATTAGAATCATAGAATCATAGAATATCAGGGTTGGAAGGGACCCCAGAAGGTCATCTAGTCCAACCCCCTGCTCAAAGCAGGACCAATTCCCAGTTAAATCATCCCAGCCAGGGCTTTGTCAAACCTGACCTTAAAAACCTCTAAGGAAGGAGATTCTACCACCTCCCTAGGTAACGCATTCCAGTGTTTCACCACCCTCTTAGTGAAAAAGTTTTTCCTAATATCCAATCTAAACCTCCCCCACTGCAACTTGAGACCATTACTCCTCGTTCTGTCATCTGCTACCATTGAGAACAGTCTAGAGCCATCCTCTTTGGAACCCCCTTTCAGGTAGTTGAAAGCAGCTATCAAATCCCCCCTCATTCTTCTCTTCTGCAGGCTAAACAATCCCAGCTCCCTCAGCCTCTCCTCATAACTCATGTGTTCCAGTCCCCTAATCATTTTTGTTGCCCTTCGCTGGACTCTCTCCAATTTATCCACATCCTTCTTGAAGTGTGGGGCCCAAAACTGGACACAGTACTCCAGATGAGGCCTCACCAATGTCGAATAGAGGGGAACGATCACGTCCCTCGATCTGCTCGCTATGCCCCTACTTATACATCCCAAAATGCCATTGGCCTTCTTGGCAACAAGGGCACACTGCTGACTCATATCCAGCTTCTCGTCCACTGTCACCCCTAGGTCCTTTTCCGCAGAACTGCTGCCTAGCCATTCGGTCCCTAGTCTGTAGCTGTGCATTGGGTTCTTCCGTCCTAAGTGCAGGACCCTGCACTTATCCTTATTGAACCTCATCAGATTCCTTTTGGCCCAATCCTCCAATTTGTCTAGGTCCTTCTGTATCCTATCCCTCCCCTCCAGCGTATCTACCACTCCTCCCAGTTTAGTATCATCTGCAAATTTGCTGAGAGTGCAATCCACACCATCCTCCAGATCATTTATGAAGATATTGAATAAAACCGGCCCCAGGACCGACCCTTGGGGCACTCCACTTGATACCGGCTGCCAACTAGACATGGAGCCATTGATCACTACCCGTTGAGCCCGACAATCTAGCCAGCTTTCTACCCACCTTATAGTGAAGAAGGCAGAGGTCACATCTTTGAATCAACTACACAGTTTTGCTGCCCAAGCTCAGCAAATCACCAATTATTAAAATTAGATTTACTAATTTAAGTTTAGAACCAAACTGTTAAAACCATAAAATCTATCTTGGTAGACTTTATACTGTAATCTTAGAATCTTAGGTATCCTTCAAATCTATCTATCTAATCTATCTATCTACACACACATATACAGTAAAACCTGCTAAGAATGATTACTCATGGGAGTTAGCAAAGGTGGTCTCTCTTCAGAGGTTTGCACACCAAAGAGTGGCAGCTGCTCTCTGGCTGCCCAGTTCTGAAGGCAGAGCTACCATCCACAGCAACACAGAAAAAAGGAAGATCAGATTCTCCTACAGGTTTGTTTTTATGGATGAGAGTAACAAAATCTGACTGTTGGTCGCAGATGCCAGCTGCGTGTATGTGTGTGTTTGTGTATCTCACAGAATCAAAACTCAACATTAACCTTATGCCTTTTGTGGTCTAGTTACAGCCATCATCATCTGCAAACTAGTGATGTGCCAAACCCCAATTTCAGAACAGCAGCAAACTTGGGGGAACTTTAGCTCAGGATCCAAAAACCCCAAAACACTGGAGAAATTTGAATTTGAATCGCAGCCCATGTCGACTACAAACTCAGTTCAGGGAAGTGATAGTGTTTGTGTTAGAGCTTGGAATGATGTATGCTGTTGTTATCATTTGTTGTTATCATTTCTAAAGGTAGGCAAAGCGTTCCAGATAGAAGAGAATAAGAACGTCCCTGGCTTTTGTCCATTTTTAAAACCCAACTGTGATTGAATGCACTCCTGTATTCACACCCAATACACTATTTTAGTAATCTTTGTAAAAATAAGCCTTATGAGATGTCATTTGAAAATTAATAATTCACTGGTCAATAATATCATGGTGAAATGTATGTAGCAACATTATGAGTAAAGTTATTAAATCCCCCCATATGACGTTAAAGGCATACATTCAAACTCACATAGCTCTGGTTAGGTAGAACTGGTCTAGCAGGCCTGTCTTAGACAAATGAATATGTGTTTATTTCAACCTGCATATCAACTGTAAACAGAGTCCTCAGACAGTGAGAGAGTGAAGAAAGAAGACAAAGAAAATTTGCATTTCAGCATACATAGATGGAAAAAAACAGCATGAACCCTCCTTCTTCCTCAAGACTCCATGTCTCCTTGCTCTCATCTGCAAAGAACTTCATCTAGAGGCCAGGAAAATGCATTTCAAAGGGTGACTGAACCATAAAAAGTGAGGGGCAAAAACACCTCAAGTTATTTCTTCCTCTCCATCTCTCTCTAAGAAGACAAAAGAAACAGGCATTGGACCTTAGGAGCAGATCCTCACCTGAAATGTTGTCAGCAAATAGACTGGGAACCTGTGGTAAGAATTTCACCTTGAACCAACTCTAGTTTGTTTAGTACTAGGAAGAGTTTTCTTTGTTTTTCTTGTAGCCATTTCTGACTCATTACTCACTCAAAGCCTATCTCATTGTAGTTAAATAAACATATTTTATTCTTTAATCAAAATTAATCCAGTATTGTGAACTGTGGGGAAAACTCCATTTAAGGTGGCAATCTGTTGTATCTTGAACCCCATTAGTCCTTAGACTGTCCAGGAGAGGGCTGGACACTGCAGAACACACAGTTCTGGAGGGAAACTTGTAACGAGGAGTATGTTGGGATCACTCTGCAAATAGTAACCAAAAATGCTGGAAGCCAGAGTGTAGCTGACAGGATTCTGGGTTCAAAGTTGCTGGACCAGGACTGTGGCTTTACACAGACACTCTGGAAGTGACCTGAATGCTGGCAGGTTGTTTGTGAGTGACCCAAGTCAGAATATACAATAGCAAAGAATTATGAGGTTCCCAAGATTGCAGGGAAGGGGTAACCTCATTTGTCTGAATTTCACCCCAGAATGTCATATCAATTCTTTGTCAAAGTCTATTATTTCCATTCAGGACAGAACTGGAATAAGAACCAGATGTGCCAAAGGATATAAAGGAAATAAGGATATATAAGGAAATAAACTACAAAAAAAAATTATGTTTCAATGCTAGTTCCATCTTGGTTCAGGAAATAAAGTTCCAGAAACATCTCAAGAAAGTGTTTTCTCACAAGATTTCTCTATCCCTTCCTCAGTAGGAACCGTGGACATGATAAGGGGTCTTTAGGGCTTCAGGGATGGGATGGAGATAGTGTCATAGAGGTGCTTGACCTCAATCCCATTAGGAGGGGGAAGCATCAGGGTACAGAGGATTCCATCTCTGCTATATAGGAGTGGGATAGTTGGGATAAAGAATATAAACTGAATTATTTAGCCAGTTTCCGTAATAATGGTTGTTGTTTTCATGGAATTCTCAAAGGGAGTTTTCTTGAGATTTCTCTATTCCATTCCTTCCCTCAGAGGTTTCTGTGTTGTGAGTGAGAGTGCTACTGATCATGTAGTTAAGGTTCAGTTGCAGAAAATACATAGCAGCAAGCGGAATTTGCCCTTTGACTTTCAGAAACTCCTCTGCTGTGATACACAAATCATTAGATTTTTGTTTAACTTTTTGCCTGCAAGCAAAACTTCACCAGAGACTTTGTTTTGCCATTTTAATACCTCCATGAATTGTTTTATGAAATTGACTCAAAGTATTAAATTATATTTGATCTGCATGGTACCCTGAATATATTTAGAGAGAGATTATATACTAGCTGACAGATTGGAGGTAAAATATATGCTGTTCAGTATGGGTTGGATTTTCAGAAGACCCTAGGAGAGTTAGACTCCTTTGAAAACTCTTGCACATGCTAACAGTAAGGAACGGCATGTTCTGATATTTTCACCATTATTGTGTGCAGTTCAGTTTTAATATATTGAAAATATAATTGAGATTTGTTTTAAACTATTTCTAATCTAGACAGAGTTTGTCCATATGGATTATAGTCTGGAAAGCTGACAAGCCCAGAAATCTGAAGTTTGGGGCAACAAGAAACTGGCCTTGATGAAGGTGAGGTGAATGAATTGTAAGAAGGGCAACTGATGCTTCATTTCAGGGTACCACTGATTTTCCCCACTCTGCTATGAATTTGAATTAGTAGGGAAGTGATGTATATTTCAGTGGACAGCAGTTTAATACGTCAAACAGTATATTTGAGCACCTGTACATTTTAGAGCAAAATCTTTGTCCCAGTGAAGGTCCTTAGGATTCAGTCTAGCCCCTTTACTCTGCTCCTGTGGTACAGTAGGGCAACTGGAAATTCTCCTTGCATACCCATCTCTACATCACCCTTTTTGATTCCCTCCTGCAGGGGGCCATGTCAGCAATGAGAGGGGGTGTGACTGGATCATCTTGCACTCCAACTACCCTATGCAACAAGTCAGTGTAAATTAGAGCAACCCTGAGGCTGCCAATTTTTTTAACTAAACAAAAATGGTTAAAATCCACACAAAAATTGTTGAGGTATTTGCCTAACTCTTAAAAAAAAATCCAACACAGTCTAAATAAATAATCACTTATTTTAAATAAACATGATCTGCACTCTTTTTCTATCGCATATATTTGGGGGAAAGGAGAGTTTCTCTCTTATTTTTGTGAGAAATTCATGCTCCGTGTAGAATTTCTAATATCTAAACACCCGCTCCAAAAAAAGAGGATTTATTCTGTCCATTGATGCAGCCTTTTGGATCACCCTGGGGCCTGAGGGGATTTTTTAAAAATAAATATTGTAAAGCATTCAAAATAGTCACAACAAACAAATCCTAACTAATTAGGTATACCATTAATTTACATATAATGCAAAAAGGATTGGTATTTTCCCTTGCAAATGCTGCTTTTTTCTGCACTACAGTTCATTATGTTAAAGTCTGAACACCTACACTAATTAATTGGTCTATTAAATGTTCTCCAACTTCACTTTTCTTCTATCATCTTGTTGTGTTTTTCAAGCAGTGTATTAATTTAATATATATGCACTCCAACTCTCTATGGCTTAGTTTTTCTTCCTTTTTTATATTAATACATTTATGTCTCCAGAAAATTGAAATGCAGTGCTAGTAATGATACCTGCTTTTGCATAAGTCAAAAATATATTTTTATAACTGAGCACAAAAAAAAGGCATTCATATTATTGACATTTAACTATAAAGCATACAAGGCTGCCATTATTTACAAGCGGATTATTACTTTCTTTTATGAATAGGTTTAAAAAAGTTTGTTAATTACATACTGCATGAATGCAAAAAAGCTTCTCCTTATACATTCTGAATGCCCCTTTTTCTATATAATTACCTTTAAAGTAAGATGAGAATTTTTGCATTGCATTAAATTTATGCTCTAGTGTGTTCTTTGACTATACTGTAAGGGTGGGAGGAGGGAGGAGGGTTCCACTTTGCTAAAAATCACTTTTCTCATCTAAATAATTTCAATATTTCAGAGGTCTTTTCATTTGATTCTACATGTAAATCACTTGGGAAATCTAATACACTGATCTTGAAATTCCTGCATAACAAATTTAACAATCTCACCTGCAGTTTTTCAAGCTTTTCAAAATCATTTCCAGTTCTGCTACAGTATTCTTATGGTTATCTGGAATGCAGAGCTGTAGATCTTGAGGGCAGGCTGAACTGCACACGGGATAAACCAAACTCAAAAGTGGCTTATAGATCACATTTTGCATGTGTTTTTGAGGCCTTATGTGCCGGGCTTGTCCTCATGCATGACTAATTTATGCTGGCTGCAAACAATCCCAAGAAGCTGAACCCCCAGCTAGGGATTTATGTGCCATGGGGGTGTCCTAGCCACGCCCCCTGTGCTTCACCATGTCCCCTGGTGCATACTATGCTGAAGACAGAGAAGAGGTGACGCAAGAGCCTATGCCCTAATATGATCTACTCTTAGATTGTTTCTTGCCCTGGTGTGATCCTCCTAGGCCTGGATACACCAGTTCTGTAACCACAATCGGCCAGCAGGGCAGTGCCAAGAAGCCACACTGGGCCTGAGAATTTGACCCAACGAATTTTAAGTTTAATGAAGTATGAGGCCTTCTAATCAATTTATTTAAATTGTAAACTTGTCTTGCAAGCATCGTGGTGCAACAAATTCTCATAGTTCATTGCAGATTTTGGGGGGTTAATATTATTTCAGATTAAGAGTAGAAAATAAAATCATTTGAACAACTAGGTTTTTTTATTTGTGATCTTTAATTAGCCAGTTGTGTTCATTTACTTTGCTGATAAAGATAAAGTCTTCTATAGATTTTTTAAAACCTTCTTTTCATCGAAATGGAGAATTATATTGCCTGTTGTAGAATCTCATAAAATGGCTCAAAAACCTATAGAAAATTTCCCTTTTTGAAAAGTCCTATGAGAGTTGTAGAAAAACATTACATTTCTATACATTTTTAATTATGTTATATAATACTGTATAATGAAGACTCATATCCCCTCCATAGAATTCCATAAACATAAAAAAAATCTATGCAAATTATTTATTTGTTAATGTCTATTACAGCTGTGCCTAAGGTCCCCATTATGCTAGACCCTGTACAAACAGAAAAGTAGACTGTCCCTGCCCCAAAGAGTTTGCAGTGTGAATCGATAAAACAGACAGAGTGGAAGATGGGGTATAACACACAAGTAGAGTGAACAATGTGATGACAGCCTCATGAGTTCCACAATTCTTTTTTTTTTCTTTTTTTAATTACTTGGGAGGAGATTAATTAAATCAAAAGAATAGGGAAGGGAAGTTAGGAGCGGCGCATGGGCCGGGGGAAGAGGGGAAGGAGTGGAGGGAAGCCGCAGTGAAGAAACTGGTAGGGAAGGAGGAGTGTTGGAGAAATCATCCAATCAGCACAGGGTAGAGAAAGTCCAGTCAAAGTTGTAGAAAGTTCTTCAAATGTCCAAAGGTATGTTTTAGCTGCTTCTGCCCCCACAAAGAATATAATTCTCTAATAAATTCAATAAGCTTTAGAGTTATTTCTGTTCAACTATTTATAATTATACAGAATCTTATTGGCTTCATTCCTGTTTGATTCTATAGAACTTTTCTATAAGGATTGTAAATTTTCTATTAAATTAGGAAAATTTTTTCTTTAATTTCTGTGCCACTGGATTACATTTCTTCAAAACCCCTGTTGGTTTCATTCCTGTTGAATTCATAAGGGGTTTCCTATAACTGTAAACTGTGTAGGAAACTTACTTCAGTTTACTGTCTAACTCTTTAACATATTTATCACGTTTTTAATAATGAGAGTGACTAACTATTGGAACAAATTAGCAAGGAAATGGGTGGATTCTCCAGCTCTGGAAGTTTTCATATCAAGACTGGTTGCCTTTCTGGAAGACAAGCTTTAGCTAAATGCAATTTACTGAGCTCAATACAGGAATAAATAGATTAAATTCTATCGCCCGTGTTTTACAGAAGGCCAGACTAGATGGATGTCTAATGGTCCCTTCTGGCCTTAAAATCTATGAAACTTTTGCCCATAAATAATCTTGGTCCTTTGGCTAAAATATTGGACTGGGATTAAAAGATCAGGATTCTATCCTATCTCTAGCACATAGTTCCTCTGTGACCTTTAGCAAACTCTGTGCCTCAATTCCCCATCTGTAAAACAGGGATAATAACTGGAGTTGGTTGAAATTTTTTCAATTACACTTTTTTTCTGGACAAAAATATGGTTAGTCAAAAACAACTTTTTAATGAAAAAAATTTTAAACAATTTTTTTTAAAAAAATAGTGAAATGTGTTTGTATTTTTGATTTTTTTTCAGTGCAAAATTTATAGGAAAATTTCTGCCTTTTCTCATTTTCTCATTGAAATATATTTTTTTTAAAAAGTTTAAAAGTGAGAGAAATTAGCACTTTCCTTTTGAAGAATTAATGCTGAAATTGTAAAAATTTGAAGTGAAAGTTAATTTCACTCTCAAGAGTCACACTTTTTCATGTTCTCTCTCTTAAGAGAAACTCCAATGTGGATAATCCCTTTCTGTGTGTTTTTATGCCTTGTACTAGCACTATGGGGCTCTAATGAGGCTTGTAGGTGCTACTGGAATACAAACAATTAATAAATAATAATATTAATAAATAACTAAAAGCAAGCCGAAACTTTTGTAGTCAGGAGTTCCCAAAATATATATTTAGTTTTTGCTGATGTATAATTCACATGATGCTCTCTTCTGATTGATCAGTCCTTATATCATCCTGGAGAAATAGGTGATTGCCAATAATTTGTAAAAAATGGATTGCACTTTTTTATTCAAATAGCCTCATCTGAGAATTTGATTTATTGGTTTACAGATGAGAAAATTAATGTAATTAGGGAACCTTTTATGGTTTATGTGAAGTGAAGCAAAGACTGAACCCATCATACTTTATATCTGTATTGTTCTTCATACTTTAGTTTTAATACACAGCATATATATATAGTACTGCTTTATAAATTACTTATTCTTTTGCAGCTTTATTTTTTAGCTATATTAGTGAAATTCTCTCACAATGATATATCTGCTTAACTCTCATGATGTAATTTTGTGTTTGGCTCTCAATGTTTTTTGAATATTTTAGCCCCTGATCATAATGATGAAACACATGGAGTTTCATGAGAAATGTTGCTCTACTGATCAGTTATTAGTAAATAGGCATCCTAAATATATTTAAACAAGCTGTCTGACACCATAAAGTTTGTTACAAACTGATGAAATTCAGTTATTGGTAATAACAAAGCTGACAGCGCTTTGAGACCACTTTCACATATGAACATAGTAATTGCCAGTGGTCCATCCTGACCAGGATCCTGTTTCCTGACAGTCACCAGCCCCAGATGCCTCAGGGGAAACGATGTAGTTGTGAAATAACCTGCCTAATGTAAAAGCAAAAGCATCTCTTTAACCCCTGTTAGTTAGCTTATCTCTGAAGCATGAAGCTTTATAGCCCTTCCAAACTTTGAGGGGTGTTTAGTCCTTGATATAGTAACTCTGGATGTTCTTGTTGTCTATATAAATGCTCAATCCCTTTTTGAATCCTGCTAAAACTCTTGACCTCAGTGGCATCACGTGGCAATGAATTCCACCAGCTAATTGTGTGCTGTGTGAAATAGTATTTCTTTTTATGATTTTTTTTATTTGAAACCTTTCAGTTTTCACTGAAAGTCTCCTCGTTCTTCAATTATAAGAATGGGCAATTTGAAGTTTCCACTCTATCTTCTCTATACCGTTGATTATTTTGTATACCTTTATCATGTCTGCCTTTACTTGTCTCCTTGCCAAACAGTCCCCATCCTTTCAATTTTGGTTCACTTGCAAGGGTTGTTTTTTTTTTCCAGATCTATTCTAACCATCCTTTATCTTTGAACCACCTCTATTTCTGATATATTCTTTTTGAGATATGATGATCAGAACTGAGCACAGCATTCCAGATGAGGGCATGCCATTGATTTCTATAATGCTCTTATGATATTTTCTGTCCTGGGAAGGTTAATATAAGAAATAACTTGTGATGACTACCTCCTTCAATATAATAGGCCCAAGTATATACAAACTTCTTTTTTCAAATAAAACATCCAAATGGACCTATTGTCACCTAGTTTTCTGAATGTGGCAAGTAAAATCCCCTTTCCTCTAATAATGGGTAGAAATGTTTTCTCTACTCAAAAATGGACAGAGGATGGAGACACTAATCATCAACATGTGAATATGTTAATATCTAACCTCCTGCATCTGCTTCCTAAATAGTTTAACTGCTCACGTATTCTGATCTAAAGGAGTAGAACAAGAGAAAGTCTCGGTCAGGTTCTTACTCAGAGGGGATTCACTAGTGTCTGGGGCCAGATGAGAGTATACTGTGGAGGCACAGGTTTCTCCCTTCCTGTGTTTGAGGATATTTCCACTCCAGTCTACTCTTCTCCATGTACCACAGATGAACATGTGGACCACCTACCTGCTCAGGAATTAATTTTAAAAACTGTAACCAACATTTTAAACACTTTGTAATCAACAGAAAGTTCCTTCTATAATCGGAATGAGATGTTAATTTATCGTATCCAGGAAAACTCCGCAATAATATAACTTCATTTTAATTGTTGGGGGAAAAAAGCGTTCTTCGATTTTTCATTCTGGTATCGTGAAGGAAATTATTTTATAGGAGTTTTCCCACTGATTTCTTTGGGAGGAGAAGCACTGCTTTTCATTATTTCCTCCTTGATTGTTTCTAATTTAGGGCCTGCTCTTATATTAGCATAAATCATCAGTTAACCCAGCCATAATTCATCTGGTAAAAATATATTTCTTGGTGTTTTTAATCCTATTTACATTAGATTTGTTGAAGGAGAAAGTTAGGAAATTAAATGACTAACTAGGGACTCAGTTCTGCCACCCTTACTCAGAGTACTACTTTGTGCCACTGATACCTACGTATACCCTAGAAGCTCAAAAAACAAATCTAAAAACATCTTTTTTTAAAATGATTTTAAGACATTCCAGTGCTTTTCTGTGGCCTGACTTGTAAATTTTTGAACACTGGTGGTTGAAAATATTGCTATTTCCAAGGCCAATTCACCTCTAACTTTATCTCTCCCATATCTTTCCTCTCAAAAGAAGCCTTTTCCCACCATACATGCAAAAAGCCCCGAAAAGTGGGCAGTGTCAATTTCCCACCTCCACATCAAACAGATACATAAATCATAAAAGTTGAAGAAACAGTGAAAAGGAAACTATCACTCATACATCAGACCTTCCAATAGAAGCTGGGAATGGGTGACAGGGGATGGATCACTTGATTATTACCTGTTCTGTTGTTTCCCTCTGGGGCACCTGGCATTGGCAACTGTCAGAAGACAGGATTCTGGGCTAGATGGACCTTTGGTCTGATCCAGTATGGCCGTTTTTATGTTCATACTAACACAAATGAGGAGAAAAACAAGTAAACAGACTGTGCTCATACAAATATCTCTGTAGCTCTTTTTGATTGTATTGATGATGTAGTTGAACACTGACAATACTGTATTGACCCTAAGAATACTTACTAGCCACTTTACTAGAACTTCAAAAGACACACATTGTTTCAATTACCAGTTATGTGGTTTAAAACAGATAAACTTGGGTTTCAGCATTTACGTTACTAATTGGTTCCTATACTTTTCTCTCTAGTAAATTTCAGCATATTGAACTAAAATATATTGAATTATATCTTCCCTTCTGGTTAACTATGTGCCTCAGGGTTCCATTCTGAGAGCTTAGCTACTTCTCTGTTATTTCTCCATGATCTTAATGTTTTTACGTCTTATTATATGTTGATGGCACAGTTATTGTTTCCTGTGTCAAATGTACTGCCTTCAGTAAACGGTAAAAATGCAATCTGCATTTGTTAATATTTGCCTCTAGATGAAAAATAATAGACTCTTGCTTAGAAAAAACAAAACTAAATTGATCCTATTAACTTTAAAACATACAATAGAAAAATTTGTGTCTTACTTCAAATATTTTCACATGGTAAGTAGATTAGATAAGAAGACCTGGTGACCTTCATCATAAAATCACACAAATGAACAAAATGTGCTATTGAGTATTGTGATCCCTGTACAAACCTTCTGTAGCTTAAAAAAAATCATCTTTTTACCACTGGCTTTGTGCAAGAGAATAATTTATTTAAATATCTCATTTTGGCTTTTTATACTCAGTCTTGTTTGAATCTCAGCTCTGGGGTTGAGGGGTTTGAGATGAAGGCTCATCATATTCCTGTAATACACCCACGTCATCTTATGGATGCAAAAATCCAAATTTCACATTGATTACAATATGCAGATGACACAACTCTACCTATCCTTCAGCTCATAGAACCACACCAATGCCACCAAGATTGCCCAGTGCTTGGATGCAATCAGCTCATGGCTGAAGAACAACTGGTTGTAGGTTGTAGACAGAAGATAGTATTCTGAAGAGTTTGCAGCCATGATGCAGCCTCTTTTGATTAAAGGTACACACATACACACACACACAATTGGACAACTCAGTCCATAGCTTAGGAATGTCCTGGGTTCTTCACTGACTCTAAGCTCCCACGTAGCAACATCTGCTAATATTGCTTTCTACCACATCCAGTTGCCTAGGAAATGAACAATGACCTGGCCTCACTTTGTCATATCTTCATCGCCTCTTGGCTGTGCAATATACCTGGGCATGAAGCCTTTTCTGCTCATGGAGGTAATGTGGCCAAGTTGATAGTGCCCTGGCCTGGGACTCAGGAGACCTGCATTCCATTACTGTCTCTGCCACTCCCCTGCTGGGTGACCTTAGGAAGTCAATTCACCCTTCTGTGCCTCAGTTTTGTCTATTTGTAAATTGGGGATAACTATAGATCATTTAGATATCTAATGCGGAAAACACCATATCAGAACTACATGTTATTATTAGAAAACTCCATCTGGTACAGAATGCTGCAGCACATCTCCTCAGCGACGTCGGCTACCATGAACATATCAAACCAGTCCTCCGCTCTCTGCAGTGGTGTCCCATAGAATATCAAATCAAGTTCAAGGTTTCAGTCCTTATCTTCAAGGACCTCAATGGCCTGGGTCCCAGAGCATCTAAAAGATCACCTAAAGCTCTGGGATGAAGATCTTAGCTGACAACTTTGCCCCTCTAGCTCAATGAAACTTTCTAGAATAAAGGTAAAGCTCAGCTGTGCAGGAGACAGAACTTTCTCAGGGGCTGGTCTGAGACTGTGGAAAGAACTCCCCCTGGAACCAAAGACTTTCACAGAGCTCACCACCTTCTGCTCCAAGAGCAAGGTGCATTCTTTGATCTTGCCTCTCCTAACAGAAACATATAGCAATATGAGTGCATAGAGACAGATATATACACTAGTCCATGTGGTGCTTTTATTGGCAGTATCTGGCCATGCTGAACTCTGAAGTTTTGTTTTGGATTTTATATATATTTTTCTCCAAAACAACACACTCCACTGCATATACTTGTCCCCCTGGAGAAAGGATGAGAGAACAAAGCACCATGTGGCTATCACTGCTGGAAGGCACTCAGATACTACAGTGATAAGTGCAGTACAAGAACCTATGTAGAAGAGGAGAGAACACAGGCTCTCTCTTCCAACTGCAGGTCTGAGTTCCCAGTATCATGTTCCCTTTCAGATGCTATAAGCCAAGTTGGCGCTTTGAAGTTCAGTATGACCTGACACTGCCAATAAAAGCACCACATGGACTTGGTCTGCTGAGCTTCTAAGTTCCATTAATAACACTGATGATCTGGGAAACATTGCATTGCCTAGGATCAGAGCAGGAGTAAATGTAGAAATCCAGAACTACAGAGTTAATTTTGACTCATAGGCATGTCAGTGTGGCATGAACAAGAGACTGGTGTCCATTTAGAACAGGGTGTTTTTTTCCTGTGAAGTCATCTGCAGGAGTTCATTCACCCAATCAGGGACACAAAGAAACATTAGACATGTCAAAACATTTAAAAAAAATTTTTTTTAATCTTTTCACCCAGTAAAGCATTTGTTCAATTTCCTTCAAACTTTCGGGAGAAATTCTACTTGCTAAAAAATATTAAGGTAAGCAGGGAGCGGGTGCCTTTTTTTTTTTTTTGCTTTGTTTTGTGGGATGTTTTCTTGTTGTGTGTCATTTGTTTTTCTTTGTTTGTTTGTTTTTAATGAAGGAAGAGAGTTAAAATTTGCCTTATAATGAAACCCTGATTACAAACAGACCCATAATTTCTATTTAGTTATATCTGTAATAGAATATCTGGGGCACATCTAAACCCTGAGTAAGCGCTTGCTTGCTCTATGGAAAGGAATGGGTAATATAGTAATTTATTTAACAGACTAATTTTCTGATGTTCTTCTGCCTCTTCCTTGTTTTTTTTTTCTTATTCTGATGTTATTTCTGATTTCATTACATTTTCCATCATGAAACACTTAATTGCATTTGTTGACTTCCCATTATCCTGTAGACTTAAAAGAGGTAAAAAAAGACAGATTATCTCTTGAGGACACCTGGATGGAAATGAGGAGATATTAATGGGTGAATTAATGTCACTTGGTAGAGTAAAACAGATGATCCAATCATTTCTAAATGGAATACACTCTGTTCTGAGAAAATGCTAACAGAACTAAATAAGGCTGACCAAAAAATGAAAGAACAGTACATATTGGATACTTTCAACTTACCAACAGCACAATGTACTTCAGTATTTTTGGCAATTTGTGATAAACTGGATTCCTTCGCATTAAAAAGCTAAAATTATCAGTATATTCTAGAAGATATGCTAGGAATTTCAACAAATGAGGTACAGTCTGGACTAACTATAAAAAGCTGTTGATATTAGAGGTAGATGGTTTTATAAAATGTAGCGAAATAGATATTCTGAACATGTTCAGGACAGGGGAAAAGTTTCATATTATATGAGAACTTGGAAAGAGAAAATTACATTTTCTGGAAGTTGGGAGAAAGGACTAGAATAATCTAGGACTAAAAATAAAGATAAAAAAGACCAAAGAAAAATAAAAAAATACAATAAAAAGGATTAAAATAACAGAGAAAATAACTTCTGTAAATGAGCTTGCAGAATTTGTGATAAACAAAATGTGGTGACAATTATTTTGCAGACATCCATTTAATTCAATAGCTGCTTTAAACTATTTAAAAATATAGGTGACTATGTTTATAATGTAGTCCTTATTTTCTGTTTGTAATAAATTGGATTGATTCATGGGTATACAGGTAAATCATTCAGAGGTACATTAATTTATCCAGTATATAAAGTTTCTAAATTATTTTCTGTATATATAATTACACATTAGAAAACATTATTAAGGGTGCAAAGCTGAGCACTCAAAAGTTAGGAAATGCCATAATTATGGCTGCTTGTGTACGTTAATTCAATCCCCTTGTGTATAAGCATTAAGACACAGTCTTTAATTTTATATGATCAAATATTATTTTTCCACAGAACCCCTGCCTCATTCAATGCATAGGATGTGCAGTGCTCACTTAATGAGATGCTGTTCAATATTTTTCCCCCCTCATTGTTTAACATGTGGCCCTGTGCCCTACTTTCTGCACACTATTCAAACCCAGCTCTGAAGACAGAATTACTAATTTCCTATGGCTCTCACTACTATAGTATGAGAGGGCTTCACAAACATTTATTTTCACAATACCCTTGGGAGGTAAAGGGGAATATTATCACAATTTTACAAATAGGGAACTGAGGCACAGAGAACTTAAGCTCAAAAGTGTTCACTAATTTTGGGTGCCAAATTTGAAGCCCTGATTTTTCATAGTATTATAGAGCATTTTATATGTTTAAAGCACCATTGCCACTGACTTCAACTGTAGCTGTGAGCGAACCACACTTCTACAAGTTAAATCCCAGGATTTCAAGTCAGGCACCGAGAAAATGCGGGACACGCTATTAGTGACCACCTGTGAAAGGTTTGGTTTAAGTGACTTGCCCAGATCACCTAGGAACCCCATGGCAGAGAGAGAGATTCTCTGGGGAAGCATCTAACTGCCTTATCTATGAGAGTATCCTATCTCTTCCTGCAATGCCCTGCCTCATCCATAACTCTCCTTCCAAATTTTTCAACAAATTTATGAGGGGTCCTACACATAATAGTCTCCTTTATTCCATTCATCCATCCTGTGCACCAAATGAGCCAAGAGTCCTGTGGAATGTTACAATCATGTAATTACAGAATGCTTCACAGTTCCTACCAAGGAGCCAAATTGAGGTTGCATGGACAGCCTTAATTCTGGCATTTCCTGACTTTTGAGTGCTTGATTTTGCAACCTTAATAATGTGGTCTTTTTTTCTGTGTAATTTCCTATATTTTTAAAAAAGCAATCTGAAAAAAATCCATTCTGTGGCATCATATTGACAACCATATGGGTAAGATAATGGAGTAGGATTGTCATCCTCTCAGTGGACTAGAGCTAGAATGGGATGGGAAACTATGCCAATGGCTTTCACAGATGTTAGCTGACAGAGGAGGAATGGCGAGACTGGGGAATCTTGGTTCCTTGGGGAGGGGACTATGTTGTAGTGGGCATAAACTCTTCTGCCTGTTTACCCCAAGCCTAAAGCCTTCTATCTCATCTTCTGTTTCATCTGTCCCAGTCCTGTTTCCTCCCCACTCTTGGCTCCTTCTCCAGTGCCATTCTCCTCACAGAGACAGTCCCAGGCTCCACTTCTCATCACCGTCACAGTCTCCTTCCAATCAAGTCTTACTCTCATGCCTCCAGATTCACCATCCCAGAACTAGTATCCCCCCATCCTAATCCAAGTGTCCTTGTCCTGTCATTCGCAGTTCCCTACCCACCCAGCCTCAGCTCCTTTCCCCTGGCTCCTTATTCAGCCAGTCCCAATTCCCCTCTCCTGGCTCCTCATCCAATCGGTCTCCCACCCACTTCCATGTCCAGTCACTCCCACTGAAACCCCAATCCCCATCCATGTTTCCCATCCCCACTGGATCCCATTCTCAGAGTCCTTTTCTGGGGTCATCATCCAGTTTCAGTGTGTGTATCCCTCCCTGGCTCCTTTTCACAGTCTCTTTGCCCATCCAGTCTCATTTTGTTACCCAGACTCCAATTCCTCATCAGATATGCCTCCCCTCTCCCACCACTTCCTTCCCTCTGCCCCACGGGTTCCCCATCACAATCTCCTTGCCGAGGCAGTCCCAGTCCCCTCCCTCCATTGTTCCTAGTCCCAGTTTCCCTCCCTGTCTCCACCAGCCTCCAGTCCCAATCTTCCTCCCCACAAGGCTCCTTGTCCCTATCTGCTCCCCACACCAGGTCCAGCTCTTCTCCATTCTGCATTTGAATCAGGCAACTACCTCCTCCACAGTGCCTGGACCCAGTAGGGGAAATATTGAGAGCAAAGGAGAGACAGTCTCTCAATCCCCTACCCCACCCCACCCCACCCCACCCCACCCCACCCTACCCCACCCCATTTGCAATTGCAAGAAAGTAAAAAAAGTAAATTTTATTAAGAACAGAAAGAAAGGAAATACATCTGGAACTTAGGTTATTGCTAGATTTAAAAAGAGCAAATATAATAATTAAGCATCAAGAATGGTTTCCTTGAGGTCCAGCTTAATGGTTACAAGCAAAACAGAAGCATCTGGGGATTAGCACAGAGGAGTCAACAAGCCAATATGGGGAAGAAGAAAAAAAAAGAGAGATAAACCTAATCACATCTTCCTAGACATTCCCTGATCTACTTACATATCTGGGGGTTTCAAATAAGTAATCTCTAGTGTGGCAAATTGCCAGTACAATTATGATGGGTCCCATGCTTCCTCTTCTTGGGTGGCAGGGGAGGGAGGGGAATTCAGGGCACAGTTTCCTGCCCCTGAACTAGGGTATCTACAGTCCCACTAGTAACCCAGAGAAGCGTAGTGGAGAGGGAGGGACCTGGGCCCACCCTTTACTCCAGGTCCCAGCCCAGGGGCCATAGGAATAGTGGTAAACCACTTGAACTAGTGCTTCTTTCCCCTGTGCTACTTCCCTCTCCTGCCCTTTCTCTCTGTACAAGCCGGGTGTCTCTTTACCTAGGGTCTTGGTCTTCTAGCCAGCCACGGCACTTCTCCAAACTGCACTCCTCTATTTCAACTTCTCCAAGCTGCACTCTGCTCCAACTCCTTTTTCTGGCTGATTGAAGCAGGGAGGTTTTATCAGGTGACTAGCTTCAGCTGCTCTAATTGACTTCAGGTGCTTTTAATTAAATCTATAGAAACCTTTCTTCCCTCTACATGGGAATAAGGCTTCTCATCCTGGGACTTACATATCTCTCCTAGATCACTCTCCTGCTGCCTTCTGGCCATGCTGTATCACACTAGGTATGATCTGATGGTTTTTCATATCTGGCTTAAAGCTTCCTTCAACATAGTTCAGCCCTGTTCCTGCTCTGCGTCTCCTCTCTCCGGACAATAACAACAGACAGACAGACAAAGGGAAAGTTTTTTACCAATTTTAAAAAGTTCTAGCCCTCCCATTGCCTCTTTTGGTCAGGTGCCCACTCCCTTTCTTTTACTTATGGGCTTTTTTAACTCTTTACAGCTAAAGCAAGTAGAAAACAGCTACTTTTATAGCTAACTGACTGGCTGGGTGTCCATAAAAGGGAGCTACCCCCACACCCTACCTCCCGCCCATTCATTTATCACAGCCTGACTCTCTGACATGGTGTACGGTATAAGGGGGAGGGTGAAAGGAGCCTTTCCCACCCATTGCATAACCATAACTTCTCTGAGCCTACAAGTATTTTGAGGAGATGGGGCCTGCCCACCTCCTAAACAGCCATTGGGGCACAAGCAGTATGAAGTGAGAAGTACCCTGGACTGCATTAAGGGGTGTAGCAGAAGACGTTTCCCTGCACACTAGGGAGCTATGGGAGTCATGCTGCTCCTTAATGCTGGGAGGGGACGTTCCCCATGATGCAGTATAGCTCTGCACCACTCCCAACGCAGGGCTATGATTTAAAGGCAAAAATGAACCCTTCATTAGTAATATTTTGCTGCTGTGGTTTCTTTCTTTCTTTAAACTAGTAATGTTTAGATCCCATCTAGAATATCAAAGTGTCCAGGGAAATGTTAAGAAATTAGAAGATTTGAGTATCTTTCTTTGTAAGCATTGCCCTATTTCAGTAATACAACTTAATCCAAATCACTTGAAAAACTATATATTCTACTGTTGATGGATTTAATTACAAAGAATACTGTTCTAACCTTTCTCCAATCTAGCGGCAGATGTTTTTACTGTATAGTAACTGTCTTTTTAAAATTCACTAACGATATATCATTTTTAATAGACAAAAGAACATTGATGATATCCATAGAACTAGCTAAAGCTTTTGATTTAATCATCATGTTCTCTTGATTAAAGAAATTGCTACTCTTTGGCCAATTTATCCCTGCTGTTATCTTGGGTAAATTTTCTTGGACAGTCATACGAACGTTGGAGAGACAAGTTCTAATAAAATCTGATACAGTTATGAGTTATTTGGAACTGTTGATTGACCTGTTATTGTGATGAAAAAACAAACTGTGCAATAAGGAATTGTACATGGAAGTGAATACTGAGGCAAAGATTCTCTCTTTCATTCAGCCTCCACTGAGGGCAGCAGAGTAGGGGGCAGATCTATGCCACCATGGGCCCCAGAATAAGACAGAGGAACCTGGCACTGCTCTAACTGATGCCAGCTGGTTACAGTTCCAAAAGGCTCAGACACTAGCTAAGCAAAGCCAGAACTCAACATCTGCTAGACATGCTGCTGACATGCCCTCTATGCTGAGACTGAGTGGCAGGGTGGCATAGGGACAAGGTGTCAAAATAAGAGTGCATCTGTGCTGGAGAATCTGCTGCAGACCAGGTCTAACTGCTGTCTGGACTCTTCGCACTGCTCAGATGGTGCAAAAGGACCAAAACCAAGCCAAGAATCTGGGTCTGCGAAACTTTCTAGAACTTGGGGCTGAGACCTGGCTGTACAGAAGTGAATGGCAGAACTCCCAATGACTTCTAAGGCTGCCAGTATTTCACGCAGGATCCTTTGTGCGACTGGTTATGGTACTTTATGCTAGCTAATGTTGGTAAAGTGTGCCATTACATTTTCCCATCAAACTAAAGGAGACTGCAATCCAAGTTGAAAACTATATTTGCATCCTCCCTGCTTACATAATCATGTTCCTTTACCAGTGAAATCTCAAGCAATGCAAATACAGGATTCCTACTATGAAAACTTCAGTAAGTTTTTACTAGCATATCTTTTGTTTAGCTAAAGTATACCAGGTTCCAGGGTCATCTGTTTGCCATTATGAATGTAGACTTTTCTTCATTTCAAATATTATGAAAATGTCTCTTCATCTAGTCAGATTAAGTAATGAGTTTTTAAATATATTATATCCTGGGAGATCAGCAACTATGTTTTTACTCTATATGTTTTAGAACAACTCTCCCCTCATCTTTTGCCAGGGAGATGATTTTTTAATCTCAATTAAAAATTAAATCTGAGACAGGTTGGTAGCTCTGCATAGACAACATATTTTATGTAGCTTTCCTTTGCAGATAATTTCTGAAGATGTGTCCTTGGAGATTTTCCTTGGAGATAGTCACAGAGCTATGGAACACAAGATTCAGCAGCTGGAATACAACCTACATAAATTGGAGAATATTAGAAGCAACATACAGATTGTTGTCCTAGCAGAAGGTTCTCAATCCACCAAGCTCATTTGTTTTCACAGCAGATGACTCAGTAGACCTGAAACCCTGCTAGTAGGCTACACAGCCTCCATGCATAGCATACACAGTTCTCATTATCTCTCCACAGTATCACCAGGAATGGCATATGATCCTCACTGCACGATAGAGACTCACATAATCATAGAAATTAGAGATTTTAAAGATCTCTTAGATCATTTAGACTATCCCCCACCGAAGCTAGATTGTTCCCTGGGGGTACATTTTCTAGTAATTTGTCCAATACGTTTTTAAATTCCCCAAGTGATATAGCTTTCACTATTTCCCTTTGAAGACAATTCTAGAGTTTTATAGCTTCTCTTATAGCTCCATTAGGAATATTTTCCTGATATTCGGGCTGTTTTCCTTTTCTCAGTTTCACTCCATTATCCCTATAGTACATATTCATTTGTGCACCCTAAAATAATTGTTCCCTTATTATAATTCACACCCTTCTAAATATTTGTCATGTCATATCAGTAGCTGTCATGTCCCTTCCTCTTAATCATTTTTAACCAAGGTATACCTATTCAAATCTTTTAATCTTTCTTCAGAAAGAATCCCAGCTGATTTTACACCTCCCCACCCCATGTCCCCTTCCCCACATCCCCCACCACCACCCGTGATCTCAGCAGAGAGTCTTTTTTTAGGGTTGATTGAAAAACATGAAATTTTTTACACATCATTTTAATTAACACATTATCATGCTTTCCCTGTGGGGGGGAAACATCTACCAATGTTATTAGTGACTGAAAGTTACTATCATCTAATGGTGGTTTTGTGCTGTTACAGGTTGCTCACCGCAATCCCTCATCTGTTCAGCACTTACATTTATGATACAGCCTGAAGCTTTAAATGGACATCCAAAGTTTCTCACTGTGACGGTTCTCAGGGAACCCAGGACTCTGAGTCACCTTGTTACCTCATGCTACCCCCATGAAGGAGTCTTGCTTGTGTTTATCTGGGTGTCAGCTCCCTGACACCACCAGACTGTTAGCCACTCAAGCACTCTCCTCTGGGCTATGCCAGTCCTTAGTTTGCCTTGCATATTAACAATAGGTGTGCCTCATGCCCCATTCTCCTAGCATTCTCCTGTAGTGTCCAGCCCCTTATCCGCTGAATGCTCACAGAAATGTCAGGTCTGCTGTCACCAAAAGAGCAGTATCCACTGTATCTTGTAAGATTCAGTTCAGGACCAGCACTTTGTTTAACAGCGCAGCACTGAGATATATTTATGGTGAAAACAAGACTGAGTGTATTATCAAAGTCTAGCGATTCAGGAGATAATGAGTAAGGATTTTGGAAAGAAATGGTGAGTCTATAAAAGAAAATCATAACATGCTTTCTAAACACTAAACTTAACTATTAGGTTAACCTCCTGTCTAAAGAAGTTTATCTCACCCAAAGACTTTTGCTGCGTTTTCAATCAAGGTTGGCTGAGATCCCATTTTCATGACTGTAAACCCACAGCCCTGCAGGATAAGAGGCTATCTTCTTGGCCTTCTAGAAATATCCCCAAAGTTATTTGTCTTTACACACAGGTCAACTCCCCCCCGCCCCCATGGCTTGTTTTTTTCCTGTGTGCCTCTTTCCTGTTGACTTTGTATGTAATTGGGCATCCACTGTATTAGTGTACAATGCTTAATTTACACCCTGACAGAGAGATACACATCTCAATCCTTCTGTTTGAAAGGAAACCTGTTTTTCACCTCTGATGGGGACTAATGCCTTGATACAGACTTTAAATATATATATTACTCCTTACATAGTATATGTACATACATTTCACAATGATGTTAATGATTAGTGTCACTTCAGCTTTCATTTAAAATCTCCCATGACATTGTCTGGTAAATCAGAATGTACATACCAGAAACAGGACATTGCTGTAACCTCCTCACCAGTTGGTGTTAACGTGTTCTTGGTCACACTCATCAGGGGTGCAAAACTCTTGAGCTGGTGTAGAATTTTTGAAAGGGAAGCATTTTGGCACTGGAGATAATTCAAAGACTGTTTTCCTGGCCAGTGAGTATCGATACCTATAACTGACAGGCTTTGTTACCATGACTTCAAGAGGCATATCCAAAGTGTGCCCCTTTAAACCACAGCACAGTCAGAAAGCATTATGGATGGGATTTACAAAAACACCTCTGTGAGTTAGGAGCACAAATCCCATTGACTTTCAGTGGGGCTCCATTTACTTTTAATGGGTCATTTTTTCCCCTCACGCACTTAAGCACCTTTGAAAATCCCAACTTATAGGTATGTCTTTATTTACATTATTTACATCAGGGGTTCTCAACCTTTTTCTTTCTGAGCTCCCCACCCCCATAAAAACTCCATGGCCTACCAGTGTCACAACAACTTTTTTCTGCATATAAAAGCCAGGGCCAGCATTAGGGGGTAGCAAGCAGGGCAATTGCCAAGGGCCCCATGCCACAAAAGATCCCCACAAAGCTAAGTTGCTCAGGCTTTGGCTTCAGCTGCAGGTTGCAAGGCTGGGAACCTTGGGCTTTAGCTCCACACTTCAAGGCTTCAGCTTTCTGCCCTGGGCCCCAGCAAGTCTAACCCTGGCCCTGCTTGGCATACCCCCTGAAACATCCTCACAGCCCCTAGGGGGCCCCTGACCCCTGGTTGAGAACCGCGGATTAACATAACAGATGCCAAGTCACAGTCCAAAAAACATGACAATAAAAAGGGTTCTGCGACAACTGAATTACTGCAAAATTAACTAGTACATTTGGGGTGCTAGCAGAAAAATTATGCAATAAAGAAAAAAAGAAAGAAACACAGCAAAACTTGTGAATGCCTATTTGTGAAAGATACGTGTAAAGCACACCGTTCTCTATGTGTCTACCCTAGAACATATGTGTAAGATTGTGAGAGAGAAATACAGCTGTATGGTTTTGTCACTAGCATGGTAGCAACTGAGGATCCCAGTCAGGCACTAGAGCCCCATTGTGCTACATGCCGTGCACAATACTCCAAGGAATTTATAATCTTTTACGGCTTTCCTGTTATCTCTCCTCTCTCTCTATGTTTGAAGATAATTTCCATTGCTGAAACTGAAACTCTCATGCACCAAAAAAAAAATAAAGAAGAAGAAGAAGAAGAAGAAAACCATAAAAAGCTGTTGCAAATTCAATTCCCTGAAGCTGGACTATTCTAAACTGCAATTTACTAGATTTTTGTCTTTTTGGAATAAGATTATTATATAACCTGGGCATGGTCCCCTCAGGTGTACAGATGCTCTTCTAGTTTGCTGTCAGCTCTCTCTGCCCCTTATGCCTATTATGACAGGGTCAGGCCAGATGGCTACAGGAGAGTAATTTTTTTTTTTGAAGCAGAAAAGAATTTTATTTGCATAACACACTTACAAAAAATCACCAAAAAGGATAAAACAAAACTATGCAACAAAACAAAAACAAACGCAAGGTATAACACGGCAGCCTTCAGGAGGGAGAAGTGTTCAGGCTAGCCTGGGCCCAGAGCGGGGGGGCTTCCTCGACACTCACGGTCTTCCACCCTCCTGAATTACCTGGTGGCCTAGAGCGGGGGGGGCTTCCTCGACACTCGTGGTCTTCCACCCCCTCGAGTTACCTAGTGCCACGCCCAGTGTCACCAATTATTCCTCTCCTGAGAGTGCCCGACAAGATGGGCACGGCTGAGGGGTGAGCAGTTTGGGGGGGGGACATACACCCACATGTGATAGGACCCCTCCTAGGTGACGGTGATGATGGTATCCACAGCGGCAATGGCTGGGGCTGGGGTCTCTCGCTCTTCCCCTCAATCAAAGGGTCAGACTGAGGGAACTGGATGGGATCACTGAGCAGAGAACCTCGGACAGCGCCCACCGCTCCTCAAAGGCATCAGGGGAGTTGGTGGACGCCGCCCAGAGGAACTCCACCAGGATACGTGAAGGTACTGAGGATCGGAAAACAGCCCTATAGTCGCAGGACACTTCATTGGCCAACCTCCTCTCTCTGGTTTTATAGATGGCTGTTTTAGCTAGGGCTAGGAAGAGGTTAACCAGGAGATCCCGCGACTTTGTGGGGCCACGGATGGGGAGTGTGTAAATAAAAAGGTGAGGGGAAAAGTACAGCCAAAAGCGTAATAAAATATTCGTGAGGACCCGGAAACGGGGCTGCAGCCTGGCACACTCTAAATATACGTGTGCCAGGGTTTCCCTCGTGCCTTCTAAATTTTGCCAGTTCTCCGGCAAAGGGTGTGTGGCAGAAAGGTAAAAGCCTAGGTAGAGCAGCGGACCCGTGCTCCACCGGATGGTCTGAAGCGCGGGTGGGAGGGAGCTCACCTGCCGCCAGTCTCCTACCACCAAGCCAGAGCTCTTGACCCAGTTGACTCGGGCGGAGGAGACTGCCGAATAGATGGCCTGGCAAGCCTCCACCCGCGCCAAGTCGCCTGGGTCCTGGACCACGAGGAGCACGTCATCAGCGTACGCCGACAGGACCAGCCGCAGCTCCGGCTCCCGCAGCACCAACCCTGTCAACCTCCTTCAGAGGAGACAGAGGAAGGGCTCAATCGCCAGAGCGTACAGCTGGCCCAAGAGGGGGCACCCCGCCGTACTCCTCGCCCGAAGCTGACCAGTTCGGTCAGGGTCCAGTTGAGCCTAACCAGACACTCCGCGGAAGCATACAGCACCTGGAGAAAATTCACAAACTGAGGTCCAAATCCAAACACCTGCAGAGTGCTCAAGAGGTACCCATGGTCCACTCTATCAAAAGGCTTCTCCTGATCGAGAAACAGGAGGGCAAGTGACAGACCCTCTCCACGCCAGAGTTCCAAAAGGTCTCGGACTAGAAATAGGTTGTCAAAAATTCTGCGGCCCGGGACAGTGTAGGTCTGGTCTGGGTGGGATCACGTCCGCCATCACGGATCCTAGCCGCAGTGAGATTGCTTTCGCTACGATTTTGTAGTCCGTGCTAAGGAGCAAGACGGGGCACCAATTTCGTAAATCGCAGAGGTCCCCCTTCTTCGGCAACAAGGCGAGCACTACTCGCCTGCACAAAAGAGGGAGGACCCTGCCCTGCAAGGACTCGGCCCAGACAGTGGCTAGGTCTGGGCCAAGGATGTCCCAGAACGCGCGGTAGAACTCTACGGTCAGCCCGTTCATGCCCGGAGATTTATTGGTGGGCATGCGACGGAGGGCTTCCGAGAACTCGGCCAGGGTGAGAGGCAGCTCTAGTCAGTCTCGGTCGCCCATGCTGACCTTAGGGAGTTCCTACCAGAGCACCCTACAAGTGCCAGGATCAGTCGTATCCGGGGAGAAAAGGCTTGTGTAGAAGTTACGGGCCGTCCCACACATCTCCACCGGATCCGTGAAGGGGGTGCCGTCTTCTGCTAGAAGGCAGGTGATGTGTTTCTTGGTCCCCCTCATTTTCTCCAGGGCATAAAAGAAACGGAAGCCGTGATCCATCTCCCGAAGGAGGCGGATGCGGGATCGAACAAAGGCACCTCGGGTGCGGTGGTCCTCGAGGGCCCGGAGCTCCTCCCGCTTCTCCCAGCTCTCTCCGCAGAGGAACGGGTCCTCGGGGCTGGCGGCCAGATGCCTTTCCATCTCTAAGACCTCCCTTTCCAACTGCTGTATCGCCGCATTTCTCCGTCGGCTGGTGCCCTGGGTGTAGTCACGGCAGAAGAGCTTGGCGCGCACCTTCCCTAGATCCCACCATCGCCGCACCGAGGGAAAGGCATGCCGCTGCTCTCGCCAGGCCAGCCAGAACTCCCGGAAGGACATCACAAAGCCCTCATCCTCCAACAGGCTGTTGTTAAAATGCCAATAGGCCGGCCCTGGCCTCTCTGCACGGAGGGAGGCTGTTACGGTGGCTAGATGATGGTCGGAAAATGGGGCCGGCCGAATGTTGGAGGAGTGGGCTCATGAAAGATGGTAACGGGATAAATAAATATGGTCCAACCGAGAGTGGTGTGACCGATGGGTCTCCACCTGGACAAAGGTGAAGGTGAAAGTGTCATCCGAGTGGTGGTCACGCCAGGCATCCACTTGGGAGTGATGTTTGACTATTTCTCGGTGAATGTTCATGGCAGCCGGAATCAGCTCGGCCCCTGAGCGGTCCTGCTCCTCGAGGGTGGTGTTAAAGTCCCCTCCCAGGACTAGGCACTCGTGAGAATCTAGGGTGCTGAGGAAGTCGGAGACCCGCTGATAGAATTGCAGCCGCTTCGGTCTCATGGTTGGGGCATAGATGTTAACAAGGTTGATCACGAGCCCCTCCATATGAACCCGGAGATGCAGCAGGTGGCCAGGCACAGCCTCAGTGACCCCTAGCACCTCGGGCCCTAGGTCGGGGGAGAACAGGGTCGCCGCTCCAGCCTGTCGAACCGTGAAATGGCTAAAGTAGACCCCGTCCCCGCACTCCAGCCGCCAGCTGTCCTCGGCGGTCGGATCCGTATGGGTCTCCTGCAGGAAGACCACCGAGTCCCCCCCCTCCTGAAGGAAAGAGAGTACCTGGAACCTGCGGAGAGCCATCCTACAGCCCCTGGTGTTCAAAGTTGCAATAATGAGAGGCATCAGGCGGAGGGCGGGGGGGAGTGGGGGTTCCCTGTTGGCGGGGGTGTTTGCAGCCCCCAGCGGGTCGCTCAACAATCCGTGACCCATCCCGTAAGTGAGTAATTTATCACAGAAGCTGTGGACCCGCCCATAGGCCGTGGCACCTTGCCTTCCTGTCCCTCTACCCTCTCTTATAAGGGCCCTTGTGGCTTGGAGGATTTGGTCAAAGTCCCCCCATCACTGGAGAGCTAGCTGTACCTTGTTGCGGGAGCCACGGACGTCTTCTAAAAACTCCCGCAATGCTTTTCACAGCTCATGGAGGGGTGGGGTTGCGATTTCTCTGTTATTCCCTGGTGGGGCTCTTGGTGCAGCCTCATGGTCCGCTGAGGCGGGCAAACAGGGTGCGGACCACCGACGGGATGTCTGACAGGTCAAAGTTATTAGGTCCGTCTCAAGCCTTGGGGTAGAAGGGGATGGCAGAGGGAAGATTGCAGCTCCTAATGGGTCGTGGCAGGAAAATGCAAAGGCTGCCCTTTGGGGGGGATCCACAAAAAAAGGGAAAGAAATAACCCTAGGGGCAGCAATAGCATTGCAGGAGGAGGTGGATTGGGCAGGGACAGGGGTGGGGGCAGGGGCAGAGGCGAGGCTCTGGGCTTCAGGAGGCAAGCAGCTGAGAGGTGGCACCTCCCGAACAGATTCGAGGGTTAAGGGGGTAAGGAGGGGGCTCCCAGTGATGCCAGGTGCAGGCTCTGTGGTGGATTTGGCAGCCATGTCATCAGGTGGTGGACTACCTTCTGTAGGGTCCCCACCTGGGAAGGTGGTTAGGGGGAGGGAGCATGGGGAAAGGGGGACTGGAGTGAGGTTGCCCAGATCGAGGCCAGCTGGCAGAAGGTCATCCTCTCCCTGGGTGACCGGGGTCAAACCTAGGGCCTCAATCTCCTCATACATGGAGGAGAGGTTGTCTTCCGCCACCCCAGGGGTCTCCCCTCTGGCGCCCGCCTCGACAGTCGCCTCAGGGTTCGCGGCAGTTTTGGGCGATGTCCGGGCAGAAGGGGCTTCCCCAGGGCTCTCGGAGGGAAGGGTCTCCCGCGAAGGGGAGATCCTACCTTCCAGTGCTATCGTGTCTTCCCCACCCGACACCAGCGGATGGATCTCACTCATGGGCAGAGGGAAGGCTCGGTGTCAGTGCCCTCCTTCCTGGTCTTCATGGGGGCCTCTGCATCGGATTTGTAAAGCAGAGCTCGAGCCTTCCGCTTGCCTCGCTTCCCCTGGACAAGGTTCCAGCCCTCCATAGCATCGTCTGGGGGCTGGTTAGCAGGGGTCGTGTCGGGGGCCAAACGCGATGGTTCAGGGGCTCAGGAGGGTAACGGTGAGGCAGCATGGGGGAGGGGGAGTTCCCCTTGGGGCGGGCCCTCTCCTGTTCCCTGTATTATCTTTGCTGCACCCTCCTCCATGGACTCTGCTGGATTGTTAACAGCGAGGGCGGGGCTCCCTCACTCATCTGGGCACTGTAGGGGAGGTGTCCCTTGGGCCTGGGCGGAAGTAGCGGTGGATTGAGCAGAAGGAGAAGTGGTTTCAGGTGCCGGGTGGCTAGGGGCGTCGGCAACAACGGAGCTGATGTCCTGCTGGGTTTCGGGGGTCTCGGGTGCCCCTCCCCGCCGGGCCAAGGGGCAGTCTCTTCGGACATGCCCCGCTGATCAGCAGAGGTTGCACCGGGCCTCTCCCGTGGAGTAAAAGACCCGATAGCGGGCTCCCTGGTAGGGGACTAGGAAGGACCCCTCGAGAGCCTCTCCGTAACGTGCCGCCGCCGGCGGTAGAAGCTGCACTTGCCGGCGGAAGGAGAGGACGTGACAGAGGGTGGGGTCCTTGCAACCCAACGAGAGAGGGCTGATGAAAGAGACGGGTTTCCCCAGGGTGGAGAGAGAGGGTAACAGGGCGGCATTGGGTAGAAAAGGAGGGACGGAGGTCAGGACTAGGCGGACGCCCAGGTCCTCTAGCGGCTCCAGGGGGGTGAACACCACCCCTCACCGCCAGGCCCTTCTCCACTGCCTCTTGCCTTAGCCTTCGATGCTAAGAAAAGGATGACCTTCCCGTACATTTTGGAGGCCGCCACAATAGCCATGGGTCCTACCACCCTCGCCAACGCCTGCACGTATGTCTCCACGTGGGGCAAGGCGGGCACCAGGAGGCAATGGATGCTGTGTTTCCTGGTCATGGTGGGAAAGGGGCCCCAGCCGCTATTGATGGTAGTGGAGGCGATGGGTGGGCGAGATGACGAGACAGCAGAACAATCAGGAACCTTCTGGAGACAATTAAGACAGACAGACTGATTAGAACAGCTGCAGCCAATCAAGAAGCTGCTAGAATCAATTAAGGCAGGCTAATCAGGGCACCTGGGTTTAAAAAGGAGCTCACTTCAGTTTGTGGTGTGCGTGTGAGGAGCTGGGAGCAAGAGGCACTAGGAGCTGAGAGTGAGAACACAGACTGTTGGAGGACTGAGGTGTACAAGCATTATCAGACACCAGGAGGAAGGTCCTATGGTGAGGATAAAGAAGGTGTTGGGAGGAGGCCATGGGGAAGTAGCCCAGGGAGTTGTAGTTGTTGCACAGCTGTTCCAGGAGGCACTCTAGACAGCTGCATTCCACAGGGCCCTGGGCTGGAACCCAGAGTAGAGGGTGGGCCCGGGTTCCCCCCAAACCTCCCAACTCCTGGTCAGACACAGGAGGAGTTGACCTGGACTGTGGGTTCATGAAAACAGCCAAACTAAGGGCTGCTGTGAAGCTCCAGGGCAAGCTAATCCGTCAATAAGCACAAGACCCACCAAGGTAGAGGAGGAACTTTGTCACACCCTCAAGTCAGGTGTCACTGCTGTCAGTCTAGTAAAACTAGAGGCTATGTTATTTGGGAAGTAGGAATAAATTTGCATGTCACTGCATTGCCTGTGTTATACCTGATCTGTGGGTAGTTAGAGCCAGTATCTGGAACTCCCAATCTGGCATCATTGAATGCATAAGAAAGACTTAAAATAAAATCCTGGGTTTTAAAGTAAAAAAGAAACAAACAAACAAAAACAAATTTGTAAGAAAGAAAAAGAAAATGTTGCCCAGTTGGGGTCCTATTCTTCACAGCACAACAATCCCCAAATAAAAATGGAAGCTGAAATTTCAAACTAATGTTTCAAATGTGATGAGGCAAATGAAGATCAATGTTTATCTTATAAAAGCTTCCAAGAAGTCCTTTTGAAGGAAATATTTGGGCAGCTTAGGGTTAGAACGTTCAGTGCTGACAACCCCAAAAATTAAAAAATCAGGAGTCAGGCCACAAAAATTCAGAGATATGATTTAGCAATCATTAGATTTTTCTTAAATAATACATTTCGGATTCTTTTTATTTCCCTTCTGTTCCGCAACCATGAGGGCTGGAAACTTGTTTTTGTTTTCATTTTGTCATTTTAAATTAAACCTGAGATTCTCCCCTCCAAGGGCATGGGCTGTAGTAAACACTAGCTACCATGAGACTTGTGATGAAATTGTGAGAGCTGGCAATGCTGTGTGTTCCAAAGGCTCCGCGCTGTACCTTTCAGAGGCTGGAACCGGATGCGCTGGGCAGAAGCTCATACATGTGAGGCAAGGCAGATCAGCGCTGAGTGATTTCTGAACAGCTCAGGAAGAGGTGGTGCATTGCTGTGCTTTCCCAGACCACTCCTGAGTCACAATTCCTTCCCTGCTTCTCTCTTCTTCCAGGGGATGGCTGGAAATAAACAGCAGCAAATCGCTATCCTGACCATGCCACAGCTCCGCCAGCTGGAGTGTTGGGGAAAGGGGGTGGAGGCAAGACTTCTCGCATTGCCTGGCCCTCCTCACCCCACTCGCTCCCCATCAGCGTTGCGTGGATGCAAGCAGGCATGCAGTGCCCCTTTACCCTGAGCACCCAGACCAAAGGTCCTGGTAGTCTACATAGGGAAATGAGGGGAGATCTTTCTCTCCCTCCTGCGGCTGCATGGGTGTTTAGTATGGGCTACAATTTGGTCCTGAAGGGGGACAGAAAGAAAACATTTCACCCCAGGGTCTAAATTAACTATGGCAGATGTATTACAGGCAATGAGAAAATGGTCGGCTAGGCAATAGTTCCAGGTAGACTCACAGCATCAACAGCACTGAAAAGTGTTCAAAGAACTTATATAAAAACCTCTTGGGAATAAGGACGCTGTACACTCGAGAGAAAATCTTGGTCGCAACTGAGAAAACTCAGCATAGAACCGTTTGTGATCAAGCAAAAGATCTAATTTTCCCCTGGCACCTTCCTTTTGTGCTCCGAAGGCTCCTAATGAAAAATATGCATTCAAAAGATAGAGATGAGGGTTTTTTAGTCGAGTGTGAGCTGAGAAGCAGCTATTCATGGAAGCAAACCCTCAGCAGTTAATTTGAAACACTCTACCCGCTAATATCAGAGTGGGCATTCAGAACAGAGAGGGTGTGTTTTGGACGGAGCATATTTTTATAGTTACTATGCGATACGCCAAGAAAAGAGAACAAAGAAAAGCGATGGGAGGAAAGGACGGATAGAGTGGATGTGGTTGCATTGACATTACTATAATTACAAAAGTTTCCCAAAGCGCCCTACATATAAATGCGGTATACATTACTGGGTACTAAAGGTATATCATCCAACACACAGTTAAGAGTGTTCCTAAATTTATGCAGAGTAAATACATCACCAGCAGGAAGGTCTGGAGAGATGATATCGCTGCTAAACACCCTTGGTACTCCTTTGATCGTCATTTCTCCTTCTGTTTCTATCCATTACATGCTGAATGGATAAAAGGAGTCAAACACCACCGAGACAATCCTTGAGCCACTTTCAAAGGCAGCAACACAGTTAAGTATTTGCATAGTCCCATTAGTTTCAGTGGATTACTTAAAACTACGCATGTGCTTTCTAGGTAAGAGCCAACCTGAGTGTTCTCAAATTCAGCGCTAAAGATACCACCAGAAACATGAAACGTACACTTGCCATTTTAAGCAACAATAATTTGTTTAGGAGAGCTCAACTAAGAGGCCATATCCAGTATTTGGAAAAGGTGCTTTGTTTTTCATCTGGACATATTGTTGAGAAACTAAGTTACACAGTTAGTTCTAGTGGATCCAGTGCAATGGGTCTAGTACATTCAGTGCAGGTTGATTTAATGACTAGTGTTCTCTGATTATCATAATAAAGTACAGGACCCTGCTAAAGGGACAACCTCTCTACACTAAAATGTTGCTCTTTTAACAGATTTACAAGCGTTTGTTTAAGAATATTAAAAATAGATATAATGGGGTTACCCCTTACTGCTTTGTTTAGGAATCTGCTCTGCAGCTAACTGTTCTCATGACTTGTTGGAGACTCTGGTATAGTTTAAAAGGCATATTTCAATAATATTAAATATATGGTAAGACTAAACAATTCTCTTTCCCATTGGTGAAGAAGGCCGTCAGTGAAATGATTGTTACTATATATTTGAAATGTCCCAATAGCTTTCAAATGGTTGGTTATTTTTACAAAGCAGTGTGAAAAAACCTCGATTAAAATAGTTCACTTGAGAAAACAAAGAAGTAACTGTGGTTACAAACTTTATCATGTTTAACCTCTCTGCCTCACTTTCTCTGTAAAATATAGATGAAAACAATAACACCAATCTGGTAGAGTTATCGTGAGGATTAATTAGCTAACATATTTGAAGCACTTTATATGCATTCCAGGTATTTTTGGTAGAAGTGGGTAATAATTGGCTAGCATTCAACAATGCACATCTGTAACCAAATTAACCATTGAGCTGTGGTTGTATATAATCTGAGTGTCCTTCCTTTTGCTACCCAAGGTTTTGGGAGTATTGGCAAGTATTTGGTGGTATGCTGGGTCTTTTTCGTCTCTAGCTATTATGATTCTATAATAGCCTAACTTTCCGGAGAAGGTAAAAATGTTGGTCCCAACCTACAGAGGTAGGTCCACTGGATTTTGGATAAGTGGCACCAAAAGTGGAACCATGAACTAGCTGCTCTCATCAGGGCTAGCCTTGGGAAGATCCATGGGGATAGCCTTATGGGAGTCCTGATGCTTGCGTCCTGAAGAAGTTGTCCTGCCTGGAGGAAGCAGGCACAGTGTAGTGTAGCGGAGTGAGGCCTCCCCACAAATTAATGAGCATCCTCCTGTCTGAGGTTCACCTTCCCTATGGATCCCCAGGATCTGCTGGGTTGGGAGGCTGACCCTCACAGTTTTCTGGTCCGTCTGCCTCCCTCCCATGGATTTCTTTTCTGAAAAGGGACCTAGGAGGCTGGAGGGAAGGTGGTCTAGCCACCTACAGTAGTTAAATGAGATCCCACACATCACTCTATAGAGGTCTCCTACTGAAACCCTCCTGATTAATTGATGGAATTTCATCTATGCATATCTCTATATGTTTTCTGTATAAGTCACGCCTCCTCTCTGTAAGGGGAAGGAAGCAAGGCAAAGCAAGTTGGTGTTTGCATCAGGGAGCGAGAAGACATGGGGAACGCACTCTTCCATTACTTATGTGCAGGGCCATGTTAAGAAAGAGTTATATTTAAACACAATTCCTTAGACTAGTTTACTCTGAAGCTGTGTCCCTTTTATCAGTGGAACAGAACCCAAGGAAATAGCTTGGAGAGCTCAATAACTGTAAATTAGCAACACTTTTTAAAACTTTGACTGTAGCTTTTTCTGTCTACATGGCTCAAAGACACTAAAGGACGGGAGAGATGGGGGACAGATAATGTACATTGCTGAGGATACATATGAAGCTCTGGCAGTAGAGGTAGATATTCAGTAAAGATTTTAGCGACTAGGGGACACTTGAAGAAGCATATTTCGGAGTCTCCAAGGCATGGACCAGTTTTTTCAGCTTTCTAAGATGTTCTGCTCTCACACTGAGGGAGTCCAGGTCTCCAGAACTGCTCTGCGTTTTCCATTCACGCAAGGTAGAGGTAGAGGATTTTAACTTAAGACAAAAATCTAAGAGAATTGGAGCGGAATGTGATCCCTACAGCAATATTTGGCTGCCTTTTGAGACGGAACCCTGGCCCATTCCAAATTCTACAGCTGTAGAAAATGTTCCAGACCATTGCAAAGGGCTGATCATTTTTTATACAACCCGAAATCAAGCGCTGGACTTGTGTTTGACCGCTGACTTTAGCTCCAACTTCGGAGTCTTACTCTTTAAATTGAAAGATGTTTATGTGATAATATGTCAAAGTAAGAATCAATGTATTTTGTAATGCAGTTCTATATCAGGCGTGTTTTATTTGTAGGAATCTTCTATCTGTCTAGGGTCATTTTCCATTTCTTGTCCATTGCAAGCACCAAGAAAGCTGCTGCCAGTTACCTAACCTGTGACACAGATGGCCACAATCGTTTTAGTTAAAATAAAAACTGAAACACGAGAAAATCAGGGCAATTCAAAGCTGACTCTGCATCTGCAGCAAGAAAGGATTACCTTGGTACCATGTGCTCTTCTAGATGCAATCTTTGACACACACACAAAATTGAATTGTGTCTTTTGTTATCCCCCACTTCCCAGTCTTCGAGGGGACCTTGATGCATGAATGTGAAAGCCTTATTATCACCCCTGTAGAAACCCTAACTTGGCTTGTACTGCTCTGACCTTGTCACTATTCTTTTCTTACACTTGGCGCTTCGAACGGTGTCTAACAAATTAGTGAAGCTAGCAAGCCTTAAAGCAGATTACTGCAGGACAGAAGAGGATAAAAGAGAGTGCAGCGCAAAGCTCTGCCTTGAGAATATAAAATGAGTTCTGGTAATAACATACCGGGTGGGAGAATATGAAAATAATCTATTCGCATAGGAAATAGTACCGAGGATATGGAAACGGGGCAACCGAAATATATTCTCACTGTAGCTTGCAATGATCCTACTCTACCCGGCTGCTTCGCTTTTTTCTCCAGTTTTCTTATTTTTTTAAGGACGCCAGACAAATACGTGGTTGTTTTGATGGTTACATATTTTCGGTGTTAGTAACTAACATAGTCCCTCCATAGTTTTAAATTAATATCACATGTAAGAAGCATACGAGAACATCAGTCAGGGAAAGGGTCTAAAGGGCCACATAAAAAATGTTGGTTTCGTTCGGTTAATTTATCTGTGTTTGATTTTTACGTGTTGGTAACATGATTGCAATGATCAGGAAATATACCAAGTGTGAAATCAATGCTTTGACTAGGAAAATAGCTGTTGTTACTTGCACTCCCCTATAAATATTGTTTTTAAAATAACAATTGATTGCTCTGTTTTTCATCAATGGAAACTCTGTTTCCACTTGAGCAAGAGCATTTTTAACGAAAAAAAGTCATGAACGTTAAAAATTAAAGAGTGCCTTAAAGTAAGGATGATACTGGAATTAGACAATTGTCCTAATAAGTAGAAGTGACATAATAACGATTATGTGTATTGCACTCAGGTGTTTTCTCTTTGTAAAGTATGACAACGCAAAACCTGATTAGAAAATTAATGTTTTTAAAATACGTTGAGGATGTGTTACCAAAACTAAAAGTAGGCTTCGGGGTTGTCTATAGGAACCCCCTGTTTAGGAAATCTCCACTAATCCAATTAGAGAAAGCCCTTACTTTGTGTGTCGTGACAGGTTTCAGAGTAACAGCCGTGTTAGTCTGTATTCGCAAAAAGAAAAGGAGTACTTGTGGCACCTTAGAGACTAGCCAATTTATTTGAGGCTAAGCTTTCCTGAGCTACAGCTCAAATGCATCCGATGATGCATCCTTTTCTTTTTGTGTGTCGTGTTAAACTTGCATAGCTGCGACATAACAATCAGACCTCTGCGACCCATAATAGCTGCTTTAGGAACTGTCAAGAGAAAGGGATGCTAGTTGAATCCGAAATCATTTAGATGCGCATTCGGCAGAAGTTCAGTCTCTGGTTATGACAGAACGGGCAGGGAGTATCCTTGCGTCTGGTTCACCATGCATCGGTTCTCAGTGGACTAAAAACCCGAGTGCTTTGCGATCGAGATCTGACAGGTTTCTGGATCCTCCCTGCACGTGATGGAATGGGAAGGGATTACTTCCAGGGAGGGACCTCGCTAACGTTGCTCTAAAGTAATGGCTGGCTACAGAAAGAAAAACAAATATAAGCAGCCATCACTTAAGACCCTGTCTAGCCTCGGATGCTGAAGTGTCCATTGTGTTGAGTTACTAACATGTGGCTGTGACTATCCCAACAGTTCTGGAGGCAAAAATTGCTTCCCAGTTACCAACTGAGAGAAAGAGAGAGAGAGAGATCTCCTAGTAATCCTAGTCCCTTTGGAAAGTTATCTCTGTTGCTTTCAGATATTAATTTGAAAAGAATCGACCCCGCAGTCCTCACACCGCGAAAGCCCCCAATCGCTCTGCGAGTCTATGGGAAATTCCCTGGGGCCCGGATGATTAAATAGGGCCCTTTGTATTGTTTCGTTGTTATGATATAGTTTAATTGAGCAAAGTAGTTGACTCTCAATCCATGTGTAAATCAAGATCATTTTATTTTACTCACAAGGGCAAGCGCCATTGACTGCAATAGGATTATTCTAGGGAGTAGAGGCAAGCAGGATATGATCCGTAGTATAAACAGTCACCTATGGCCGTTTCGACCATATTTTATTTGTTATGAATATGCTCCAGGACGTGACGATCCTGTACATTTAGTTCCACGCTTTTGTCCCAAAGAAACAGGGCGCTGGGCCTTGCACAGGTTTGGCCTTGGTGAAATCCGTCACACTGGTCCACTCACATCATCACTCCGCAGCAGAATACAAATGAATTGACTGATTCCCGTTCATTCCACAGACCAAACGGGACCCCTCTTGAGTTATCAGTGGCTCAACAATATTTTCCTGTATGCATGGCTGCGGCACCGGGTTGCCAATATAACAAGTTTATCAGCTGGGCTATTAGACAGTGAAATCTAGCTGCTGCTCTGGGAAATGGGGAACGAGAGGGAAGCAAATTGCATGTCTCAGCTTTTAGTGAGCTATCTGCCAAGGGTTCCAAGCAGGGAGAAGTAGGAGCCTTTGGCTTCTTCCTAAAGGAATCTGAGAGCATTAAATTGGAGCTCTGTCTGTTTGCCGCCAAGTACCTCTCTTTAGAATATGTTCACATTAGGTATGATAATAATAACAACAAACGTGGAGAATAATGAGACAGGAGCGCGTTTGACAGTGTGTGAGAAACTCAAATACAGCTGCACTGGCTTTGTCTTTGGTTCACTCACTTCCCCACATTTAGTTCCCCAGATAGACAGCGAGGAGAGGAAACGGAGTGCAGCATGACAATGAGTTTTGTAAATAGCAAATGGAAGGATTTGATTTTCTCTTCCCCACCCCCGGGTTGGTTTTACCCGCGATCCAAATAACCTTCCTCATAGGACGCTTCAAAAAAGAGAATGCGCAGGGTGGGTGGGAGGGGGGGGGGGTCATAATTGCAGGTTCCCTTTGGAGTTGGAGTTAAAACGCCGATGGCTCTGGTTGCAGAGGAAAGGTACAGAGGCCGCCTCAGCTCAGGCTCCGCCTGAAGGCGGTGTTGTTATTGGTGGGGGTTTATTTACAGTCAGCTCTTGAAAGCACCCAGCGCTTCAGAGATGGGAACTTTGGGCTCCATTCTGCAGTCCTGGCACGCCACGCTCCCCGGAACGCGGGATCGGGCCTTTGCTTGTTGAACTGAGAACAAATATTCTGTCTCTCCAGCGAGCGCCCTGAATGAGGGTATAAACTGGGTTCGGTCTTCAGGGGCGACACGTATTTTTAACTCTGCATTTTTTTAAAGCAAAAACACTGTCGTTGTGAGGGCAACTTTTTTTCCAACTTGGTTAAGTAAGTCAAACAGGGGACTGCTGGAATATCGCTTCCCATGCGTTATGTCTCTCGGTTAATATCAGCAAAGGCATTCGGTTTAGTTCAGTGCTCTGCTTTGTGGCAAAGCATCTGAGAACCGAATTACGATGAATCATTTGTGTCTGTCAGACTCCATGACCCCACTCCCTTACTCCGTTCATACAGCAACCTCTTTTCGAATCCCTTCTCAATTCAGTTTATTTTAAAAGTGTATTCTTGCCCTTTGTCTCATTCTCCCACACACAGACCATTGTTATAGGAGATCGAGTTAAAAAGATATTTGCAGAACATTAATTGCTCAAAACTTTCTCTGCTTTATTATTGAAGTGGAACACAGCCTCCTGATGATGGAACTGTCTTTTGATTGCCTTTAAACTGTCTCCTGCTCGTTCTTTCCCAGTTTGCTGATCTCCTCAGTGCCCATAACCATTTTCTTCTTTCATTCTGTATCCGTATGGTGCTGTAGTTCTAGCAGCTGGATCAGGTCTGGCTAGCACTTAACGTGATACAGAAATAGCCCCTAAAGTTAGAACAACTGCAGTTCCCATTTGCCCTCTCCCTTGCGCTCTGCATAGCGGTGGCTATTGTGCCTTCGCTGAATTGCTGAGTTTGGCTGAGCATGCCAGTAACTACCTTTCTGGACTTCTTTATCCATTGTGTTTTCAAATGGTCATTCAAAACCTTCTCTTTTGCTACTGTTGCAACGTCTGTTCACGAGAAAGGTCTGAAGCCAGATGCCGAGTTTCTTAACTTTTCTTTGGGGAAGGATAAGAAAGATATAAAAAGTGCTATCGCAAAAGGAAATCGCTTAAAATCCAGTCGAGGTCTGCCAAGTTCCTTGCAATGCAACCAATGAAACTGCAATAATAGACTGAAAAGTTGTTAGGGTTTTCTTTATTGTTTTGTTTTGTTTCGTTTGTTTGTTGTTTTATTTTGTTTTCCGTTAAATCGATACACCCGACAAGGTCTGCCGAAGGGGAAAGATTATTTGAGTTGTTAATGAGAGTTGACACTAATTCTTAAATAGGATGATTTCATTTAGTCAAGAATGCGTCAGATTTTCCTATTTTTCTTACAACGCGCAGAAAGTTACCATTATACACTTTGTGCAATCGTTTTAATGATGCTGCCACTTAACTGTTATACCTGGGAAATATAGATTCCTTAATCGGTCTTGATTCTTTCTTTTAATGTCGGTCTTCTGCATGGAAAGGGAGAAATGGAGGTGTGCGTGTTTTCTTTTGCAATGCCTTGATTACAGAAATACCTCAATGCAAAAATACCCTAACACAGTAAGCAAGAAAACGATTGCATTTATAGAGGTTAGGGGCACAGACAGTTTAGCTTGTACCGAAAACTTTGGAACATCTACACGAAGAAGTGCCTGATGCTTTGAAAATCAGAGGCGAAATCTTTTAAGAAGTTTGCATTCGTTGTGCAAATGGTAAACGGGCCTATGAATGGGTCTTCACTAAACTTCATTGCCAGTTTTATTAATCTAACAGGTATAGCACATGTCTTGTGTCCGTGAAGAAACGGGGTGGATGTGCTACTTTGGAAAGTAGGTATCATCATTACTTAGGAAAAGAAAGCTGGGCTTCAGTGAATAACTGTGCACAGTCGAAGCGCCTTGAATTCAGACGCTGCAGTTGCGCGTCTCGGTCACGAGATGTCGCTGATGCAGTTCAGATCACGGTTGTAGGTTTTTGTTTTGTTTTAACTGCGCTGTAATGAAAAGTTATAATCCTATAATGAAAGTTCTTGGATCTCCCTACCACACAAATATTCGATTTGTAACCGATAGGTTAATCATTTTTCTGAAATAAATTATAATGTTTGGGGCACCAGGATCCTCTGATTTTTTTCTCTCTGCGATTGTTTGCATCCCTGTGAATGTTCTGGCATTACTTTTTTTTACTGGCTATTCGAAGTGTTTGAGAGTCCTTGTGTTTCTTACAAGTTCGAGCAGCTTGAAGGAAAATGAGAAAATTGGTCACCGTTAATGGTCAGTCAATATTAAAAACGACAAACCTACACTACGGTAGGGGGGAAATGCGATCGCAGAAGGGGTTTGAAATAAACCCTTGCCAATAATAGGAGAGGCAGCTGATGTGAATTTCCTTCACATAAGACGTGCTTTGGTGGAAGTTTACAAACGGGGAGAGGGGAGGGTTAGCTAAAGATCTCAGTTCCTCCAGACTAGGGATTTAGGGTCTCTTGTAGGGGATATTTGTGGAGTAACTCGTTGTAACGTGTGCTTTGACTGCCGTAGGAGGGGAAAACTCACACACCAGTTGAAATTGTTGGCATCAAAGAGTGGAGAAACCAGGGCTCCCACTAAAAAGTGGTTAGACTTACCCCCTCTCCACCAGCCCCCTCCCCTTTTTTCCACCCCAAAAGGTTGTGTCCTGTAAATAAAGGGAAACGGTTCACATCCATGGCTGCCCCTCGGAAAGGCTCGAAAGATGAGTATTTTTGTTGTGTTAAGTGGTCGGCATTAGCAGCCTAAACACGTAGAAAAAGGCTAACATCTGCGGTTTAATAAAATGCAGAAAAGAAATGATAGACCTGTTAGTTCAAATGGGAGCCACTCGCTTGGCTCATAACAAAAAGAAACGTAACCACCAGGTTCACTATTGTTTGTTGGCGAGTGGGGAGGGAGAAAGGAACCTCCCCCCTTAATATTTTGTTAAGTTTTAAAACATCAATATTTTTTGCAAAGCCTGTCTGTTTTGAACATTCACTATCGTTAGACAGGAGTGGAATAATGAAGAAAAGAAAGTATGAGCAACGTTGGCCATTCTTAGTCTATTAAGGATCCGCTGGGGAAACAGACACAAATAGTCTGGACTTAAAAAAAAAAAAAAAAAAAACAGGTTTCAAAATAATACACTCCTCTAACTAAAAACAATTGTTGATCTCTGAATTATTGTCCCAAAATTGTTGCACGTTTTACCTTTGCCTTATAACACTCTGATGTAAAATTTAATCCGCAACTTAAATTTCAAAAGCCATCTATGCCCTGGGTCTAAAACAAATAAATTCAGACACGTGTGATGCTTTATTTGTAAACTTGTATCAACGAATTGCACGTTCCAGGCGAAATATTTAATTGACTCTTAGGGTCTGATTTCAATCTGCAAATTCAGGGATCCATATGATACTCCCCAAACTGGGGTCAATGGATGTTCCAGGCAATGCAGGATCAGACTCTTTATGTAGTAATAATCACTAAAAAGGAGCAAATATTTGGCAAGAAAGAAAGATAAATAAATAGATATATTGTTCTAATCGGAGGCAATCAGAATAAGGAAACTCTTGAACGTTTGCTTAAACTCCCCTTGTGTTTTCTAATGTTTGAACTAAGGTGTTTGAATCACATCACTGAGGTCTTGCGTGTAAACCAACTCCACGGGTTTATTTGTATGGTCAAAATATTAAGCGGCACTCTTTCTCCTTCTCTGGATTTCTCAGCAAGGGCTCAGAACTGAACAGACACAACTGAATTGTACCCATAACTACTAAGCAATGGGGGCAAGGTATTTATTGTCTAAACAGATTAGTCTGTTGATGGTGTAGCTGGTATTTTTTATATATCAAAGAGTAAATGAATTAAAGGTAAAGCAATATTAGTTTTCATATGACACAATCATTGCATAGGCTGCCTTTAATCACTTTGTTTTTTGTTTTGAGGTCTCATTAGAATTCTTCCACGCTCATCATCACGTATAGAAACCTGGACAGTGTAACCTGCATTTCTAGCGACTGACTGAACAATCCTTAAATACATCAGTTTCTGATAATAAGACAAAAGTATTTCTTCAAGGAAAATAAAAAAATCTTCACATCTCCCACAGGCATAGAAGAGGCCGCCTGTAAAAGGATTCCTAGATCATGTCAACAGTTAACAAACTGAATCGGAAGAAGCAAATATTGTGATCATTGTTATGGGTAAAATCGGAGCAGAATGTAAAGAGGAATATTAGCTTTGAGTTTTGAGGTAATCGGTGATTAGATATGTGTTAAGCATAAAGATCTTTTCCTGTAGATGGCGTCCTTTGAACACCGAGTAACCAGTAACAATGTAACTCAGGGAGGCTGTATTAAGCTTCGGGTAGTAAAATAATTAGTATTCTTTTTTAGATATTTATTTATTGCGAGGGGAAAGTCATTGATTTCTCATAGGCAAAAGTGTGTTTCTCCTTCACGTGGACGCAAATAAAAACTGTTTGAATAAATAAGTTGTTTCTGAACATTTTGTTGTCAAAGTGTTAAATGTTCCCGTCATTTTTATTCAAACACTAACATGATTACAGCCAATTATATATTCACCAGTGTTCTTTATTTTAGAGTAATTGTACTTGTCACTAATAAAACAGAGACATAATAGATCGCTACTATTCTGGATTTTAAAGCAATTTTCTGTAATTTGATTGAATTATACATCGTCTCTGCTACTTTTTTATTATTTCTATATTTTGGAATCCTGTTTTCTTGAAAATTGCAGCTCTGTTCCTGTTTTGCTGTTTCTGAAGTAATGTACCTTTCTCTAAAATTCAGAAGTAGAGCCTCGTCCTTTTTGAAATGTGGAAAACCATATTTTTCAGTCGTAAATCCTTAAAGCTTTTTGGTCTTAAAATCCGAAAGTCCAGAGGAACGCATATACAGTACCAGGGTACTTTGCTCAATGTGGTACTCTGTCGTATGAGAAGGCAGTACACAAACACAAAAAAATGTTCCATGCGTAATAGGGTTTGATCACTTTATTGTAATGATTTTGTTGTGCTTCTTGGGCTTCAAAACAGAGGAACATGTCGAGACAAGCAGTTCAGTTTTTAATATTTATCAAGGGAGAATAAGTATAGACACAGTGCAACAGAAAAATATAACGCCAATTACATTCCTCCAAGCAATTAGAGCAATTATCTGTATACTGTTCGTATGTTCTTTTTTGGGTCGATTACAGGTAACAAGTCCAAGAGGTACTTGACTATCTTTAGGTATAGACTCTAGATAGATAGACACACAAATGAACTGTTCACGTATGGAAATAATGCATATTAGAAAGATGCAGCGCTCTCGGTTATTTCGCTCAGGGTTGCTGCAATATGCTAAGACGCATACGTATAGTTTTACAAATAAATCAAGATCTTAACACGATAAGCAACTATCTGTATAATACGCTGATGCCAGAAAATGCTCGAAGAATGCTACAAAGACTCTCACAGTTGAATTTAATATGACAAAATATATATCCACAACATAAAAAAAGTTGAACATGATTTGCAAATTGTTAGAATATGTGAAATGGTATTGCTTATATATTCTTAGAATGGCCAGACCCGAAGGTAGTCATTGTTCTTAATTCTTTGTATCTGAAAGTAAAAATAAGCATTGTAATTTACAATCTAGGTTGCTTAATTTAAGAGCCAGTTAGTTGTATTTAACCTATGACTGGTGGCGTCCATCTATGATAAAATCTCATTTATTTATTGCCGATGTATTATACTATTATGATTTATCATCAGAAAGATTAGTTGTATCCATCATGAAGAAAAAAGAGATACTATCTATTTTTAAACTAGTATAGTTTTATTCAATTGTAATTTGGAACTTCTCCTGTACATATAAATCTTCATACTATCCCATGATTATTGGTGTTTGGAACTAAGAGCAGAGAATATTTTCCAATACGCTTCTTTTACTAATAATATTTTGTCAGTACCCAAAGGGGGAGCAGTTTATTTGCTTGAGTTTCCTGAGCTACCAAGTTATTTTTTAGATGTTTATGTCTCAATTAAAAATAACAACATTCAACATTAATTTCCAAAAACTTCCTGAGAAACACAACCTCTGTCTGTGTGCGTATGTGCGTGTGCCTCATCTGAAAGGTGGAGAGGAGAAAACACACAAAGGAGCAAGGTCTCTGGAGAATTGTTTCTTTCAATATTTTTCCTCTCTACATTGTCATTGCACGGAGAGTCTGTCCGCAGCCGCTTCTCTTTGTTGGACAAATTAACGTCAAGGCAAAACCACAAACTCAGGTCTTTAGCGAAGCACAGTCCATGCTTGGTGGGAGGGACACAAATGGGGTTTAACTTTGTTGCCAGTAATTTTTGTTTGTTTGTTTTTCTGTGTTTGTGCTAGGGCTTGAAAGAGAACAATTCAAGAAACAAAACAAACACAAAAAAGCAGGCTCTGTATAAAAGACATATCATATTATTAAAATAATAAATGGAGACACCCACTGTTATGGGATGGTACCAGCCCTTCCCAAAGAAACTTATTTAACAATGATAGTTAGGATAAGGCACAAAGCGTCTTTCCATCACCACCCCCACCTCCCCAAGAAAGGAAGAAAACATGGAGACCGTTCTGCCCGATATAAAGTGTATTGATAATAATGTACATAGAAAGTCAAATCCCGGTAGCCTTACTCACGCGAGTAGTCCCAAGAGGCAATCAAGAATCGGTACGTACACAACCTCAGTCTTTCAAACTAGGGTAAATCCTACCCTGATACTTGGGATTTATCAGTCACCGCTACCGTATACTGTCTGAAATAGGCACCTTATATAGACGCAGCGCTTTCGTTTGAACCCAAAACACAGAGAAAGCTGAAGTTGTATGTGAAAGTGTAGAAGTTTACCTGGCTTGCAAGTGCCGTTTGGGTGCGTGCTTATGTTATCTGTATGTTTTATGTTGTCTATGGCATGTTGCTACCACTTGGCAGTGAGAAAGAATACTCAGCTTCTCTAGGGCCTCAAATCCTAGGTCCATAACTTAGCGTGTCCGATTGGGACTCTTAAGAAAAATCTGTACTCTCTGCTTTGGAAAGAATGGCGCTGAGCCACCTCAGCGATGGAACAGCTGTAGCAAAGATGGCTCGTTGAAATGACCAGGTATAACGCTAAGAGATCTATGGAGCGTCATCTGGCTTCGAAAATTCCCCACCAGTCTATTTTTTAAACGCGTCAGAATGAAATAAAGGGTGTGTGTGTGTGGTAGGGGGAGGGGGCTGGGGAATGTGTTGTGTATTTCTTTTGCGTTAGCTACAGCTGTAAACCGCAAAACATTTATATTTGTCGTTTCCAAAATAGTACATTTTAGGCGCCCCAAGGTAGCATTTGGAAAGGGTTATCGTGTGTGTTTGTTCAGTCCAGCAGCAGCTAAAGGTCTCGGTGTGGAGCGCTGAGATTTGCAAATCTTTCTTGCTCCCTTCATTTTCATCGTATGTTATCGCCAATTATTTAATTCGGGAGGCTAGCTTTGGCAAGTTTATATATAATCAGACTTTCTGTCCAGGCATGTTTTAAGAATCGATCATAGAGGTAAAGCGATTTCTTTAAATGTGCAGCATGAGACTTGAAACTTATTTCCATTTTTATGTGAATTTTGTTATCTTCTACATCGATTCTGGAGATAATTGTCACTGGTATTTTATTATTATCATTATCATTACTCCTGTATTTCCCTTGTGAGATAGGAAGAACTTTTGCTGTACTATGTGGAGCATATTTAATGTATGCATGTGTTTGTAGACAGATACCCAAAACACTCTTGATAGTTTGGATTCTGAAGAAAATTAAATCAACATCTTAACATGAAAGTTAATATTTAATGCAAACGTGAGAAAATTCTCTTACAGTTACGAGCAAGTCAACTATTGCGAGGGTCTGAACACTCCAACACTTATTAATCTGATAAGATTATGAACGTTTAACATTTCCCGTCAGATCTCTAGCTTTATTTTGATTGGATTGGATTAGATTTAGATTTCGTTCTGTTCTGTATACCCGCAGAGGGAAATGTATGCTTTATAATGTTTATTCGTCTCTGTTTCTGTCACTCTTAATTCAATCTTGTTTCACCCTCACAACATCGATAAACGCTTCAGTCCCCTGCAGCAATGGTTTCCCATTTCCAAGTTTTCCTCCCTCTAGCATACGCTAGAAACTTAAATAAATTTAACGTTAGAGGAATCCTTTAAACATGGTTGATTGCTTTCATTGTTTTAATACTATCTGTCCTGGAGCTGGATAGACTCCTCCTTATACAGTATACAGTGCCCCACTGGCAGTTGTTTCTTTATGGTACAGTGCAGCTTTTCAAAGATCATCGAATGAGAAATTTAGCTCTTCTTGAAACATTTACCACCAGAGTAGTTCACCCCTTCGGCGGGGGGGGGGGGCGGGGTGAAGAGGTTGAGGAGGTGGGATTATAAAAAGTGGGGCCACGGGGAGAAATCACACAAGTGGCCCGAAAACAACGGGGGGAAAAAACCTTAAAATGTTTGTATTTAAAGGGTACTTGCAGGGTCTTCGGCACAATATGTGCTGCTCTCCTTAAAGGGGCTCTCAGTGCCAACAACCATTAGTCATCCAGTAGGAACTTTTCATTACAGATCTATCATTAGGGGGAGTTCCCCAGACGTCTCGTGAAGAAACCCGGCAGTGGATTTCAAAATGATCCAGTTTGATTCGCTTAGTGCCTAGGGACCTGCTTTAATAGACTGGAGAGATACTCACCAGAGTTTAAGGAAGTGCCTGGATCGCCCAGTGGTCTTTGCAACATCCATTTCCTCTGTGGATTCCTAGCTTGCATCCGAAGCAGCTCCCAGTCTATCCTTGATTTAGCATTTATGGATCTCAAATAGGAGGCTCTCCCAGAGAATTTTTTTTCCAGGTTTTCAAGCAAATTTCCCTGTGCCACAATGTTATGATGGAAGGATGCTGAAATGACAGGCCTCGCAGACGCTTGTCTTAATCATCGGCTTCTTAATTTAGTTTTAGTGCTGAGGTTTTGTGTGTGCGTGCGTGTGCGCGCAAGAGAAACGCCTGACAACCTGCAGCTTCCTAATGAGTGACGAGGCAGGGCTGCTGCAGCGAAGTAACACTTCCCTGGTGTGAAGACCTCTCACTGGGAAGTTTAGTTCACTACTGTTCTCGCAAACCTAATCGTATAACCTGTAACCAAAACGCACAGAAGAAGGATACAACACGCTAAATAGAGTAACTTCTAATCACTAAATGTTAGCACCATTACCAGCTGTTAAGGATTAGATGAGAGTTGGCTAGAGAAAGGACACCTATACATTACTGTATATATGTAAACATATCGGTGTATTATAGTAATTAATCTATCATCTATCTATCTTCACACATATTGTTGTTAGTGCATTGCTACCTACACATCTAAAATGTCCTATAAGCAAGATATCAGTGGATGGTTAGGCTGGTTTGAAAGTAGCGCTTACTTTAATTGGTCAAGGAACGTGAAACAAATAAGGGAAGCTTATACCCACCGGGGCAAATATAGAGCACTTGATTGTATTTAATATGTCATTATTTGGATGTTAAAATGAAGTGTTCTGACTCATTTCATGGATTCATGATGTCATCGAAGCCTGGGTATTAAACATGGCGGAAGAAACACCAATTCATTTTTAAGGTGTCATTACATTTAACCAGCTCCTAACATCTTTGGACTATGGTACCTCTACCTTCTTCTGAAAGCAAGCAAGCAAACAACCAAACAGAAAACTTACAACTTAAGTATATGAAGAATACGTTTACACTATACCAGGGTTCAATCAGGTTACTGGATGGCACGATTTTACCTGGTTCTTTAAAATAAATTAAGAATAAAAGGAGAATGGGCAAACACGGAATTTCAGCTAGAATATTTAGTTCAGTCTTTATCCTCTGAATTAGACATTGTTTTCTATTTTCTCATTCTATCGCTTATTAAATGAGTCTACCTGTTCAAGATGCTAAATTAATGTGTAATAGGTACACCAGGTGAATATACACCAACAGTGAGTGGGCACTGCTGAAAGGAAATACACGTCACACAAAGAGCTGAGTGACACTCTTTGCGCCTGTTATTCTTGGCTTGCGCAGGTAACCCTACTCTTCCCAACTCTTATTCTCAGGTATTCCACATGGGCTTCCAGTTTAGAAAACACTTCCCTTCGAGGCACTCTCAAAATAACTCCTAATCTTGCTACAGTCTTGGGGTCAAATCACCCAGTCTTTATTCTGTTGTGATCTAGGCAAAGCTGCCACTGAAGCGAAAGGGAGCTCTGTCTGGGTCAGATCTAAGAAAAGAGTGTAGGGTTTGGCCATTAGACGAGCACATTCTGCATTTCCAAAGTAAATATCTATATTCTATAAACTGAGAATATAAACAGGCCTGTAAGTTGAAGTCCGTCAGAGATAATAATTGATGCGGCTTCTATTACATATCCTTTCGTCTCCTGTAAACAATGAATGAAACCTTCATGGCCTTAGAAAGATACGTCTTACATTTTGGAAGCAGAATTTCCTTTTTAGGGAGAATTGTATACCCTTGGTATTAAAAAATAATATAATAAATCCTAAATTTGGGTACAATGCTTTATTCTACAGCTATGACAAATGGCTGGACACTAAATTTAGATTATTAGGCATTTTAAAAGCACGTTTCTCTCGTTATTAAGCCCGGGTTCAGAAATGCAATATGACGAAATGTTTATTTTTTCCCCTGCTACATTTTCATCCTCGGTCACAACGCAATGTAAACTCAGCTTTGACCTAAGAAACCCCTCAGAGCATTAAAATTTCAACAAGCGATGTCAGTGTTACATTAAACGACATCTCCTCCAGTTTTCTGCAGAGCACGGATTTGAATAAAACGTTCAATGTTAACAAACAATACACACGTTTGGCACTTTGTGCATTAAATGGTTCAAAGAGATTTGATAAGGCACAATGCACCATTTACACAGACCTGATTGAGTTAATATAATATCAGCAAATTTTACAGCGAAATGAATCTGTTTCTTTTCTTTGTGTTTAAAACCAGCACAGATTACAAATTTTAATGATCTGAAAATGTTTGGTATACAAAATCATGCTTATTTCACTATTAGCAAAAACACAAGAATTTTTTCAACACAAACACCCAGCTGTGTCTATTTTAAAAGCAGTTCAATGACAGCTTGCACTTATGAGCATGCAATCAGCTAATTTCGCTTTTTTTTCTTCTGTGTTAATCAACACTTTCCTTCCTGCATATCAGAGTACAACTAGTATAGTTACTCCACATCAGTAAATGTTTACGTAACCTGTCCTTTCTCAAGAATCCGGTTACACCGAATCATTACATGCTAGACAGAGTAAGAAAATGCACTGGGCCCAGCCACCCCAAAGGGATCCCATGCACCGTAATAATACATATTAAATGTGCATCATCATTATCATATGCACAGACCTTACCTTTCCTCTGACCCTGTCCTATCAGAGGATCCTGCCATAGTCCACACCACAAGTTTTCTGAAGAATTCCAATACACTGGATACAGTTCTGTGCATTGATATGATTATCATTTTAAAACGATTAAAAATACGAAAACATTTATTTTAAAAAAAGTTTGATCATTGACTTCTATTTTTTGTCAGTAGCGCCCTGTTACAAAATAGGATAAATAAATACAATTGTGGTAAGGTCATTCGAGGTTAATCCAATGCACAGAGTTCATGCCATCCCCAATTGCAATCGTTTATTATTGGCCAATTGTAATTGTTGTTGTTGTTGTTCTTCTTCTTCTTCTCTCTCTCTCTCTCTCTCGCTCTCTCTCTGACACACACACACGTATTCGTTGCTGAGTTCAAACCTGAGTTTCCATAGGATGAATAGCATTTATTACAATTGAACTTTTCACATATTTTTTACTGCATCGTTCTTTTTTTTTCTCTTTTACCCGCCATAATCCTACAGAAGTAGCACACAAGTGTAAGGTATTTATGCAGTGATAGAGTAAAATGTCTGTTGCCCTTTTGTATTGCTTTGTTTTTAATGTGATCCATATGTTTTCCCTCGGTGATATTTTGCCCTTCTGCTTCCTCAGTAAAAAAGCCTATGTGTTTCAAGCCTAGAGTAAGGAAGGATTTGATCTGGATGACTTAACACTGAATTCCTGTCCCCAGGAAATCTTAGGCGTACACTCACTTCTTTCCCATCGTATTTATTTAAAGAACATTAGTAGGAAAGAAGTGCTACAAGATAATTTCATTTAACTCAGCAGCACCCAACTCTTATGGTCCCAGCCTCTTCTGCCTCCCCCCCACCCCCCAAGAATAAGAACAGCAGAACCACAACATTACGGATCGCAGAAACAAAGGCAACAAATTGCAACACATAGTGGGTGGATTATTTATATATCTATTTCACGTATACATATCTGTACATGGCCTACTTTTCTTTTCCGGTTGAAAACGAACGCGGTGAAAAGAAGAGAAACCAAACAACAAGAAGCGTCATACGCTGATGTTCAAAAGAAACACCTTGAAGGAAGGAGCATTTCCCGGGGAGAAAGAGTGGTGGGGATCATTTCCGATTGCAAGTGAAACTTTAAAGTGGCAATAAGGCGCAGAGAATGAAATTCAGAAGATAGGAGGTTACAGGCAAATCCTTACAACGTGCATTATTTTCAGTCTTATCGCTTCCCCCCCCCCCCCACCACCACCTTGTTTTTATCTCCCCTCCCCCCATCCTTTTAACTCACACATTTCGGAGATTAACAAACAAGAGAGCAATGGCCCGAACGGCTGAGCTTGTCAAGTGCACCATAACTGGGTGGAAGTAGCCGCAGCTCGTTTCTCCCCCGAAGGGCCGATGTGCAGGACCCCGACTGCCCCTGGATCAAGATCACGTCCTATTATCCCCGCTTTCCCGGGAGAGGACCGAGACGCAAGGAGGGTTGTAAGTAAATCTTTCCTTCTCTCCCCCCCCCCCCAAAAGATACAGCCCCCTGCGACATAAAACCAACAGAGCAGAACAAACACACCCGGGGGGGGGGGGAGGGGAAGAAACCCTCCCAAAACATGTTTCTAAAGCAAGCTCCAAAAATATTTGTCCCTTAAAACTGATGTTTTCAAAAAGTAAAAGCTCATCAACACAAGGGGCCTACAAGAATACACTGCGCCGAGAGACAGTGCCTGGCTCCGCAAAGTAGTACCTCTCCTCTCCCAGCACCATTGCCTTCTCCGGCCCCCTCCCCCAACCTCTCACTTCCTTCGCCTTAAAAAAAGAGGTGGCGCGGGGGGGGGGTAGAAGCAAACTTTAATCGCTTAGAAAAAATACTGAAGTATAAAACTAAAATTATCCAATACACTGGGATGGGGAGATGTTGGTTTCAGAGGAGTGGAGTGTGGAGGAGAGGGAGGCATGAGCAAGGTAAGCCTCCGCGGCAATGCGTCCTTCCCCTGGTATCCCTGCGCGGCAGGGGGCTTTGGCGGCGCTTGGGAGCTGGATGGGAGGGGGGGGGGGGCGCAGGAGGAGGAGAGAGAAGGGGCGAGGGAAGAGGAGGAGAGGGGAGTTCTGATTGGCTGGCTCCGGCAGAGACGCTCCTGCACGCCGAGGTTTCTGATTGGGCGACCGGTGGAAAAGGTTAAACCAAAAATTTTTTTACAGCCCTAGCGTGTGTCTGAAGCTCTGAAATTAATTGTGGCTAAAGCTGTCTCTATAGCTGCCTCTGCTGCTCTCCGCCGCCGACCCGCCCGGCTGCCGCTGTCCCCCCCCGGGCTCTGGTGGAAGCTGGGGGACCGGGCACCATGCAGGAGTGCCGAGCGGGGCTGTGATTGCGCTCGGGGGCTCCGAGCCGGGGGATCGGGGTTCGTTTTTCCTCTTCCCTCCCCGGCGGCTCCCGTCCTTGCTACATGCCTTGCCAGCGCCTGCGACTGCGGTCCACCTGCACTGCTGCCGCTCCAGCCCGGGGTGCCGCCACCTCGCTGCCCAGCGCGGCCGCCGCCGCCGCCGCCGCCGCCGCCTCCACCCCGCGCGCTGCTGCCTGGGCCGCCGCCGCAACTTTCCCCCCACCCCCTCGGGCTAGTGTGTGATGTTGGACATGGGAGATAGGAAGGAAGGGAAAATGCTGCCGAAATCCTCCTTCAGCATAAACAGCCTGGTGCCCGAAGCCGTCCAGAGCGACAACAACCACAGCAGCCACCACCCCCACCACCACAACAGCCACCACCCCCACCCCCACCCCCATCACCACCACCACCACCACCACCACCCGCAGCAGCCCCAGCGAGCTGCCCCGGCCGAGGAGGAGGAAGAGGAGAAGAGCCAGCTCCTCCTGCAGCCCCCCGTGGTGGCGGCGGCCGCGGCGGCGGCGGCCACCGCCTCTGGCACCTTGGAGGTGGCCAAGGAGATCCTGCCGGGCAAGGGGGAGCCGGGCTCGGCCGCGGCAGCCGCGGAGCTGGAGGAGAAGGAGAAAGCGGCGGCGGCGGCGGAGGAGAAGAAGGGGGCGGCGGAGGGGGGCAAGGAAGGGGAGAGCGGCAAGGAAGGGGAGAAGAAGAACGGCAAGTACGAGAAGCCCCCGTTCAGCTACAACGCGCTGATCATGATGGCCATCCGGCAGAGCCCCGAGAAGCGCCTCACCCTCAACGGCATCTACGAGTTCATCATGAAGAACTTCCCCTACTACCGGGAGAACAAGCAGGGCTGGCAGAACTCCATCCGCCACAACCTCTCCCTCAATAAGTGCTTCGTCAAGGTGCCCCGCCACTACGACGACCCGGGCAAAGGGAACTACTGGATGTTGGACCCTTCCAGCGACGACGTCTTCATCGGGGGAACCACGGGCAAGCTCCGCCGGAGATCCACCACCTCCCGGGCCAAGCTGGCTTTCAAGCGAGGCGCTCGGCTCACCTCCACCGGACTGACATTCATGGATAGGGCTGGATCTTTGTATTGGCCTATGTCCCCTTTCCTCTCCCTGCACCACCCCCGGGCCAGCAGCACTTTGAGTTACAATGGGACCACGTCCGCCTACCCCAGCCACCCCATGCCCTACAGTTCAGTGTTGACTCAAAACTCTTTGGGAAACAACCACTCCTTTTCCACGTCTAATGGGTTAAGTGTTGATAGACTAGTCAATGGAGAGATACCTTATGCCACTCATCACCTCACAGCAGCAGCTCTGGCCGCCTCAGTGCCATGTGGCTTGTCAGTCCCCTGCTCTGGCACCTATTCCCTAAACCCTTGCTCTGTAAACCTTCTAGCAGGACAGACAAGTTACTTTTTCCCCCATGTTCCTCACCCTTCAATGACTTCTCAAAGCAGCACTTCAATGACGGCCAGGGCAGCCTCCTCCTCCACGTCTCCACAGGCGCCCTCCACTCTCCCTTGTGAGTCCTTAAGACCTTCTTTGCCAAGTTTTACAACAGGACTTTCCGGGGGACTTTCTGATTATTTCACACATCAGAATCAGGGGTCTTCTTCAAACCCTTTAATACATTAACATCCATGGGACCAGACTGTAAGTGAACATTTTACACACATTTGCATTGTAAATGATACTTAAAAGAAAAACAAAAAAGTCCAGGTATTTTTTATTAAGTCCCCCATTTTCTGTACGTTTGTTCAGTCTTTAGGGTTGTTTATTATTCCAACAAGGTGAGGAATGTCAGCAAGGTGCAATGTGAGGAGATGACATTGTAGACTATGAAGTTTGGAAGTCAAAATTATAGTAGAATGTGTATCTAAATAGTGACTGCTTTGCAATTTTTATTCAAATATGACAAGTCTATCACTAAAAACCTCCAGATTTTCCATGTTTGCAGTATTATAAGTTATCATGGATATGTTGGTGGATGCAGATCCTGAAAAAATACTAAATTTATTAAAACAATGAAAAAATTAAAATGTAATTTGTATTTAAGCAGAAGTAATAGTAAAAGATGCCCAAGAACTACATTTTGGCCATTGATTATTTTGTCCTTTTCTTTAATGAGCTGATTTTTTTATTTTTGTTTACTTTTAGACCAAAGATTGGGTTTTAGAAAATGCACTCAATGTCCGAAGTAATTTAAACCAACAACAACATTGTTTCAGCTTGCAGCACTGCCCGTTCAAATGAATCAGAAGGGGACAAAATTAATGATTGCCTTCAGTTTGTGTTGTGTATATTTTGATGTATGTGGTCACTAACAGGTCACCTTTATTTTTTTTCTAAATGTAGTGAAATGTTAATACCTATTGTACTTATAGGTAAACCTTGCAAATATGTAACCTGTGTTGCGCAAATGCCGCATAAATTTGAGTGATTGTTAATGTCGTCTTAAAATTTCTTGATTGTGATACTGTGGTCATATGCCCGTGTTTGTCACTTACAAAAATGTTTACTATGAACACACAGAAATAAAAAATAGGCTAAATTCATATATACTTGATAGTTTTTTTGTCTCTTTTATTAAATAGAATTAATATTCAAAAGGCATTAAAGCTATAGGGAATTCAAAGTGCTAGATAGGTAGGCCCCCATTTTTCACATGCTCCTTTTTTTCTTAATTGACGCTGTATTTTTTTTAAATCTACATTATATTTTTAAAGGAGCAGGCGATTTAATCAAAAGCTAAGACCGCTAGATTTTTTTTTTTTAATCAGAATTCCCCATTGACTTCAATGGGGAGTTCTGCTTAAAAACTGTTCATACGGCATGGCCCCAGTTACTATACTACGTATTAAATTAGAGGCGTCACAGACGTTACATCTTGAGCTTATGTAAATATATGTGTATAAAAGAGATAATTTAAATATACCCACTATATATATAACTTTGTGATCATTTCCAAAACTAATTCAAGGAATAATTCTTCTGAAAGGGTTAATTTTATTTTTAAGTCAATTGGGGACATATAAATGGCTTATATTTCTATATATTTTGTATAAGGTGTTTAATTTCCGTGTTTGGCTTATATATGGATAGATATAGCTAGATGTAATAGATGTGTATACATATAAAACGACAATCCTTTCCTTAAAGGGGGGAAGACGGTTCAGGAAGCATATACACTTTTAATGCTGCAAACACGTTTGCTTAAAATATGTGTAAAAGTATTCATAGTTATCAGTCAGCATATATTGTTCCTTTGGCTGTTCCTCCTCCCTCCAGCCCCCCCCCCCCCCCCCGCGGTTAAAGAGTCTAATAAAGATGTGCGGAAGTTGCCGTATATTACAGTGAAAGGTAGTGCTGAAGTGGTCACATGTTGTAACGGATTGCATGGCAATGTTTCATATTTTCAGAAATAATGATCAGTTTAAATGTGAAGCACTAAAATGAATCTTTTACACATTCTGCCCTCCAGCGATAAATATTCACTGGAAGCCCACTAGCATATAAAAACGTACGTACGTAAGTATCTTTCATTTGATGGAGAATTGAGCCTTTTGCTTTAAGGGGGGCAATGCTACTACTTTCTTATGCAGTACTTGAACCTAAAAAGAATCAGTTTCTTGATGAGTTTAAGAAATCCTATGAAAGCCGCAACTCTTGAAAATAATTAGAAAACTTGTGCAAAAAGGTTTACGAACTAATTGGATCCCGCAGTGAGTCCGTGGAAGACAAGTTGTTCATTTGTTACAATTGTATAGTCTGAAATGTGTTCTGCAGTAATGCAATAAGCCGGCTACTTCTCACAATAGGCCCAATGAAAAATAATCTCTATCCTGGAGATGTTATCGGCAAACACTTTAAAGAGTTGATCTTAAAAGACTGGAGGGTAGAGGGGGAAGGAGTAACAGCAAACCTAAATTCTTGAAACCAGAATATTGACGACACTGGGACAGAGAAAAAAAGATCTTCTGAAAATAAGAATTAAACAGATGTAAGCAAATCTGTAGGGAAGAGAGAGGAGTGAAAGGTTAAGGGGGAGATGGGACAGCAAGCTCTGCACATATGGGGAGATGGAGAGAAATCGCTGGTATTCTTGGCTTCCATTCTAAATTCAGCAATTCAGATGAATCGTAACAGGAAGGAAAAGGTTGCTTTGTTTTAGTATAAAGGGATGATACCTCTTTGAAGCCCTCCCCCAAATGCTTCACTCTATTGCAATTTAAATTCATGCATCAAAGAATAATTGATCGCAACAACTACAAATAAAAAGACCTCGGAACAATCAAATCTGAAATTGCACTTGATCAGAAAAAAATCTGTGTGAGTTTAAACTGTTAAAACGTGGAGTCTCCGTTAGGTATGTTTTTACCTAAGCAAATTAAAAGAATGGCATCTGCTGCAGCTGACAAAGGACATGATTTATTATTTAACACTTGCAATTGGTTGCATATTGTGGGAAATTCAATAGCACGTATTTAAGGTGTTATTCCATGTGCAATCTCCCTTCCCCCCGCCCTCCCCGCTCCCGAAAACGCCGATAATGTATTGAGGATTGAAAATAGAAGCCAGATCGGTTGAAAGCATAATCTCGCCATGTCAATGTTTTTCGTGGGTTAATACGCATTAATTAGGTAAACGTAATAGATAATAATTCTGAGAAAAGGTGTTACAACTGTATTTTTATATATGCTTCCAAAAGAGAAGGTTTAAACAAGCACTCATTCTTTATGCTTTACTTAAGGTTCAGTGATAAACTACTGCCTAAGCGATTCAGGTCTTATTGACTTTTTCTCTTCCCATTGAAACGGGGGAGAGGAACATGTTTGATTTGGTAGTTTACTCAAGTTACCATATAAATATTACCTGGGATAAAAATGTCTTTCGAAGGCAAAGTACTAACGTAGTACTATATTGTAACAGGCCTATTAAGGCCCAAAATTTGTCTTGGATTTACCTCCTTCCCACCCTACGAGTTAAACCTTTTGTTCGTTCATGATGTCTTTTCACACATACATATGACAGCTTGGTATGGAATTTAAGGCTTTTTTTTTTATCCTTCAAGCAAATAATGATGTGATCTGATATTGTTTCCATAAACTCTTGGCATGTGAACGTCTGACGTCGAACTTTTAAGAACTTTTACTGATTTTTTAAAAATTATTTATCACGTGTCAAGACATACTAGGGGCCTTTGTTGGCGTTTCCTTATTCATATTGTTTATGGGTTTTTTAGAATTAAGAAGCTATTGCTATTTTTCTGGTTATTGCACTTGTCGGTATAGTTCATATTAAAGAAACTTTCAAGTGTATTTTTACTTGATTGAGTAAATGATTGAGTGGTAATGAGCTCCGATATGAGTAGAAAACACAGCCCAAATTTATAGTGAGGCATTAAGCTAGCGTCCTCGTTTAATTTCGATATTTTCTTTAAAATATTTTATATTTCTCTAAGATATTTTATATACCATAAACTGGCTTCATTCAAATCCTAAGTGTTATGTAGAACAAATATGAGCCAAAATCATTTAAATGATAAAAAGGGATGATATAACCTACCCTAAATTCGACGGTTATTTAGATGATACCTTTAAAAAAATGTCTGACCCCTGTACAAGTTTTGGTAGGAGTATATTGTGCTCATTGTGACCCCTTTTGCATGATGATTAAGGTTTATGTCCGAAAGTATTCAAAGGGGATTTTCTTCACCTCCTCACCACCCGTTATGCGATTAGACTCAGGCAGCACTTACCCCTTCCTCAGGCAAATTTCACCGAATTCCAGTTACTCCATAGCTGAACTCAATGAGAGTTTGGCCTTGGCAGAGTCGGTGTTGAATAAGACCCATTGTTATTTTTAGTGTTTGTATTATTTTATTGGTCATAATATTTTCCTAAGGACAGAAGAATCTATAGGTGTATATATTTAAATCTATATTCATATAGGAACACAGAGTTAACCATATGGAAGCGAAGATAAACCCTTATATATGCTCTGTCTTATATACGCTACTATATATACACTACTAAATATACATAGATATTCTTTATATACTTATAGAATATATAAAATATATATACACATATATAGAATATAGAAATATACAATTTATTATCTATATAATTTTTCACAATAGGTTCTGGGCAGATTTGTATGTCCAGTGCTCTTGTTTTGAAGAATGTTTTCCTGTGGTGAAGGTGCCAGGGTAAACGGGTCAAAAAGTGGTGGAGAACTGGGTTAGCAAAAGGTGAAGGTGAAGATCATTAGAGGTTTTAGGGCTGGCTGTGGCTGTTCTGCTGGGTTTGTGTGGCTGTGCCCAGAGGGCGGAGTTCCTGCATATTCCTACCTCACCGGAGAACCTGCCCTCAACTCCACTGCAGTTTATTCCAGACAGATGGGACCCTCCAGAAAGAAAACCTGCCCAGCAATCTCAGCAAGCCTTCCCGCCAGCAGGGTAGGTGAAGTTAAAGAAAACCTCCACTACTTCTCCCTACGGGCAGATCCCTGTGATGCGAATTAAAATACATGACAGACTTCTGTCTACACATACTATTTTCCTCAACCCGAATAATAACCAGCTCGCCTGCACGACTGAAGTAGAGTTTAAAAAACACCGGTTACATCTGAACTGTTTGTGCCCAAAGTTAGGATTGTTCCTCTTCTCCCTCCCCCGCCCCTCTATTTAATTTTAACCAGGTAAGCTGCACATTTCTTCATTATTTTATAAATTCTGCCAGAAAATCTATGAGTTTATTTTTAACTTTATTTCTTTTTCTAGTTAAGAGGACTAAAGCCAAGGAAGTGACACATGTGCAGTGTTTTGTTTGGCTTTTTAAGACGCTGGGCAGACCTACCTGTACCTGCAAGAAAAGAAAGGGTGCCAGGGTGATGGCGATACCTTTTCGTGCAGACTTGGTGAGTGTACATTTTATTCCTCTGCACTGGTAAAACGGCTGTGCTCACTGGTATCAGCAATATTTACACGTAGATCTTGGGACGTGATTGATCTTTTCGATCTCACCATAAAGTAGAAGTATGCTTTAACGTGAACAATTTAATACGTGTGTTCCTTTTCCAGAATTAAAGCTGCTATTTAATCGAAGTCTTAGTAATAGATGCCGTTTCGGTGTATGTGCTGGAGGGGAGGTGGGGGTGGACTGTGTTTCTAAAAAGTAAAAAATAAAATAACAACATTTAACTTTGGGGTTTTACAAATAGGGATAGGTTTTTCGCGGGGGGGAGTTACGCCTTTCGGGTATAGTGAAAATATTGTTAAGTTTCCGAAACGCACAGGAAGCTACTCTTGTCAAAAATTATATGAGAACAAAGATGGAGACTTTTAAAATAATGTATATAAAACTAGCATCGCCTTTCCTCTGGATATACCAGCAGGCAAACGCTTGCCCCCAGAAATGGAGAGTGAATCACTTAACAATTTCAAGCTCCACTCTAGAGATTGAGGGGTTTTTGTTTTATTTTAATTTATAATAGATCAAGGCATTTCTGCTCGTCTTTCCCCCTCCCCCCCCCCTAAAATGCTGTGCCCCTGCGTGCCAGAGATATTGAGATTTTAATCTATTTAGGTGCTATACTTTGTAAAACGAGAGGGTGGTGACAGTATTGTCCTGCTCGATCTATGGATTTGACAAACTTGATCATATCTCCAGGGGGAAAAAAAAAACCCTGCTTCTAGACTGACTGAAGTTCTGGCTTTTATGCCTTAGAAACGGTTGGGGGGCGGGGGGGAGAACAATACACCTTGCCCGCCTCCATTAATGATTTTAATTCCCTTGTTCCGCAATTTGTAATCTCATGAAAATAATTATTTTTAATACACCAATTTAAGTTACCAAAACGCAGTGAGATAAGACACCTGCTGAAGGTAATCAGAGCAAATGGTAATGAAGTATCGAGGGGTGGATCTCCCCATTCACATTGCTGGAAATGGAAGCCCTGTACAGTTCGTTTTCCGGGGAAATTTATATACAAAGCATGACTTAGCTTTCAAGAGAGTTGACAAATTGTTGACAGTTTGGCAGAAACCTGCCTATAGATTAAATTGGTTCCGTAAGGTATAAATAAGACATTTGTTGATTTCTTTACAAATGAGTTTGGATTTAGAAATCTATAGGTTTATATATTGGTGCTTATATCGATATGCTTCTATCGGTCACTATAGCTATCTCGGTCGTTCATCCAGTGCAAAGCTGCTGTGAGGGAGACAGCAATAGGGATAGCCGCAGATGGTTAGATCGAGAGGTATATAAATATAGCTATCGCGATGGATATGCTACGCTTGCCGTCCTCAGAAAAATGTGAGCAGTGAGGAGTCTGCCGTGCCTGGGAGCTGCTCTCAAAGCAGCAAGGTGAGGGCGCTCTTGTCAAACAGGAGAGCTGGAGTTCCTTGCTTGTCACACACATACAGGTTCGATTTTCAGGTGCCAGAGAAAATGAATGTAGAGCAAAGCCATTTAAAAAAAAAAAAGTAGATTCTTAGTGTTTACACAGTGCCTGTTTCAGATCTCAGCACTTTATCTGCCAGTTGCTAAAACTTTGTTTTCCCTGTGGTAGACATTTTTAAAAGGATTTTGCCCCTTTCTCTTTCCTGTTCCTCACCAATTTGGCAATGACTCTTACAGTGATTCGGCTGATCTGCTTCTCAGGCAAAGTTTACATTTGCTTTAACGATACATACCGTTCGGTGATCGCAGCTGGGGACGGGTCGTGTTGGATTTTTCCTGTGAGCTGACAACAATATGGGAATCGTGTATTAAAGCACAAAACCCAAGCAACTGCCTTCTTGCCCCTTTTACAATGCCATTTAACAGAACACAGCATCTGAGGAAGTCACCTCAATAAAACACTGGAGAAATGTTACAGATATCAGTGTTTTAATTTAACGAAAGGATTATCAAAAACATCTTAATGGTGTATACATATAATTACCTCGCCAAGGCTATCAAATAAAATAGGAAGCATTTTTTCTATTATTAATGAGCAAAGTGGAGATATACTATTAAACGTTTTTATTAATAATAATAATAATAACAATAAATTAATTACTAATAATTCTGTGGATGAGTGCCAGGACACATTACAATACTTAAAATAGGATTCCTTCTGTTTATGCCTAGCTGTTCTTAATTCTAGCGGACAGATTTAATTAATTTAGGATATACGGTCACACATGAGGCTGAAAAAAACTTACATTTGTCGTCCTGCACTAAAAATATTAGTAAATAACTCCAATAAAGTTAACTGAAAATTGCTGCTTAATGTTAAGGCTGATATTAAGTGCATTCCTCATTCAAGCGAATCTGACTCATTCAGGTCAATAGGGGTTTGGAACTGCAAAGAAGGCAGGGACCCGACGGGCTGTTGGTTTTATTTTCTGTTGCACTGCATTCAGCAGATATCCTTTGCACGGTGACATGAGCCGGATCTGCCGAAGTCTTGTGGAACAGGAGCTGGTGGACCTCCGACGGTTTTTCTCGGGATTCTGAGCTGAGTCGGAAAAGTTGAATTCTATAGGCGAGACCCTGGCTAAATTCCCGGCTGACTTCAAAGGGGCCAGGACGTCCACCCAGAAATGATCTGATAGAGGGTATTTAAGGTTAAATGATCGATTACATTCATCATATACAATGGCAGATAAGGTTGCCTTTAACGGCCAAAAAAATCGTGTTAGGATCTGCACATAAAAAAAAGTCACATAATTTTTCAGTGGATTCGAGGAGAGCTCAAACCCTTTTTTTTAAAAAAAAATTGTAACCGCATGTAAATAGTTAAACCCTGCTGTTAAAATTCGCGTTTTCCAAATGGCTACAATATTTTCGAGAATTTAATAGGAGTAATACACACTCCGACTGCCCTTTTCAGGTAAAAAATCTCAGTGATGTTACAGCAAAGATGGCATTACCCTCCTTTTTCTCCCTAGGTGCGCGCGCGCACACACACACACTTCCAAACAGGCGTGTCAGTTCCACCAAGGAGACTCTTTAACTGAATATGTTAACTAAACAAAAGCTGAAACAATTATATGCTGACAGATTATTAGAGGAATCTGTTCAAGGGAATAAATGCAGATCTGATTAAATGTATCAGATAATAACTAATATTTGTTCATGCTATGGCTTGTAGCTGATTTTCAAATGCTATAGTGGTTAGAAAACCTAATATTGTTCTTCTGAATGCACTTCCGCTGTGTGTGCGTCTTGAAGGGAGAATCTCAGTGACATGAAATGGAAATTGTATTTTTGTTATCAGACGTTAGGCATTAATGGGAAACACACGTGAACCGTATCAAAATTGCATTGAGCTAAAGTGTCAATGATCTTTTAAAAGAAATACATTCCACTGCTTTGGGAAGATATTCTGATTGTAAATATTGGGGTACATTTTCAGCATGAAAATTCTTAAATCTGCATTAAGTAATCATGTTATTATTTCCATAGCTGCTTATTCTATTTTGGTAAAGTTGTCTACTTCTGGAAAAATCGGAAAGCCACCTTTTCTGTCAGATTATGAATATAATTTATGACAAGATGGAAGGGTAGGAGTTATTAACACTATTTTTGATGATTAAATCGGTGGAGTTAAAAAACACTAATGATTAAATATGGATACTGCAGATTGTAAGTTGGAACAGCAAAATCGATTGTCTCTTCATCAATAAGACAAATGTTGGCTTGCTTCCTATTGATTAGTGTGTTTATTTAACCAGAGGTTTAGGTATTTACTTACATATTTCGGTTTCTTTGTCTCCTGATTATTATACCAGGTTGGTTTGAAAGAAAGAGCTTATACCGGGAAACACACTTGACAGATCCATTTTTAGCAAACTTGATAGTGGATTATTGCAATCCAATAAATTTAACAAATTACTTATACATGCTTGCTTTTGGAGCAACTATGAAACTGTTCCAGATTAAAACCTCTTGTTGCATTCAGGGTTTTTGCTTTGAAATAAAGATAAATTATGTTTAGATACTTTTTTATTTAAAAAATAACCCTTTTAAATAAATGGTTTGGTGGAACTGAAGACATTACACGGGAATCATACTTTGGCTTTATTTCCCCACTCTCTCCCTTCCTTTAAGTCTAAATATGATCCTAGCAATACAGTAGCCTCAGGAGTTTTCTAACAGATAGAATTTCAGAATCTAGGGTTATATGAATATATAAATCAGACATGGGCTGATTTAAAAAAAATCTGCATTCAGATATCACAGTCGTACAATATAGTGACAAGATGCTTTAAATACCTTTGCGTCTTCATGTTTTAATATATTAAAAAGGTGTTGAGGTTATTCAGGTGAACTCTTTCAATAATTGGAGCATCATAGATTGAAATGGGTTTTTTTTTTTAAATCTACATTTTAAATGAACATTAAGATACATCCGATGAAGTGAGCTGTAGCTCAGGAAAGCTTATGCTCAAATAAGTTGGTTAGTCTCTAAGGTGCCACAAGTACTCCTTTTCTTTTTATTAAGATACAGTAGCATCTTGTTTTGCGGCTGTTTCGGGAGATACAGTGACGTTTCAGCCCTGTTTGCTATACTTTCCTATAATTCAGGAATGATAATATTACAAACGGCAATATTATTCCGCTCACAAATACCCATTCCACTCTATCGTTAAGGAAAAGCTGTAAAGAAGCAGTGTAAAAACGTAGTCACTGAGGAGGAATTATTCCTGTGGTAGTCATCAGATCATTATACTCCACAATAAGAAAGGAGCCAAAACATTTTAACCGTGAAGATAATTAACTGTTGGAACAATTTACCAAGGGTCATGGTGGATTCTCCGTCACTGGCCATTTTAAAATCAAGATTGGATTTACACACACACACACACACACACACAGCATTTCTGTGGGGGAAGGGGGGGAGTTCTATGGCCTCTGTTGTACAGAAGGTCAGACTAGATGACCATAGTGGTCCCTTCTAGCCTTGGAATCTGACTCTATTACAAGAAGGAATTATTTATTTTGCATAGGTGGTGAATTCATACCTTTCCCAAGCTGTGTTTCAATTTATCTACCCCAAAACTGTCATTAACATCTGTAGGTAATTTTCCTGTTTGTCAGAAGAGTGTTTAAGGGTAAGCATTATAATATCAATACTGTTCTAAAGGTTGGGAAATGAAACCAATGTGGGATCCTTTGTTTATGATCCTGCCTAGCTGTCAAATCGCAATCTAAAAATATTAGTGCTTTTTGACTTTGAACAACTGGTTTCTTCCAACTTGTAGATGTAAAATGGCAGCGCATCAGATGATCGCATAGATAATCTCCCCCCGCTCTCTTTCTCTGGTATAGTTGAAGGTATATTCTTGAATCTTATAGCGTTAAGTCTTTCCTGTGAATGAACTAGAAAACACTCGACAGGTCGTGAATAATCGTTTTAATGAGTGTGTAAAGCGTGCGACGGGGTGCACGGAGCTGTCGGGTTAAACAAACAACTTGTACCCTGACGAAATCTGATTGTTAAAGTGCAAAGTGGTGTCAGTCCAATTTCCATCCCAGTCCTAAAAACCACAGATCTAAGTCGCGGGAGTCCAATTTTCCCCATTAAAGAAAAATAACAATATTTTCTGAACGCAAGTGTGATCTTCTTTAATGTTAGTCCACTCCTTACTGAACAAAAAGACCATTTGCAAACCATAAAGGTATCAAGGTTCTTGATTTGGTTTTGTCTTACGGAACAAGTTAACAAGTTTATTTTTGACATCTTACTAGAGATTATCTGATCGATGTGGTAAATATTTTCCCACTTTTTTGTTTGTTCACAGATCATTCGAGGTAAACATGGGGTTAACTGGATCTTAATAACTGAGGTGGGTAACATTGTATTGAACTAAGATTATAGCTATTAACATTTGCGAGATGTTTGCATTTCAGGTAGGTTTTCTAGCAAAGGCAGGGACCGGAATTGGGTTTAATTAAGATGGAGATACTATAATATTCAACTACAGACACTTTGTGAATACTCAATATCCAAGTCATCAGCTCCCAGGAAGACAACTGTCAGTAAAATTTTGTGGAAAGAGATAGAGACTAAAAACTGAGGGGGAAATATTGCAGGTGTTTATTATTTTTAATTATTATTCTTTTATTTAACAATAAAATAATTAATAACGATTAATAATAATTACAATATAAATAACAACCTCCAGATAACTCAGAGCATCCGATATTCTCAGGAGAGACTGAAAGGTTTGCCTATGTTTGGGATGCTCAGAGTTCTACTCTGCTTTTCAAAGAGAGCCCCTTTATTTACTCAGAGAAAACCTCTCATCAAAATCAAATGGACTTTTACCTTTATTATTAATCAGCATCACCATCATCATAAGCTTATTTTTACGGCAGCTAACGCCTTCAAAGTGGGCCCACATGGGCCAGACCCTGAAAATCCTACTGAAGTCAGGATTTGGTTTGAAAATACTAAGTGCCGGTCCACTCAGAGGAATACATAAAAGCGAATCCTTGAAAGCAACCCAAATGGAAAATCAAACCCGTTTTTAAATTCCCAGGCTACACGTCTCTATTTAATAGTTTTTGAAGAATTAGGTTAATACAAATCAACTATATACATATCTTTATATCTCTATATATTTTGCATGCATATAAGTACAGATGTGGGGCCTGATCCTCTGTCCACTGATATCATGGAAATTTTGCCTGTGACATCAATGGGATCAGGATCTGGCCCTTTTATCATTTTGTATGGACATGCAGATGGCCTGATGACAGTATTTTCACATGTTGATTCCAGCCTGGTATTTCTATACTTCGAGTTAAAACTCTAGATTTATTTCAACAGGATAATTCGGTACCGAACGCAGGGATGTTGTAGGTATTAAGGAAAGTATATACATTGCCTTCTTGTCCTAAACGCAGTAAAACTTATCTTGGGTCGGTGCCATAGAAATCACTGTCAAAACGCCCATAGATTTCAGTGGCATCAGGTTCGACCCGTTTTCCAAACATTTATAACTAATGCACCGTACGATCACACAGGATTGAGGGAATGAAATCTGAAGAATATCCTATACAGTGAGCTATCCTTTGACAAACGCGGTGTTCGAATGTTATGATTCCATCGATTGTTTTAAATAATTAGTTTACTCCGGCCACCCGCATGATGCAAATTGCAAAAATCCAATCTCTGTGTAGTTCTACCATTTAAGGGTCTTCTCCTCTGTTTCCTGCGCACCCATTGGGGTCAATGGGAGCTAGGGTTCAGAGATTAATTGCTCACGAGAAAAGGAAGACACATTATTCACAGAATAACACGCCTGGCACAGACAAACATAACATTCTGCTACTTTCTGCTAGCCCTGAATTGATCCTGACAAAGAACCGAAAACAAACAATGGCTTCTTATGTTTTCGAAACATTTTCATTTTTAACAAAAAATGTTCTCAAAATGTTTACTTTGTGTAATACGCACCTACACCGTTCGTCCAGTAGTTTAGGTAATAAATAAGGTTGTCTATGTGTAACCCTTTAAAAAGCAGTGTCTGTATCATCCACCATATAGGCTCTCTATATAATCCTGTTTCAAATGTACAAACACACACGATACGAGGTTGTGTGTGTTTGTGGATCTACTTCTCAGAAGAAATGCACTATCAAAACACTAATTATATTTGAAAGGGAGCCGATTATTTGTCTGAGAAAGAATTACATCCTTGAATGTATATTCGGCACAGATCTCGTCTCCTGTCTGCAAAGAGGGTTGCAATTGTAGATCTGTCTCAAACGATGTACCCTAAAATGCAGGAAGGTGTATCACATTTCAGTTGTAGAGAAATGTGAGATAATCCATTTCTTTTACACACATCTGTAGGATGGTCGTTAAGGGAATGTTGAAATCGACATGCAGTTGCAACGGGAACGTGTTAAGAACATACATTCGTGTTCTTTACTACCAGAAACACAACGCTTTTAATATATAGACACGGGAATGATCCCAGTTAGTTATTAAACACTGTAACTCACCAGAGTTTTGGCCTACAAACCCTGTTTATTTTTTTAAAAATGCCAAATTTGACATGCAAATATTACTTTAGCTTGTAATTAAACTCTACCAACGGTGTGAATCATCAATGGTACTTTTTAGATTGTAAATTTATTTACTGGGTTTTAAATGATTAATAACCCGATTAAACAGATTTCCTCGTCTCGCTAAATTTGTGCTGCGAATAATAATGATGATGACGACTCTTTCTGAATACTAGCTGTAGAAGAGAATCTTGAAATCCATTTATGTGAGTATATTTTGTTCTGGTCTTTTTCAAGGTACTGCTCCATATTCCTGCTTTTTTAGTTCTTCCGCAACGCCAGGACTGGTAGTTACTGATGCGAGTCCTTAATCCAGATTCATAGGCTGGATTATTTTCATGTTTAGGGTGACGGGAGAAGGCGATTTGTCCCTAAAATGTACTAACTAGTGAGGCCACGGAAGACCTGCTTAGCATCTGGGCTTCAGGAGATGGGTACTTTTCCCCTTCAGAGTGGTTCCCGGATCATCTTTCTTTGGCTACCGGAAAATGCCAGTGGGTTGACGGGGCTGTGGAGAGCTCGCCATAGGCGTGAGGCAGACGGTGCAGTGTAGAGTGCGTTACTGTGTGTGGCTATTTCTTGGCTGTGTTCTCTACCACTGAATGCATCCGATGAAGTGAGCTGTAGCTCACAAAAGCCTATGCTCAAATAAATTTGTTAGTCTCTAAGGTGCCACAAGTCCTCCTTTTCTTTCTACCCCAGTAGGTATCTTTGGAGGAAGAAGGTGACATGAAGAGGCGCGTCTGACAGTCAAAGTGGGGGAACTGTCCGGGAGAAGGACACGTGATGAATTGGGAGCTGCGTGGTCACGGTGCAAAGGCAGAATAGGACAGTGTGCTGGTACCAAACGCTTCCCCCCCCTTACCTCTTGAACAATAACGCAAAAAGAATTGGGGGGAGGGGAAGAGAGATGGGGGTTGGGAGGAAGAGCTCGGAGGAGTTAGTGGCTGTCTAGAGTGTAAACACGAGCCCATCATCTCCTCGGGAGGAGGGGAGTCTGCTTTTGTCAAACCTGCTAGTGTCTGGAAGATAAAGGCAAAGAGGCCACTGGACCAGCCTGAGATTCTGCCTTGAAATCTGGACCCAAAATGATTCAAAGGACAAAAAAAGGGGTGGTGGGGGGGATAGTCTTAAAATCTCCCAAGCAGGCAGCTGTCCGGGGTTAAGACCGGTTACTTGATAATTGCCTTGATACCGCAGAGAGGAAAGGCTGCCGCAGAACGCGAGGGGGGAAACGGGTTTAAACAATATCTGATTCCTTTCGTAACTTGCTGCAAGGCTCAGTTCTGCTGCAGCCCAGGCAGCTCTGGAGGTTGTGGGGAGGCTGGCGATGTAAATGTTGTAACTTCTCGGATTGCGTGTGACTCTGAGCGGTATTGCCATGATTACAATAAACACTTTAAAATCGACTAAACTAGCTCCTTCGTCCGTCAGCAAAGGTCGCTTCGAGTCTCGAATACAATACTGTGGAATAGTCTAAGCGAAACGTGGCTCTGCAAAAACACTTCCCTTGCCAATCTCCCAGTGACTGGGCACACCCTGGCTCTCGGAGTTCTATAAACGACGCTGTCTTTCTATCAGTTACCAACAACAGGTTAAAATTCACTTCGACCCCTGTGTTCGTGGGAAGTGTGAGTGAGGGTCGGCGTGTGCTGGGGGAGGGGAGGAAGGGATCTGTTGCAATGAGTTCGTTTTGAATCTGCACCCAGACCCGTGTATCTGACCACGGACAGTCAACTCCAGTTTTGGTCTGAAAACATATTCGAGAGAGCTCAGTGGGGAGAGAGAGCGAGCGAGCCAGATCCCTTCATTTTACTGGAAGTCTGTAGTATGCGGAGATCTGTACTACAACCAGACCTGATGTGACTATGTCTACGGTTTCTTTTGCTACCTAGCCACATCTCTTATATTTAAAGGAAAGAAATAACGTTCCCTATGAATAATGACCCGGGGCGGCAGCCAGTACGGGGAAAGTGAATGGGGATGGAATTAGGGATAGAGCAATGTCCTGCCATAACTGATGGTAACACAAATTAAACAAGTATTATTGGGTCATACCATCCTATCAGTGCTGACCCCAGCAGGGAACGAGGTGCTGCTGTTCAATGGGGAATTTTGTTTAAGTGCTTATGACAATAAATGGCCCATTGCTATTAAAATAAAGGGGCGGTTGGGTTTCTAACAGTTGTATTTTTAAAATATTATCTACTAGGGCACCTGTGACAGCTAAAAAATAAAACTGAAGAAAAAAGGGATTCACATCTAAACAATAAAAATAAAATGTCTTATAGAAGAAAGCTAAGAATGGTAGCGAGATAAGTGAGAGAGCTCTGTGTCCAAGGAAAACCAGACTTAGTCCACTATACCTAATATACAGAGTTAGCCAGTGTGTAGGATATACAAATAAACATCACAAGAAGATGCAGTTATCCCTGTGGAAATCAATACAGAACTTGGTTTAAGGTACAATCTGCAAATGATTATTTGTATATTGTATATTTGTAAAATAGATTTGTATATTTTTTGCTATCATTTTATCGGGAAATTATAATTTTGTTGATTTCCTCCTTTTGGATTTCGCCTCCCTTTTTAGTGCACAAGAAACTGATTCTGTTTACAGTACCCACCACATTGTTTAATTACAAGAGACAGTGAACGATGCAGGGAAGGGAATGTTTCAGATAACGCTGATGAACGATTTCCCAGATATTTAAATTTACAACGTTTGTAGCTGGATAATAAATTGTAAGGATGTAATATTCTAGAGGGGAGCAAAAGGAAGGCAGATGATACACAAAGTACAGAATATTTCGGGACCATCTAATGGCTGATGTTTACTATTTGTAAATTGTAGCCGTTGTTTGTAATAGGTTTCTCTTTTCTAACATGTCTCTTTATAAGGAAAGAAAGATGTGTCATGTGATTTGGCGCATTGCGGACAATAATGTTATTAAATAAGTTTTCCATTGAAATATATAACATTTAAAAGAGGCATGCTCTCTTAAAGGCTTTTAATTTATCCTTCTGGTAAACGATGTTATTTGGAGTAGAATTCCAATAGCTCCTAGCCCAAAGCAATAATATCTCCAGAGAAATGAGAAAACGAAACAGTACCACGCTAAAGCCCATCTACATTTTCAGCAAAGCAGGAAAAACTCTTGCAATTGATGCTATACTCTAACGGCAACAAACTGCTCGGCCTAAATGAGTATTAAACCGCCCCCAAATCAGCGACAGCGTGGCTTTGTCAAAATGAAACATGTAGGATTTCGAAGCTTTCCTAACCAGAGCTATTTCAGACACAAGCTTCTTTCGCTGATGGTGGGATTTTCTTTTTTCCTACACGGGAAATGTGTAAAAGTAACCAAAGTGCTCTTTTGTAAATTACCAAAATGTAGTCTTTTGTTGTTGCTGCTCCAGTTTTGTGAAGCCCGGGCTGCACTTTCACATCGTGTCATCCTAGAGGCAGCCCCTAAATCTAGACTGGAACAACATTTTTATCCCGTCATCAGACACGCAAAAAGGAAAAGTAATACATTTGATCTCCTGGAGCAAAAAGAGCGAGATACTGTAGCCTCCAAGCCTCTTTCAAACACTTCAGCGACTAGGAATGGGGGTGGGGGGAGGGAAGGGGTGTGCATTAAAAATGATAAAATAAAAACATGATATGAAGATATATTTACTGTCAGCTGAGAGCCAAAACATTTATGCTCCCACGCTTTTTTGGAGCAAATAGGAACTTAAGTGATGCATTTTAATTATGTTAAGAAAATAACCCAGGGTCTCTTTTTTTCCGAGTCTAAATAAATAACAGAGTGTTCTGTACTGATGATGTCTGTAACTGGTGATGTCCTCGCATATGCAACCACTACTGTGAGCTCTGAGAACCTGGGAAGAATGGGGTGTTACTGGCAATTTATGAAAGGAACTATCCATTATTTGTGGGTTTGCTGAAACAAAACCGTGCAAAGGCTTTTCTGACAGTCTGAGAGGTGAAAAGGGGGCCAATATTTTCCTAAAGCTATGGACCGGGATGATGTGTGTCTAATCTCACCATTGTTTTAATCCTGGAGTGAGGAACGATTTTCTTTCTTTCTTTCTTTCTTTCTTTCTTTCTTTCTTTCTTTCTTTCTTTCTTTCTTTCTTTCTTTCTTTCTTTCTTTCTTTCTTTCTTTCTTTCTTTCTTTCTTTCTTTCTTAAATGGGTTTTAAACTCCTTTAAATGGTGGGGGAAAGGGTAGGTGTTTCCCTGATACACAGGGAACTGGATGCCCTGCAGTCTCCCAGATCATCTTGAGATTTTTTTTTCTCTCCCTGGTCTAACCTCTGACAACTTTCTCACTGCATACAATGTGTGTCTAGTTTCCAGAAGATTGTTGAGACCTTTCAGAAAGGGAAAGGTACTCAGCAAAACCATTCCTTACTCCATGGGGGGTTGGGATGGGGGGGGGGGACCGCTTCAATTAAAAGTGGGATACATTTGAAGGGGGAGCTCTCTAGGCAAACTACTTTCTTCTTCCTGCGACTTCAAGACTTTGGAATCAAAGGGCCCAGAGGTTCTACATCGGCGTCTGTGTCACAAGCCAAAAGGATGCAGAAACTGGAGGGGAGGGAGTGATGCTTAGATAGGAAATGTCAGCTGGTTCCAACTCTTTATTTGACCACAAACAAGTGTTTGTGGTGATCAGGTGGAGGAAGGGAGGTATGCATACAGAAGAAGAGTGGGAAGGAAGAGGAAAGGGGAAGGATGGAAGAACCCGGGCGGCAGTGAAAGTCAGAAACGGGGCTGTAAGGTCAGGGTGCTTAAGCGTCCTCAGCTGAGATAATCAGTCCCCAGAATGCAGCAGGCCAGAGCATGTAGTGCTTGGCCAGGTGACACCAAGAGCTGGAGCTGATCAGTGGCCCGCATGGTCCAAGCTCTAGCCGGACTGCTTGCTGACTGCTTCCGGCCGGTAGCAGCCCAGGAGGCTTCCCAGAGTTCCCTATCATCCAGCTCAATCCTCCTTAGATTTACTGCTGCCTCTACAGGACAGTTTAGTTTGTCCTCAGTCTTCCTTGCACCAGCTCTTCCGTTCCGGAGCCTAAAGAGCTCCTGGCTTTTGTAAAACCCTTGACCCCTTTCCTGAATTCTCCCTTAGTAGTTCCCTCACTTTTCTCCTTCTCCTGAGACTCGGGGCTAATCCACATTCTTTCTTCTTCCTCCCTGCCCCACCCCCGCTGCTGTGCTCTGGTGGTCCTGGAGTATAACTAGGGGGAATGGGATAACATACAGAAAAGGAAGAAAATAGGTTTGACTATTCACGAAACATGCCGTAACTAGGAGATGTGTCAGGCTGCGAAAAGTCTTCTAATGTGAGTCTGGGAAGCCCTGTGAATGCAATCATTTAATGCTGGACTGGCCAAAACTCTGGAGAATAATGTACTCTGTCCTTGCACTGGCAGGCGAATGGAGGAGGTGGCCTCAGAGTTTCCTGCACCTGAAACATCTATCAGTCTATGATTTTGCAAAAGCACAAACCTATTCAGTACATTAGTTGGATGTTCATGCTAGATACATCAGCATAAACTCTATTCAGGTATTGTGGCAAGAAGTACCATATCAGAACCTAGATAGTTCAGAAATGGTATCAGCAAGGACAGAGTTAGCACTGTTGAATTTTGACTGTTATCATTAAACTTCAGAGGTAACATCCCAGGACCAGTGAAAGGGCCCATTTCAAGTTTTTTGCGGAAGTAGTGTTTGAGGCTGGCAGCCTCTGGAATCAGGAAGAGGGCCCTGCCTTGGTTTACATTCAGAAGGTCTCCCCTTCACAGGGCTAGAAACTAATTTGTTTTTTAAACTAATAGAATCTTACGTTCTGCATAAACTAGTGAGACCTTTGGGGAAGTGGCCCATTCCAGCTCACTTCAAATCCTACCTTTATACCTGAAACAAGCAAAAGCCATCACTTTCCTTGTCCACATCCAGTTTTTAACATTCACGAGTGGCTCCTTTGATGTAAAGCAACCTTCACACTGGGTGTATGCAAGCACACCATAGGCAGATGCTTTTAGTTTCCTAGGGACAACACTTCTCCTGGCAACTGGCATATTATCATTCATTGGGCCTTTCATTAATGTCTTTCTGGTCCAGATTTCCAAAGATATTTAGGCACCTAAAGATGCTGGTAGGCACATAGTGGGATTTTTAAAAGTTAGGTACCCATCTCCCATTGATTTCAAGAGTTAAGTGCCTACTTACCTTTGAAAATGGTCTAATTACAACTGATGAATTAGAGTTCATACTTGGTCTGATCCAGCATTTCTACATGGGCAAAAGCTCATTGACTTCAGTGATCCTCTTTTTCCGCTACATGGACTGCAGTATCATGTCCGCTGTATGTAAATAGCAGACCCCACTATAAGACATTATGAGGCTACTGTAGATAGACCGTGGAAAGAATGTCACGCCTGATTTCTAGCAGGTGAGAAAAGTGGCGTGTTTGTGTACATGAAGGAGTAAGCAGAAGCTGAGCTGAATGATTAGGTGGGAAAACCATAAAATTCATATTGTATTCTTGTTTTCTTCTGTGTAATATCTGATTTTGCTGACACAGGACTGGTGGAAACAGAACTGGAGCTCCCTCTGATGTCATAAGTGTTCATGCTGTTCTTCTTAGACCCAATATTCGAGTCCTTCCCCACACTTCAGAACTCCCTGTGGCTCCAGGACTGAGAGCTTTCTTCACCCAGCTACCCAAAGCAGAGAGCTAGCAAGTTTTAGATGCATTTCATTGATCCCCTGGATCTTGTTGCTCTTGGCCTCCAAATGGCTTGAAGAGGAGAGAGTGCAGGAACCATGTGTCAAGCTGGAGCTGCCAATTGCCGAAGTGCAGGGCAGCTTCTTCTTCCTCAGCGTATAGTTTGCAGCACTGGAGCATTAAAGGAAATACGATATTGTAATGATGTAAACACTGAACATTCTTCCAAAGCAATGAGCTAATTTAGAAATGATGGTGGCTTAATGAGGTAAGCAAACCTGCAGAAATGGATCACTGGCAGTTCTTGGAACTTCCCTTTACATGACATTAATAACAATCACTGTGCTCTGGGCCCAATGCAATGGTTCTTAACTACCCATACTGTATGTTATTTCAGGCTTTACACACTACACACCCACCTTAATATCCTGAATTGTCACTTCTGTGCCCCTTCCACTCATTGGTGTGTGATCTAACCTGTAGTTACATTTGGGATACTGCATACCTCTGTATCACTCCATTATGGATTGGATGCAAATATGAGGCAGCAAACAGTGGCTGGTACAGTTGAAGTCACCGTCTAGTAGACCAGGTGTCTGAAGAAACGGTATCATTGGCCTAGTGAGCTGAAGAAGTGTCTGAAAATAGAAGCGTCTCTGTCCAACAGTCAGATAAGGGGTTGAATAGGCCTGCAACCTATGTTTTATGCTATTTTTCAACCTCAGCTCTCCACAGACTGAAGGTCTGTAGGTTAGTGCATATTTTGAAGTGCTTGCCACCAGAAGACATATCTCCTAATTTAATAAAGGATGCTTTGGAAGTTGCTAAGCAATTTATAGAAAACTTGATATTTAAGAAGCTCATTTGTTTGTGTAAATCCAAGGAAAGTTGCATATTAGTAGCACATTGTGTAAATAACAAAGAAATGTACACTGGAAAGGGAGTAGTTCATTTTAATACTTTTTTGTTTTGTTTTTTGCTTTCTGTGTTTTGCAATTAAAACCACTTTAATTCTCTGGTGGAGTTTCATCAAGTATTCAACAAACGTTATTTATGTATAAAACTTCAACAGACTATTGAGTATGCAAAAGAAACAAAGGGAAAAATGAAGCAGGTTTGTCTTATGGTATGTGTTTATTTTAACCTTTCTTCTTCAAAAATCCTATCTGCTAAGTACTTTTATCAGACACTAATTATACTCTTTCTAAAAAGAATTTTTCCAACACCCTTCAGTGCCTACACCCTTTAATCATATCTCATTACATCTACCTAATCCATCTCTTTTTCACATTGCCAGGGCTCATTAACAGTTTTAAAAGCCAATCTTGGACATTATCATTCTCTGCTATAGAATTACAAATCGTACCAATAATATTTTATTCTGAAAATGATGGACAGTTCCAATTAGGACTCATATTATTTGGTGATATTTAAGCATCACAGGAAAAATTAACTTTTAACATATATTAGGCTAACAGAAGTAAAAAGTTCATATTAAAAAACTACACAGCACTTTTCCCAAGAAGCTATTTTTAGAAGCTGTTTTAGCAGTGGATCAACAATCACTTTGAAGGGAAATGATCCTTGACTAACATTTAGCAGATATTGTGCTTCATGGATGTTTGATAGGCGATACATGTGCCATCTAGTAAACAGCATGGGTAATCCAGAGGATCTCTGTTTGTGCGTGAGTGGAAAAAATAAAAGATGAGGCCAACAAATGGCCTTCATTCCTATGCTAAGTGCGTGCCTTACATCATTGCACTATGAAAAGCTTACAGAAAATGTCTCTACTGTGGTGTTAGCTAAAGTGGAATGATTAATGCTTGATGAATAATTGATCTGGTGAATTTTGCCTCTATTTCTGATCTCGAATTGTCTAGATTGCAAAATTCTTCACTGTATTCATCACTGAAAATTATTCGTAAATCACTTCACTGAATAATCCTAGGTCTGCAGATCCTTCAAGAAAAGTTTCTTGTGAATTTTTTCAATTTACACCCTTCTAGTTAATCACATAAATCACATGGTATTGTTTGTGTTCCTCTATTTCAGGATTTATGCAATTAACACAGTGTGCATTAGGAATTGTGAATATTACAACTGAATATATAGGTCAGAGATGTGCCAGTTTATACCAGCTGAGGATCTGGTCCATGATTCACAAATAACACTTCACTGATTAGTTACATAAATCATCCAACCATGGAAAATTAAAAATACTTGTGTACCTAAACAACACATCACAGATTTGGACTGGTATATTTTATTGTAATTTTTACAAGTCTCAATTTGTGCTGTGTTGGTTAGTTACATAACAACTAATTGTTTCTGTTCCCTGATTGGATGACTTAAATAAGCCAACACAGTATGTATTACAAACTGTAAATGTTACAATCATATAGACAATTTGAAATTTGCTTTTGGTGAATAGCCAAACATTCAAGCTAAAAATTCATTTCCCCAAGGATTTGTGCTTGCAGAGCTCAGATTTAAAAAAAAAGAAGAAGAAGGTTATGACTAGAAATGTCCAGAGGACACTGATTCTCTTTTGCAACAATGAGATTTCAAAAATTGTTTTTGTTCTGCACCGGAATACAAAGCATGCACACATCCACAGGGGAAGAAAATTACATTTTAATTAATGAGTAGCTCTTACCCCTTTACTGATAATATACTTAATAGATGCTTTATTACATTGAAGGGAAAAGTAAAATTAGATGACAATTTTAAGATTGTGAAGAGATCAAATCCTCTTATTTAAGCAGATATAAGGAGTACATTGAAACATGCATATAGTAGAACATTATTGCATTTGCACTGATTCAACTGAGTGTTCCCATACACTGCGTCCTGACCCACCAGTGGGCCATGGGAAGGTTCTAGATGGGTGGCCACATTGAGAGCCCGATTAACCCACCATTGCTTAGGCAAACATACTCTTCTCCCAGACTGGTGTGGAGGAGAGGCCTCGGTCAGGGTGAGGCTGGAGACTGAGCTTGTGCTTCACTCTCTCCACAGTGGCAGCTCCCATCCTGTGGGGCTGGGCCATGGGGTTGGGGCTGGGGCTAGCTCCTCTATTCATTGTAACCTGGCATATGGGATTACAGCACCACCCCGGTTTGGCCTGGTGGTGCAACCCTGTGTGCCAGGTTGCAACACTCAGAGCAGGGAGCTGGGCCCAGCACCACAGCACAGGAGCTGCCATTGAGGGGTCCGTGAGGGGCAGGCTCATTCTCGCCCCTCCTCTGTGGCCTCCCCTCTATGCCAGCCCAGGATTAGGGTTATGGTGCCAGAGAGGTGGGTGCATATATTTAATGATGGGTTGCAAAAAACAAAACAATATGCAATTGGTGGGGCACTTTAGTAAAACATTTGGGTAATTTACATTTCTTTTAGCTTTTCCATTGCAAGTGTCTTTTAAGTATTTGTAACTTCACTAGAAACATAACCTCCTGGATGAAATTAGTATTGCAAAGTGTCAACCAGAAAACATATTTTAAACAAAATCAGTTTGGCCATTTTGAAGTTATAGAAGTTGAAACATATGAGAGGTTCAGTTTGGTGCTATTACATGTTAAGAACTCTGTGGACATGGACCCTACAATTGTCCTGCACTCTCCATGGACATTAACACAGACAATAACTGCAGGATCAGGCATTGCAAATTAAATTCTTCTTTAGGGTGACCATACATTCCGTTTTGGCTGGGACAGTCCCCTTTTTAAGCTCTTTCCCTGCCACCCCAACTTTTTTGACAAAAATGGGCATTTGTCAAAACTGATCAAAGAGCAAGAGCAAATGAACAAATGCCTAATTTACCCAAAAAGTTGGGTGTGCCCGCCCCATGGGGGGGCATGGAGGAATGTTGGGGATCATGGTGATGTGAGGTGACAGGCAGTGGAGTTTGGCGGGGGTCAGCCCCAGGCGGTACGGGGCTCAGCCCTAACACCAGCCATGGGTGGTGCAGATCTTGGGAGGTCAGCCCCAGCCATGGGTGGTGTGGAGGTAGGGGTGGAGGGTTAGCCCCAACCATAGGTGGTACAGAGCTTGAGGGGGTCATCCTGAGTCCTGGGTGGTAGATGGCTCTGGAGAGCCCTGAGGTGGGGGTAGGGCACGGTTGCGGCCATCCCATTTTTACTTTAGGAAATATGGTCACCCTATCCTTCTCCATGTGCGTGTTGCAGGCTATTAGTGCCAGGTATGGATTAATCATGGGCATGGTGCATGTATTTAAACAGAATGGACATCTTTTATTTCAATAATAGAGTTGCAACAGAGGCAGAATATATTTTGGTTAGTCAGCAATTACATTTGCATGATACCTATTTTAGAATTTATATCTCACATTTCTGAACAAGGCACAGACGAAGACTGGGTTCTTGCTCCAAAGAGCCCACGGTCTAATTATATGGACAACATAAAGCACAGTGGAGAACAAGGTGAAGATCCAATCGTGGAGGGTTTTGTTTTTTTTTTTAAATATTTGTAATGGACAAGTGAAAGCATTTGTATTGGGGGTGGGCTAGTGTTTGTGGGCCTTGCAGCAAAGTTGAGCTTTGAAGAGTGGATCCTAAAGAGAATGGTAGATGCCTGGCACGCTGGAACAGGGAGAGAGTCCCAGGAATCAGAGCAGCACAGGAAAAGGAAAAGGCAGAACTGTGGCAGAATTTGTTTGTACAGTAAAAGGAGTGATTGGGCAGTGGTAGGAAATGCAAGCAGAGATGTAGGAAGGGCCCCGTTGGGAAGACACTTGAAGATGGGGACAAGGATATGGAATGATATGGAAGGTCAGAGAAAGCTAATGGAGTGAAGAAACCTGAGAGAGCAGATTTTAACTACAGTATTCTGACTGGAATGGAGGGGATGGGCTAGCAATCCAGAGAAGAGGAGGTTGCAATGAATGAAATGGAACATAACAAAGGCACTTACATGCTTTCTAAATGTAGTGATGCAAAGGAAGTGTCATATGTTTGGTATGTTGTGGTGAAGGACCCAGAAGGCCTTGGCAACTGCCTTGATTTGTAGGAAGAAGGAGAGAGGGGAGTGGAAAAACCCCAATTAGGATCTCTGCCTGGGTGCTAGCAACAGAGGAGAGGGGAAAGAAGAGAGATCTTAGAAAAAAAAATAGAAAAGGAGTACTTGTGGCACCTTAGAGACTAACCAATTTATTTGAGTATAAGCTTTCGTGCTACAGCTCACTTCATCGGATGCATGCTGTGGAAAGTGTGTGGAATCCGATGAAGTGAGCTGTAGCTCACGAAAGCTTATGCTCAAATAAATTGGTTAGTCTCTAAGGTGCCACAAGTCCTCCTTTTCTTTTTGCGAATACAGACTAACACGGCTGTTACTCTGAAACCTAGAAAAAAAAATAAATCAGTTTTTAGTATGTTCAGTTGCAGCTGGTAGTGAGCCATCCTGGGTATGTCAGGCAGACAGATGTTGATTTAGGCATTGTAAAAATGCATAGGAAGACATGGTTCCTGACCTGAACAGCTTACAATCTAAATAGGCAAGATGGACAAAGGATGGGAGAACTGGTGTCTATTGCTGGTGTCTAAAGGTCTGCAGAGGCTCCTTTTGTAGGGAAGTCTTTGGTCCTGAGATTGGCTCTTCACCCAGTAATGCTTCTTTCTCTCCCACAGACTGTGTAACTGAGGGGCAGGGGACTGGCCACTGCACAGGTGCAGAAGGTGTAGAGAAGGTGAAAGAGCCATGCAAGGGCTGCTTTCTCTCACCTGAATGCAAGAGCTATGGCTCAGAACTATTTCCTCTAGCCTCTGAAAGGCAGAGGAGAGAAGGTGGTGCATGGGTGGCAAGAAATTGGGTTTCACATGACATCTCCTTAAGAGATGTAAGAGCAGCTACAATTCACCAGCAGGGCAGAAAGCTCTGGATGGGCAGTGAAACCCCACACTGCCCCCATATGTATCATTGTTTTAGAGCAATGATATCCCTTAATTGGACTAAGAGCAGACGCAGGTTAGGAAATGAGATGCACGAAAAGATAGAGATTGACTCTAATTTTCTCTCCATCATTTCAGGGGGAATAGGGTTCACAGGCATTAATAGACTTTATGGAAGAGAGTTTTAAAGAGGGGAGGGTGAAGGTATGGCAGATTGTGTCATTGAGGGTTTCAGGCATAGAGAAGAAGGGGCTGAGATGACACTGAAGAAACAAATAAGGTGATGGTTAACTGCTTAGTTGGCGGAGTGAAGGGGCTTAAGGTGTGAATGGAAAGAGTTGAGAGCTGGAGAAACAGAGCACAATGAAATATTAGACACTTACTATTTAAAAGTTTAGCTGAGTGTTTCAGTATCACTCTATCTTCTGCAGTCCAGTTGTTTTTATTCAGCTGTTTTGCACTGTCAGTCTGCTCAGTGTTGTACAAAACACAAAAATAAAGATCATCCCATTTCTACTGAACATGCGCCACATGGTATATTAGAAAACGTGATGGGTCATTATATTAAGGTTTTCTTTATAGCCTTTGCTTTAAGACAATGAAGCTTGATGGGAAGTTTTATGGGAGAACTAAGAAAACATTCTTTGGGAATTAAACAATGTGCTAAACAATATTACATTTTTCCTTGACAATACTGTACAATTTTGCTGCAAATCCTGCTCACTTTACTTATGAATAACCCCACTGAAATCCAGGAGATTGCTTCTGTGAGTACAGCAGGCAGGATTTGGCCTGTTATATTTAACCTACATAAATGAAGATAAATAAGTTAGTTAGGTGGTCATGGTTAACAGACTGTCTGTGTTTTGCAAGTTACTGAACATTTCTAAAGAGAGTATTTCTGTACAGTACTTCCTATACCTTGGTAGATGGTTTTCAGATTGTTTATGCATTATTTAAATGCTTAAGACAACTTTTATATTTAATATTACTCCTGCTGGAAAAATATACTGAGGTAGGACTAGATCTTACAAGGTGTTGAGCACTTTGGACATACTCCAGCATAGCATGTAATGTGCTTAACTTAAACACCAGTACTCCCATTGACTTCAGTAGGACTACTCACATGATTAAAGTTAAGCACACACTTAAGTGCTCTGCAGGAATGCTCTTCACCTCACACAATCAAGCCTGTAATAAATCATTTGTAATTTTTAAAATCTTTAATAACATTAATGGGTACAATTTCCACATGGACCTTACCGAGCCTACTGCCACATTGCTACTACAGTGATATACAGTAATTACACAATATGCAAAACGAGCCTCTATATGTATATATTTGCCAAAATTGTATTTGTCTGTTTTTATATCTTGGTCATACAGTATCTAAATAAGGAGGTGTTTTCCTTAGGATTTGAAGTCATGTCATGGTATAACTTCAAAGCCAATTAACATTCATTGGCAAATCATTTAAGATTTTATGTAGGTTGACTTAAAGATATTTCCTTCCAAAACAGTTGTTACATTTTTTCCATGTTGCTGCATGGTGGATTTTGTGCTTAGCATCTGACATGTTTTCTCAACTACTGGTTTATAATGAAAACATGGAGATACTCGGGGGAACGTGATAAAAGCAAAAATCCTATGATCTCTGCAAGGTAAATGACAGCACTGAAATTGTCACATCTGGATCAAAAATATTTCGTCTGCTTATCTAAATAAACAAATGTAAACAAAGATAATTAGGATCATATCTAGATGTATGGTTCTTGTAACAGCTTCTTGCTTCTCAGTAATGATTTGATTTGATCACGATCATTGCTATGGTTAATGTCTTACTTAGCTTTGTTTCAAGAAACTAATGGAAATATATATTTTGTTAATTTGTTTTTTTTTATTCTATATTCCTTTTCCTATTGATACCATATAACTTGTGTGTTCTCATTGTAGATTGTGGTACCTGAAGTTTGGTATTATAAAAGGAGGAAATGAAATGGATAGTGAAATACAATAAAACAAACACATCATGTTTTAATAATAAAACATTATTGCATTTGTTATTATTGTTTATTATGTTAGTAGACTCACTTAAGTTAATAGAACGTCTTAGGTGAGTAAACCATGAAAATGTAAGCCTTCATCCTTTGTCTAAATTGAAACAATAGAGCTCATAAAATACACATCAGATTTGCTAACATGTAGCAGTGGAAATAGAGATACAGTTCTGTCAAATAAAGAATAAATAGAGAAAAGAACACTGGTAAAATCACAATCATTTAAAAAAATACTTTCCCACCATTACTGCTATAAGATTTATTTTAAAAAAATATTTCTCCTCCCCCCACCTTTGTTAGCCAATTACTACTTTGAAGCAGGAGTTAAAATGGGAAGGTATATTTTGTAAATTGTATTAATTCAAAAATCTTACAAAGAGACTATTTTTGATATTTGTAAAGATACAGATTTAAATATTTTGTTTAAATTCTAGTCACATGTCTTGCATAAAAATTAAGATAATCATACCTCCTTGTTGAGCTGAAAATGTTTTCTTTAAAATTTGGTCACAGGTCCTGCAATTAAATTAATATAATCATACCCGCTTGTTCTGCTGGAAATAAAGTAGTTGTTTAATTAAACATGCCAGTTGTTTATAATATCATGTTTCAAGAAATACTTGTTTGAAAGAGAGGATAAAGATTTATATCAAACATTTCAATCTGACAAGTAAATTACATTTCCTCTACCATGAAGAGAGGTAAAGCAGGAAAAAATGGTTACAATCTAAGTGTAACTTGGATTGTTGTACTGAGGAAAAGCACACTTGTTCTCGTTACTTAGAGATATGATATACATCAGGCTACAAAGGTGACCTTTTACAATCTGGAGATTAAAGCTTTGTGTTTTACTGGCTTTAATATAGGGATTTATGGATGATTTAAAAATTGTTCACACTAACTTGTATTGGTAACAATCTTTTAATAGCTAATGAATTCAGAAATGGGAAAAGGCTAGATTTTCAGATTAAAATATGGACAGAATGTGGTGTATATATATATATTAGTATACCTTAGAAGAACAATAGTGAAAACAAAGCAGTCTTGTTTTTAGTAAGTGCCAAAGCAAGATTATTCTCCCACCACCTGAAAACAGAAGCACTAATATCATGCATATAGCACATAATCAAAAGCCCATAGGCGGGTCTTTCAGTCAAAAGTAATGGTGCTGGAAACAAATGCTGGATGATCTACAGCAACCCTTGTTTTAAATATGTTTTGGTTGAAGAAATAAGTATTTTAAAGTCATTGTTTTAAGTACTACATTGTTTGCTAGAAAGTTCTCTTTCTCCTTGTAGTAACTGCAGTGCTAGGAATTGGACTAGCGCTCCTTGAGGTTTTACCAAAGTAAACGACTGGTTCTTCTAAGTGATTGTATTTTGTTTAGCCCTCTTGTAATTAAACCATATTTTGGGGAGAATGGGGGGAGGCGAAGGGAAGGTTGTTGTGGGTGGAGAAGTTCTTTAAATGACCTATAAGATTTCACATGGTTATCAGGTCACAGCAGCTTGATGCCTTTATGTGACACAAATCATCAGACATTATATAATTTGTTAAATATCTGGGTGATTTGAGTGGTGGGAGGGAATGGTAACATCATTCCCAGCTCTAAAAGACTGCCATAGCACCTTTTGATAACTCAGTCTAGGACAATATGTATATATTGGTATCCACAATAGTGGAAACAGAAAGCTAAGCTTAACTGCTTTCATCGTGTAATTACCTTAATAAAACAAAAATGTCAGCCTCTGGTGTTGTTTTTTGTGTACATTTTGGTGTAACTTCACATTGGCATATATATATATTTTCTAGTGAACCACAAGAATGAAGATGGGTATGATTTTGCAGGGGTGAAATAGGTTGCCTGTCAGTTGGGTTTAGGCGACAGTCTGTCTGCAGGCCGTAAGATGATCTGCATAGTGCCAGAGGAAAGCAGGCAGAATTCCTGGCTTGCAAGCATAGATATTGATCTACCGTAGCCACCTAAACAATGCCTCACCTGTTTGCCTTGTCCATACCTTATTTTACGCAGTCTAATGCTTGTTTTGTTTGACTTTTCTTTTATTTCTGTGGATCTGAGCTTTGATACACTTTGGGGAGTACATAAACACAGTGTTGTACTTGAACATCACCATACTTCAGAGTACTCTGGTGGCTTAAGACCACCCCTCCCTGTACAAGAACAGCGCTGTTATTGAAAATTATGAGCAAGCAGCTAAATAAGTAGGCCACATACACAACTGTTTGATCTATCAGACTAGTGTCCAATAACATTGAATGTGAGATGCTACTAATTACTGCACTATGTACCCCAGTTAAAATTTCTTAAATTGGAACTAGTAAAAGGCTCTATTTTTATTAATTCTTTTTTGGTAGCTGATAGTTAGAAGATAAGTTACTACAGCATTTAAAATTCAATGCGCTTACTTTGAAATACAACTATGTTACTGTGTACTGCCTCAATCAGTAATGAAATAGAAAACGACATTCATTTCCCCAGTAAACTATAATATAAATATTTTACCACCATTTATTATTAGTTTGCCATTTCCTGCTGACAGCTATTCCAACTTTGCCAGCAGGCACTAGGTCTTACAATTGTATTGTGCTTGAAACAAATACAGATAAACACAATTTCTTACAAATAAATCAACAAAATTTGTGACAAAACCTCTACTGAAGCTAAATGAGCATTTCTTTTAAGTGCTGACACTTGGTATTATTTAATTTGCATACAGCACATTTCACTTTTGCTGGAAAACAATTAAGTTAACGAAGAACTAAATCATCTGTACTCTCAGGGATAATTTAACATTGTTTGATTTTAAACTGTTTTATGTTAATGCTGTTTAGGAGCAGCCTACATTATGGGAAATCTTATCAGTAGCTTAAACCAGTGGAATATTTTTGGCCCAATAACATCTGAGATGGATGGATCAAGATGTAACACAAAACTGCCATTGACTTCAGTGGGAGCTGAGTCAGACAATACGGAAATACTGTAAAATATAGAAGGCTGATCCTGTGAATCCTTGAGCAGTGCTTCACATTCAATTGCATTATTTGCTTGAGTAAGGACTAATTAAATGAGAAAGGCTTTTGCAGGATCAGGACTCACATTTCCTTGTCTAGAATATTCTTGGGTACTAAGGAATGTACAGTGAGGTGAGATGTGTAAGGGAAGAACTTCATAAATGAACCAGATTCTGCTCTCAGTTATATCCATGCAATTCTATAGTAATTCCATTGACTTCAGTGGAGTTACTCTGCTTTTCCACTGGTGTACCTGATAACTGTATTTCTACCATCCATTTGTATAGACTTCTGGCGTAGCTCTTTATAAAGATGAAACACTACATGACAGAAATGTAAAACCTCTACATTTTGTGCCTTTTTGTTCCTTATATAACGAGCAATAGGCCAGGGTAGAAGGATTCACAAAGCAGAAGGAAGAATTCCAGGGCAGAAGATAGAGGATCCATACCCAGAACAGAAGAAAGAATTCTGATCTTCCTGTTGCTAAGTCTGGCACTATTCATTTTCCCTTCTAGGCTGACATAATTAATAAAATCTGCATTAATTATGCTTTGTTTTTCTGGCCAGCCATAGCTCCATACACAGACTCTCCCTGTGCAGGAACAGGAGTCAAATGTTTGAGACAAGAATGTCTATATCTGGCTATATTTGGGTCAGAGCAAATACCCACTGATAAGTCGCAGTCATCGCCATTAGACCCTATGCTAATGGTCTTTGCATGGGTTTGAGCAATAAACTTAGCCCACGCTCCCCACTCTAGTTTTAGATTTTTGGGAATGTACATAGGCACAAATGCCAGTCAATATTTGCTTCCAGGGGTGTTGTAGCTGTGTTGGTCCCAGGGTATTAGGGTATGTCTACACTGGCACTTTACATCACTGCAACTTTCTCGCTCAGGGATGTGAAAAAACAACCCCTGAGCGCAGCAAGATTCAGTGCTGCAAATCGCCAGTGTAGACAATGCACAAGCACTGGGAGCCGTGCTCCCAGCGCTGGGAGCTATGCCTCTCATGGAGGTGTTTTTTTTACAGCGCTGGGAGAGCTCTCTCCCAGCGCTCTGCCACTACACAAGCCATGCATTGCCAGTGTAGACTAGCCCTTAGACAGAGAGACAAGGTGGGTGAGGTAATATCTTTTACAGAACCAACTTCCGATGGTGAAAGAGACAAACTTTTGCGCCATACAGAGCTCTTCCTCAGGTCTGGGAAAGGTACTCAGAGTGTTACAGCTAAATACAAGGTGGGACAGCATAAGTAGTTAACACATATTGTAAAAGACCATTCAAGGTGAAGTGGTCAGTTAACCCTCACTGCAGTCATAGGACAAAAAAAGGGGGGGGTTAGTGGGTTGCAGATTGTTAAAATAAACCATAAATCCAGTGTCTTAAGTCCACGATTTTTAGGGTATGTCTACACTGCAATAAAAAGCCCAGCAACATGGAGTCTCCGATCCTGAGTCAATTGATGGGTAGGGCTCAGGTTGCAGGTCTAAAAGCTGCTGTGTAGACATTCAGGTTCAGACTGGGGCTTGGGCTCTGAGACCCTCCACCCCCTTAGGATCTTGGAGCCCAGGCATATGGGTTCCAGTGTTGAGTGGTAGGTGACATCTAGGGGTGTATGATCGAAGGATTTTTTTCCCCCTACATTGAAGCAGTTTCTCTTGGGGTATTTGGATGTCCCATTCCATGATGCAATTTACTTCTCTGGTGGAGTGTCCTTGTTTGGTGAAGTCGGTTTTAAGTGCGTTAAGGTATATAGCCTGGACTTTCTTTTCAAAGTATATTCTGTGGAATCTGAGTGCCTGGCTGTAGATGACAGATTTGTTGGTGTGTTTAGAGTGTTTTCTGGATCTGTGAAGAAAGATGTGATGATCAGTTGATTTCTTATATATACTTGTCTGTAGGGTTCCATTGCTGAAGCTGATTGTTGTGTCCAGGAAGATGATGCTGGTGTGGGAGTGTTCTAGAGAGAGTTTGATCGATATGTGGTGGTTGTTGAAGTTTTGGTGGAAATCTATGAAGGAGTTTAGGTCATGTGCACAGGGGATGAAAATATCATCAATGTATCTCAGGTTTATCATTGGTTTAATGGTGTATTTGTCCAGAAATTCTTCCTTAGAGTGTCCCATGAGGAGGTTTGTGTATTGGGGAGTCACCCTAGTATCCATGGCTGTTCCCATGGTTTGGAAAAAAATGTTAGTTGTAGAATGTAAAATTGTTGTGGGGGAAGATAAAACGGATGAGTTTGACAATGTGTTTGGGGTGGATATCTGTGTGTTGTCCATTGCCTTGTAGATATTTGAGGCAGGCAGCGATGCCATCATTGTGAGTGAATTTGGTGTATAGGGTTGGGGACATCCATAGTGGCAAGGATGATGTTCTGATGGAGGATGTTAATGTTGTGGAGCTTCTGGAGGAAGTCAGCTGTGTCCTGGAGGAAGTTGGTGCTTTGTGTGGAGAGTGGTTTGAGGATGGTTTCTATGAGTTCTGATATTCCTTCACTAAAATTGCCATGGCAAGATATGATGGGTCTGCCTGGGTTCCCTTGTTTGTGTATCTTGGAAAACATGTAGAATGTCTTTGGGATGCGTTTATGTAGGATGAGGTTGTAGAGTTTCTCTTGGAGTTGTCTGGAGAAAGATTTGATGATATGCTTAAATTCCTGGGTGAATTGTGGGATGGGGTCTTCTTTGAGTTCTTTATAGTCAGTGTTCAGTTGTAGTTATAGTGGTTGAGGATTACAATGATGCCCCCTTTGTCTACTGGTTGTGATGGATGTTTGTGGAGGATTCAACGGTCAAATTTTTCCCTGAAGCAATCAATATAATGATCAAATGTGAGGTTTTGTTCACTGTGGGGCATCCAGTCAGATGATTATTTTTTCTTATGACTTTTGGTGGGGACTCGGTATTTGTGGGTAGTGTCATCATTGTTGTGAAATAATTCTTTGAGGGGAAGTCAGCGAAATAGTTCTTCTAGTTCTTCACATGTTAGTATGGCATCAGGATGTGTGGTCAATATTTGGCCCTTTATATGCTGGATGTATTATTGGTGTATAGAAAAGGAGTCACTAGTAACACATAAGAGCCTTTACTGACATGAGAAAAGAAAAAGTCATTTCCACACCGCACTCTACTTTTATACTGTAAATTTCAGGATATCTGTTGCAATCACTAAGGAGGAGTCCTATAAGAAATTACAAAGCTAGTGTTTCAGTTAAAGTTATGGAAGCTTTTATTGGAGCTTAGTGAAACTAGATGACCTTCATTTCATTTACCAAAGCACTTGCAATTCCCCTTTGAAGGCAGGAGAAGCAAGCAAACAATATGGCAAAGCAAATGCATATGTGCATCATATTTGGATCCATATAATATTAGGCCAAATGTGTTTATTTTATTTAACTGTGTAAATGTATATCAAGGTCAATTTGTATTCAGTCTTGAATGGAATCCAAATGTGAAACAGAGATGAAGACTCACCTGCTAGGCCTTACTCAGGCAAAACTCCTATTGACTTCAATAATGGTTCAGGCCTGTTAAAAGTAAAAGACAATTCTTCACGCTGAAAAATTAGACAAGGCCAGAGCACAGACTTAAAATTTTTTTAGGAAGTCAATTGCAATGTGAATGCCTATCTAGGCTGAACATGTCTAAAACCACCAAGGTATTTAATATTAACATTAACCAATGAATAGCTTTCAGAGGATAACAACATTCACTCATGACCAACTTAAGTTGGGTTTGCACTGGTGACCTACATTGAAAGGCTCTATTCCATTATCAATCCCCCGAGTTATCCAGTCTCTCTTTTCATATTTCCTTTTCTCTTACATTAATTTAGTGCTTCTGAAAGGTAACAGATTGACTGCATTGGTAACTAAAGTTTTCAGTATTCCACAGCACAAGCACACGCGGTCTGTGCAAGCTTCCCCACACCACTCTGCAAATACGCTTCAGTCTTTAAACCTTAAAGTCCATCCTTAAAGGTGAGAGAGCTCAGCTGTTCAATCTCTCTGGTGATTTGCTCTTCGGCCTCTTGGCTGAGAATCCCAACTGAGATGGTAATTCTTCTTCTTCAGATAAATTGTGAGGGTGACAAATTATGGTTGCCTCAGAGAAATTTTGTAGTCAGAAAAAAAATGCAATTTTAAATACATTCTTTTAAAAATATTTAAATAAGCAATACAATTAGCCAAGCACTTATATTTTATTAGCAATAGCAAGTAAAATTAATAAGTAAATTCAATGAAAAATGATTATGTGTCACAGTATATGGTTTTTACATTGACATTTCACATAATCTGACTTTGCTGAGAGGAGAAATCACTCATCTGTTAAAATTACTTTTTAAAAGCTGTCAAAATTGAAAAACCTGCTGTCAAAAATATGATGAGAAAAGTTTAAAAATGGTAAAGTATGTTGATTTAGATAAAAAATATTACATTTAGACTGGAAAACTTGAATGTTGTATCATTATCCTCTATATAGACTAAAAATGTTATGTTTTATCCAAAACTGGTCATTTTTCCCCCTTTTAGATTCATGTTTAGCATTCACATTTCATTTGATCATCAATATAAATAAAACCACTTTAATTGCTACACTGCAGTAGAGACTAAAATTTATGGATAGTTGTGCATTTATTTTTAATTTTTGTGTGAATTTTAATGCTTATGAAAGTTACGAGATTAACAGTTCTGAAGAGTGAAACCCTCTGTATAGCCAGGCCTGAATCTTGCAAGGTGTTGGGCATGGGTGGAAACTCTTTGAAGTCAGTTGGACAGTGGAGGGAAACAGGGGGTCAGTCTGTGTAAAGAAGTTTCCAGGATTCTGCCTCCAAAGAACAGGTTCAGTATGAACAATGAAAGTTGAAGCTGAATTTCCAGAATGATTCAGCTCTGACCTGGAGGGACAGTCTCTAGGCACAAGGTGGTAATTTATTCTCCATGCCTATTCAGTCATTGGTCTCTTTGCTGAGACTGCCAACAAGGATGTCAATTAACACCATTAATAAAAACCCAAATATTCTGTTGTAATAACAATGTACAGAATTACATGGATACAGTATAAAATCATAATTAAATAGAAACAAGATGAAACAGAATATGAAATAAGATTTAACTAAGAACTACAAAAGGATATCACTCAACATACATGTCTCATTTTTATCAGTTGATATTGCAGCAAATTCTGTCTTAATAATAATTGACCACACCCTTTGCATTCACATGGGAAAGGAACCCTCTATAAGTGAATCTTCCACTGGCCACTTGGGAGTGTGGATTGGGGAATCATCAACTCTTTGACCCCTGGGGAAGCCAGACAAAGTCCCATACCAGAAAAATGCAAGGCTCATGCATGGACAATGCAAAGCAAGCAAAGATCAATTGTTCAAGATTTAACAATACTTAGTTAAGGACACTCTTGCATAGTCGATGCATGAGCCTTGTATTTTTGCACCATATATGTGTGCTTCTGGCACTTTTGCCAGTACTAGGGCTCTGTGATTTGATGGGGGCAGAAGGAAAAGTAGGGGGCTGCCCATGCTCTTTAGCACCATCCCTTGCCATACAAACTGATTTCAGCATGAAAATTCAGCCTGAAGTTAATACAGCTTGAAGTTGTATCCAGCAGTTATTGGTTCCCCTGCAAGCTGCTACTGAGCCAATGTCAGCATGATTCCTGCATGATCTATGGTGCCAGGAGGAGAAGGATTTAATAGAAATATACGAGTGTGCAGGTAGTCCCAGCTTCCACAGGCCGATTAGATCTCTTTCCCTCTGTATATGTCTAGGTTGAGAGGCCTTGCCCCTTCCAAATTCCACAGGCCTCAAAAACATTCCTCCTTAAGGGTATGCTGTGCAGTTTGCCTCATATAGTTTTCCTGCCTCTTCCCCCACCCCGAACCCTATATTACTTTAACTGATATGGCTTTTTGTTTTAAAATTAACATCCACTGTGATGTCCCAAAAACTGTGTTCCTACTGGTCTAGTAAGTAATATTCTACAGTAGCTTTGACATGCTTAGATGTGGTCCACACTGACTACAAAAGTGTTTAACCCATTTTTAAAACTGGGTTCAACTCATGAAGATATTTTTATCAGTGTCAATGAGACCTTAAAGTCAGATGTGGGAAGCTACCTCCCTTGAATGGTTTATGATCAGCCTGATTTATGTGCGGGCTTCTCCTTTATAGAATCATAGACATGTAGGGCTGGAAGGGACCTCAAGAGGTCATCTAGTCCAGCTCCCTACTCTAAGGTAGAGCCACGTATATCTGGGCTTAACTACCCCAAAAGTTAAAACATTTTTTCTAATATGTACTCTAAATCTCCATTGCTGCGGATTAAGCTGATTGCTTCTTGTTCCACCTTCACTGGCATGGAAAACAATGGCTCATCTTCCCTTAGAACAGCCCTTAACATATTTGAAGACTGATATCAAGTCACCTCTCTGTCATGTTTTCTCAAGGCTAGCCATGTCACATTTTTTAACCTTTCCTCATAGGTTTGGTTTTCTAAACCTTTTATTATTTATGTTGTTTTCTTCTGGACTTCCTTTAATTTGTCCATATATTTCCTAAAGTGTGGTGCCCAACATTGGACACAATACTCCAGCTGAGGCATCACCAGGATCAAGGAGAATGGGTAATTGCTCCCATGTTGTACATACAACTCTCCTGTTATCACAGCCCAGAAAAATAATAGCCTTTTTCACAACTGCATCATGTTGTTGGCTCATATTCATACCCTCCAGATCCTTTACGGTAGTGCTAATGCCAAGCCAGTTTTTCACTATTTTGTATTTTAGCATTTGATTTTTTTCCCCTAAATGTAGTTCTTTGATATTGTCTTTATTGAATTTCATCTTGTTGATTTGAGACCAATTCTCCTATTTGTCAAGGTCATTGTGAACCCTAATCCTGTTCTCCAAAGTGCTTGCAACCCATCCCAGCTTATTGTCATCCACAAATTTTATAAGCATATTCTCTACTCCATTATCCAAGTCATTGATACAAATATTGAATAGTCCAGGACAGACCCTGGTGGGACCCCAGTTTGATAACGAAACATTCATAACTACTCTTTGAATATAGTTTTTCAATCAGTTGTACACCCACTTGGTAGTAATTTCACCTAGATCATACTCTCCTAGTCTGCTTGTGAGAATTTCTTGTCATGTGGGACTGTGTCAAAAGCTTTACTAAAATCAAGATATATCACATCTATCATTTCCCCCCATACACTAGGCCAGTAATCCTGTAAAAGAAGGAAATTAGGTCTGGTGTGATCTGTTCTTGACAAATCACCTTATTATCCTCTAGCTGCTTAAAAATGGATTGTTTAATAATTTGTTCCAGTATCTTTCCATATATTGAAGTTAGGCAGACTAGTCTATAATTCCTTGCATCCTCTTTGTTGCCTTTTTTAATGATAGGTACTATGTTTGTCCTTTGCCTGGCTTCAGGGACCTCATGTGTCCTTCATGAGTTCTTCAAGATAATTGCTAACAGTTCCGAGATTGCTTCAGCTAGTTCTTTAAGTACTCTAGGATGAATTTCATCAGGCCCTGCTTACTTGAAAAAATCTAATTGATCGAAATATTCTTTAACTTGTTCTTTCCCTTTTCTGGCTTGTGTTCCTTCCTCCTTGTTTTTAATATTAATTTTAGGTAAGGAATTCTACCATACATCAGGATGAAGTTTTCTGGGGTTTCATTATCTGTCAATCCTTCCTTTCCTCCTCTTTCTTATTTTGGTGCTTGTTGTTTATTTTCCTGGCATGTTAGCTTGTATTTAATGTATTCTGAGCTTCAAATTGCTCCATCTAATGTATAGAACAGTTTTGGAATTTTGAACTTGCATCTTCTTGGCCCACCTGGCTGGGGAATATGTGTTTAACCTGTGTAAACTGAATCTGTCTTTAAAAATGATTTCTGCTAACACTATTTTGTTTCCCATTGTGGGTAAAGTGCAACAGTGATTAAAACTAAAAAATTGGATGATCTTTCAGAATTTACCTGAAGTATGACTGGACACCTGAGTCATTCTGAAACTGTCTTTGGACCTGTGGGGAAATAAATATGGCAGAATGACTCTCTTCGTTGGATCAAGAGAGACTGAATCCTTGTTATGATCAATGCCTTAAGTGGATTTGTAGCCCAATACCACTGCATCCAAACTCTGTGAAGGCTATATGTGCCAGAACTTGTCAAGTGATTATTTTAAGTTAGTATTCAGATAAATTAGGTACCCAACTTACATCCACAGTGTGGCAATATCTTGTGCTGCCACTAAACCTTCAGGCCCACCTGTGTTCACTTTTTCAGAGCAGAGAAACTAATTAAGCCCCAGGCAAGATCTATAGTACCTCTATGGAAACTGAACAAGGTATTGCAGGATCATTTATCCCTGCTGCTGTTTTCATCCCTCTTATGTGTTTTAGGTAAAACAGTCTTTTGAGTGGCAAGTTTCTTATCCTAAAGGAACATGCAGAAGCTCATCAACATTAATGCACTAAGGAAATAAATATTTTTGAGATGAAATGTGGTTATATTTAAAAAAAAATCTCAAAAGCAATGTAAAAATGTGAGGGGAAATTCAATAAACTGATAATCATTCTGTTTCATAGTAGGCCTGTAATGCATTATAAACAGCATGTTTTTCTCGCTTTTGTACAGCATTGAGCAAACTGTTGGGGGTACCCAACAAATAATAAATTACACTCTTATCTATTGTAAATATCAAGTTAAAACATTAAGAATGCACAACTAAGCTATCAAAAGTCAGGATATATGAAAGTTAATGTTGAATTCATAACCTAGACTCTTCCTTGTATATGCACATTACCATACAGTTTTTATAGCTGTGATGACGTGCATGGGTGTGTACATAGCATTCCCAGCCCCACTCAACCCCAAGCATTCAGAAATCATGTGTCAGGCCCCCAAAATCATGAAATTGCCTGAAATATCTACAGGGTTTTTTTTTAAAGGACACAGTTAGTTGCCTTCTGGTTTCTTTTCAAGCCTTCCTCCACAACCAGGATGACTAGAAATGTGGTTATTTAAAAAATGAAAGATTCATGACTCCAGGAGCTGACACTTGAGGTAAAACAGCAAATTACCATGAGATTCGCAATAAAGTCCCAAGATTTGGAAACAGTGTTAAGTGTTCAGTTTTGCTAGTTGACATTCACGGTATTGTTAAGATTATCCTTGAGTTTGCCTGGAGTTTGACTCTCTTCTTAAAGTCAAAAGAATGTACTGGATTGCATAGGTTCTCCTTGTCTGTTAGGAATGGGAGCATCCAAATCACATCTGGCCCATCACACATTATCATCATATTTACTTCTACATGATGGAGATTACGTACTGTTTAAAATGAAACCCAAGAATGCTGTTTTTTTAAAGAAGAAACATCTATCCACATTTTCCAAATAACCCAGCTCAGATGTTGACAAATTAGCATAGTTAAAAACAGAGTTTTGTACTATTAGTGTGAAGGGCTAGGATTTGTCAAAAAGGGATATTTGGTTTAAAATAAACAGAGGTGAATATGAAATCTGACCAGATATTTTTAATGTGTACAGTAAGGAGATTGAATTGACCTGAAAGATGTGTCAGACTATAAAGGCCTGATCCTGAGCAACTGGAAGTCAATGGCAAAGCTCTGATTAACTTCATAGATTCAAGATCAAGCTATACATTAATGTAACCTACTAGATAGCATATTGTAAATGAATTTCTTAAACCTAGTGCACTCCATCCTACTAAATTTCAATACTTTGCTTTAACACTAACCAGTTGTTACAGAAGATGAAATAGAAGAGGAAGCTCTCACCCACACCAGCCAAGAAGGATGGGGAGATATTGCGGTTTGCTGCTCTCCTCAGGCCAGGAAGAGAAGCGGTGGGCTCTATCTCTGCTTTCAGCAAAGAACAGCTGCACTCCTCCTGGCACTTTCTGTGGTTAAGCATCCGTAATTCTTCGTGCACTGTATTGAAACATTACCCGCAACGTTTAAAATCTGCAGATCTCTAAAATGAGAGGGCGTGTAAGCCAGACAGGTAGCAAATCAATTTAGACTTCGATTAAAAATATTTTTATTTACCCCATATAAGATTACACCTCCAAAGTTGTGATGAAGTTCAGTGATACACAAAAGTATATAATCTCCCCATATGTCCCACTCTTCCAACCTTGAAATCATGAACTTTTGTGAAGGACCAAATGTTGGCTGTGAATGATTCCTGGCTGAGGTTTATGAAAGCTAGAAAGAGGACAACCCTCTCTGGTATATCACTTAAGAGGAAATCGACAAGAGGAGAGCCTTTTGGTCAGGATGAATACGCTGGCATTTGAGAAAGTCATGTGAATGAAGCATTTCTGAAATGTGTCCTCACAGCTAAATGGTTTTAACAAATGAAACAAGAAATTATAATTCCCCCTATCAAAAATCTGAAGAGGGAGGGAATATTTTTGCTATGTGCAAGCTGAATCAAGTTAATGAAGCATCTAACATTGCAAAAAGAGCGTTGTCTATAAATAAATCCAGTCTGATTGGGATATATTAGTCTTCTGATAATGTTCTATAGCCTACAGATGCTTTGAATAGAATGTATATGTGTGCAAATACACAGATCTATAGGAGTTACTGTTTTCCAAGTCCTTGTCCATCAGAGATATCAAAGTGATTTTCATATTTAAGGATTGAAAAAAACAAACCCTGACCCCTGTGCCCAGCCAGAAGAGGCGGGCTTAGCAACTGAGCAGAAGGATGGGGGATTTGGGGGAGGAATTGCACACACATACACAGCCATGGAACATCTGTGGAGACTCTCAGAGGAGGATACTTCATTCAATTGCTTGAAGTAGCACTTCCTGTTCCTGAAAGCACTAGAGGATCCATGCAATGGCAGATCCTTGACCCCTACCATGTGCATATCTGCTCCGCACGCATTGCTGTGCAAGAAGTAGGCCAACATGTCATACAGGACGTGCCTCCGCCCATTTTTGGCTCCTCTCTATCCCAGGTGGATGTGGCACCATTTGTGCCATTGTAATCTAAACTGTGGGGTGAAAGTCAAGGTCTCAGATGCCGAATCAACAGGTCATATGGAGGGAAATGGTTCTATGGGGGATGGAGCACAGTGTTTGGATGGTCCACACCATGGTCTCACTGATGTGGGGAGTATGGTTTTGAGGGGAATTGTTAGAAATGGTAGAGAGTTTAAATGGGAAATCTTGTGATTAGGATATTAAATTTGTTTTTCACAGAGGAGAAACTTTTGGAAGGGCTTCCTCTTAATTATTCTATGAGTGTTCATTAGTCATACAAGCTGAGAATCTCTCACTACAGAGAGACTTTGGATGTTACTTTAGCTCCACCCTCACTTTTCTTGTGTTATTATTTATGAATTTATTCTTTATATTTTTCTTCTTTCACACTGTTGTTCTCTCCTTTTTGGGTACGGAGTGGTCTGGATCATTAGGGAGAGTGGGTGGTGTGTTCCTTTTCTGTTGGAGTATTTAGCTGGCTGTTTGCTGTGTTATGTGCAAAGGGGTCACTTTAGAGTATGTATGTTGAGTTTGAGTGCCCCAGGGACAGTGCTTTTTGTAACAAGTCAAAATAAATGAAATAAAATAACTGCCCAATGTGCAGAAGCCAAAAGAAACACAAAATCAATTGAAGCAGCGAACAGTAATGAACAGCCATGAGAATAAGTGAGTATTTAACCTCCTTGACCAAGTTCCTGTTTTGATGTACGCTTTTCACATGTGCTAGTCTGGATATTGATAGAGTAGGTCTTTGAGATCAAGTACTCATAATGAAAGGGTTCAGTGTTCTTTCCAGTGAACATGTGTTCACCCTGAGAGTTTCTTATGCTCTTTGGTAGTCTTATACTCCTTGGCTTCTGGATCCAAACTTAGCAGCATTTTGAGCCACTAGTGAGCTCTAAAACAGTATATGTATTTAGGACTCCAACATTCAGGGTATAAGGCCCAGATCCTCAGAGGTATAGAGGCACCTACATTCTACTGAAATCAGTGGGAGTTAGATGCCTATAAATACCTTTGAGGATCTGGGTCTAAGAATTTAGGGATTCCAAGTAATGAAATTGGACCAATAATGGCACCTCCAAGGCTGTGCCAACAGTTTTAGTTAATCAAAACATAATTGTCATGCAGTTCAGGATAATTTGGGATTATTTGGTAAGAAAGTTGCGTAGAGTTGGCACTGAAATATAGTTTTGTTTTTGTTTTTCCATCATTTTTATAGCTCACAAACTCAAACCTGTATATTGTTCTATGAATCAGAGCTAACACATTATGACCAGCATCCTTATTCTATCAGAGGAAGAAGGCCTCTCAAAGAAGCTGATGTCTGTCATTTTTGCCTTAGTTCTGAAACAAATATAACCTGCAAAGGCTAGTAGCTGGGCTGTCTCCCATAGCTGATGATTGCAACTTCTACATGTGTGCATCAATAGTTTCCATAAAACTGTGGGCAGAATTTTGAACAGAGGGGAACTGGGTGTATCTGCAAAAATGTGCATACCCCAGCTACCCCCATATACATGGGGATCTGTATACCAGCTGTCTTGCTTTTTGTTCCATCCTGAGTTCATATCCCTTTCCATCAGCAAAGACCACAGCTGCCTGCCCTTATTGCAGGGATGTGCAAGGCAGCCAGTCAGGGCTAGCTCTTGGGAAGTATTGAAATATCCAATATCCCAGAGTAGGTTTGAGAAGAAGGGAACTTTAGGGGCGAGCAGGAGCTGGAAGACTAGCCAGGGGGATCACCTCATGTTCTTGAGGAGACTATGTAGAAATCAGCTACATTATCTAGCAGAGGTAACTCATCCTTTATGTTTGATGAGACTTGGGATGAAAAAAGCCCAGAAGGACTTTTTGTTTGTCCTTTAGTAATTATTATTATTTACTCATATTACCATAGCACTTAGGAGTCCCAGTCATGGACCAGGACACCACTATGCTAGATGCTGTACAAACACAGAACAAAAGACAGTCCCTGCCCCCCAGAATTTTAAAGAGGATAAACATGTGTGTTCATTTTCCCAGTATAAAACACCCTCCACAAGGTGTTTGGACTCTTTCTTGCTGTCTGAATTGTTTGCCCTGTAGGAATGGTCTCTGTTTAAAAAAAAAAAAAAAAAAAAAAGATGTGACAAAGTCCTTGGCTCATTTCTTAGACAATAAGCTGTTGGGGATGGGAAACCTGTTTTGGTTTTTTTGGTTATATACATGTACAGTGCCTAGCACAATGGGACTCCCCCCCCCCACTGTGGTACCCACTTCCAACAGGGACAGAGTTAAGGTTGTTTTTCTGTGGTGCAGATAGAATTTTGCAATCTATGGGTATATTAAATATTACTTCAGAATTGAATACTTTACCTTAGCTGGTGATTTCCATAGCTTTTCCATTTTTTGTATTTATTTTTTGTAAATGATGTGTTTGTATGTGTTGTTAGAGAGCAGCTCTTTGCAGCATTAACTGTTAGGTAACAAAGTTTTTTGTTTGAGAATATTTATATATAAAAAATTTTCAAATCATTTTGTAAAATACTTTGATCCTTTCAGATGGAAGGTGCAAATGCTAGTCATTATCTTAAGTGAATACTGTCCACAATAGGAGAGTATAATAAAAGCTTGTATTTGATAACAGTTATTTTAATTAGACATCTATCATGCACCCATCTAAGGAAGGAATTACTGATTTTTTTAAAAAACAACCTCAAAAATACGAAAAATTACAATTGTGCCTCATTTTTTATTTAAACAGGTAGAGTTAACCAAAGAAATGTGTCAGTAGAGGTAGATGTACAAAATTGACATTCCTCTAAATGAATAAGGGGATAATGACAGCTTTCATTTGAGCACCGGGCAGTTTTTTTTCTCCAGAATTTGCTGCTGTTCATGCAAACTACGTTGCTGTGATTGCAACATATGTATTATATGGCACATATGCTACCTCTTCGATAAAACTGTAACTCTTGTGGTTTCGAGCATTTTTCTAAGGACATACAGTGTTTAGCAGTAACAGATCTTTTTATAATATTTTTGCCATGTTTTTGGCAACTAAATATTTTTTCTTTAACCTTTCGCATTCATAAGTTAAATTTGTTGTTAGAGAAAAATTGAGTGTGGAGGTAGAAAGCAACAGTGTGAATAAGGGAGCAAGAGTGTTTTGACTGGCAGTTTTCTCTTTGGCTACCATTTTGGTTTTTTGTTGTAATGTAAGAGGACAACAAATTGCCAGCTGCAAACAAGGTTCTGTTCAGTTATGTATTGTATATGCAATTATTTATGGGTCAAAATGCCTGTGTGGCACTTAAAAAACTTGGTATAAAACCTACTTTTAGGAATAATGGGGGTTCACTGTCTGGCTCCTCATGTACCATGCTGTAAAATGTATATCTTTGTGACTTTCATTCTTTGTTGCGTGTTTGGTCCCCAAATCTGTGTCTGCAAAACTACTTCTATGAATAAATCCTGCTCAGAGACAACAAGGGTTGCAGAACTGGGCCCCAAGTTAGGCTCTAATATTGAAAGCAGACTTTAAGAGGTGAAATTCTCTGCTTCCCAAATAAAGCCCAAGTAAATGGGAGAGGACGTACAGCCAGTGCCATCATACAGGTAGGCCATAAGGATGCAGTGAAGACCCTCTGTGGCCACTGTCCCAGAATAGTGACCCCTACCTCTTTATACTCCCTCTGGGCTTGATCCAAAGTCCAGTGAAGTTGTTGGAAAGACTCTCATTATCTTCAGTGGGCTTTGGATCAGACCTTCTCTGAAGATTTTGGGTGAGTGGGTCTCTATTAATGCAGAGGCAGTGGCCTTTTTCATACTTATCAGTCCAGGGTTCGTTTTCCTGCCAGCTAATTTGGCAGGGAATCCATCACTGTTGTATGTAAGAGGTGTGGAAGTCCCCTTACAAGATTTCTCCAGGCCCACCCTCTATACACAGGGCTATCTGTGTGCTTCCCCATGAGGATGAGTTTCTCCCTCCGTGAATTTGACAGCATATTTTACAGTTTTCAGATCACTGATTGTAAGCAATATGTGTTCTTTTACACATTGATTCAGAATGTCACTTATGTCCATGTTTATCTTTAAATACGTGCTTAAATCAGTGGGGAAAGTGTTAACAATTAAGCACATGCTTAAGTGCTTTCCTGAATAAGGAAGCTTTCCTGAAACTGGGCCACTTTTTCAGTCTTTGTGTTCATATGAATCTGACTTTTTAGGCAATCTGTAGATATGAGCTTACTGACAGAATTATAAATAGCCTTGGAAGGAATTCCATAAAAGTTCCAAAATAGCTATTCATAAGCAATAGCAGAATAAAAGTAACAGTTTGAAAGATTCTAGAAACTCCATTACATATACACTTGTACAATACAGGATATGCCATGTGTACTAGACAGCAGAGTCAATATGCTTTGTAATTTTAAAGAAGAGAAGGTTGGATGAGTAATGTCTGAAATAAAATGCAATTAAACAAGATGCTGTTTAAGAAAACAATTAGCTTGCCTAAGGCTCCTGTAGTGGCTTCTCAATTCTTATCAGCATTGGTTTACAGCTGTAACTTCAGGATATAATAGGAGATTGAATCTTATACAGGCAATGAAACAGATGATCAAATTCACAAGGGATTGTATCAGGCTTTTTCCAGTACCAAAGAAACATATTAATCCTTGTCACTGTTTTCAGAAATGCTGTGACAGAAATAAACCTGTACTGTAACTTGGCCCTTTTAATGAGCTTCTGGAGTGTGGGCTTTCCACTCAGCACCTGAAAAACACAACAAAACACCTTTTACATTAAAGATGTGAGGTTGCTGCTGGCTAAATTTGTACACAGAAGTCTATAAACCAGTGCTCAGCCAGCTGGGAAGCAAGAAAGCAAATTCAGATTCTGCCATGAACTTCACAGACCAATTATCTACTTGGAATCATGGGAGTTTAACAAACAAATACCAGCTCCTGCTGAGCCCTTTCAGTCCAGCAGCTTATGGGTGATTCAGTTGCATCAGAGGCTTTTAGACTGATCAATTCTTAATCACAAAGCACAAAAATTATTCTCAGACTCATGTCAGTTTCTTTGGACACCTTTGTTAACAATCTGCTTCAAATCATTTTTTTTTAAAGAACTGCAGACACTGTTTTTATTGACTCCCCACTTGTAAAATGTTTATAGCTTGTTAATTTATATTTACCCCTTTACTTTTGCCTGCAAATCAACATCACTTAGCACAGTTTGGTTACACTTTGTCCAAAGGAAATTACAGAAGCCTGCCATGGGGCTAAAATGAAGGAAAGCTGAGGAAAATCAATACACTGATGATTAAACAGATCGCAGCAAATTCACGGCTGTAAGTTACAGCATGGAGACATCAGTGTGACGCCTATCTAGCAGTTAATGTGCTTTCAGTCAGTTGAAGAAATTTTCAGGATAAGGCAAAATGTAACAGAAAATACAAGCTACTATAAAGCAATGGTTTTTCTGCACATAGAATATGCAATCTTCATTTTACTATTCAGCTTCGTGGTCACTATGCACTGTCAAAAGCTTTTTATGTTTAGAAAAATAAGTATTTGATGTGAAACTTGCAGCATGAGATTTACAAGAACCTTGCAATATAGTTCCGCATATATTGTAGGTACTTCGTATTTACCAATATTTTAAACACACTTTTCCCCTGATAGTTTGCTGTATTAGTCTCACTGTTATATTAATTAGAAGACAAAAAGATATTGGCCTATGTTTTTAAACAGACATTGATTCGTAACATAAGAAAGAAAATATTTAGTATAAATTGTACATTATCTAAGCAAGTGATGATAATCTGTCACTAGTCATTTTTAAGTACCTGAGCAAATTTAAAATAAAAACAGACAAAAAAAAACTTTTTGTGCATAATTAGATTTTGTGTGCATGTAATATCACTGAATAAATGTTAAGGGAATAGATTTGTAAAGAGGAAGACACAGTCTTTGAAATCATAGACAAAGGGTACTACCAGAGTACAGCAAGGGATCTGACAAACAAGGAAATTCAGAGTTAGACATGAAATGTTTTCTTTATACCACCACCTGCAGTGGACTCAAAGCACTGCGTGATCCTGTGTACCATATGTTTACCACACTGGACAATAAGAACTAACCACCACAGGAAAACAGGATGAGGGAAAAGTGGACTTGCAATCTCAGGGCCAAGTTATCAACACCTGTGTAAACATGCATAGACAGAGAAGAGTTAAATAAAAACTTATTTAGAAAATCAGCTTAGCTCCATTTCCATTGACTTCAGTGGAGCTATGTCAGTTTACATCAGCTGGGGATCTGGCCCACAGAGTTTGACTCATTCCCTCCTTAGGAAGGAGGGTTTAGGACCAGAGTTGATGGGCATCAGGAATTGTGTCTCATTCTCCCAAAGCCCAAGTACCTGCACAGAATGTCAGTCCCCAGTTCTGTAGATCTCAGGGTACATCTATGGTGAAGAAGCACCACTGAGCTACTCCACAGAACTTCCTTCTTTACCGGCAGCACAACCAGTGCAGGAGCCTTGGTGCCATTTTCCCCACCGATGTGCCAGTACTCTAGGACCCCTCCAGTGGGCTACCCTGTGATCAAAGTAGAAGAAGTTAATGTCACTTTGAGCAGCATTAACTTGCATGGCAGGAAATCTCTGGGTTTTGTGGAGAACATGTTTGACAGAATAATAGTTCCCTGACTCCACCCACCCTTCACCATTCACCCCCTCTCCCCAAACTCACCCTCACACTCACGTGGTGTTTACACAGAAGGACATCTGTAGGAGGACTATTATGTTACAACAGGTTGTACTCTTCCTCCCGCTGGCCTCATACACCTGCAATTTGTGCACATTTACTCCTTTCCTCACCATGCAGCAGAGGGGAATATTTGGACCTTGTCAGGTTAAGAAATAGAGAGAGACTGAATGGGGAAAGAGGAGATTTTATGCATATATGGTGAACATGTCCAGTCATTAGAGAATATTGGCATGCAATTTGTAACCAAATATCATAACATTATTTGATATTTATTACCAAATACTCTTTTGATAATCCTCCTGGGACTCCCTAGTGGATGTGGTCACACAAAAGGAAATGAAGAAGTAATCTCCCATCAGCTAGTAGCTGCTTAGCTATTGGTAGCATCTGATTGGCAAAAGTAAAATAGCCCAACCACTGAGGAAAGGCTCAAAAAATTTTGTGAAGTTATAGAAAAATTAACACACCAATCACACACCCAGCAAAATAGAAAGAGGACAGATAGATACTTGATTACCTTATATTCAGTACTCAAAGTACTTTCACCTGAAAAAAAAAAAAGCAGACGCACACCTGTCCAATTTTTTTTGAATATTAACATTTGATAGACATACCTGTGCTGTTAAATATGTGTATATAGAGATTTCACTAGAAATGACAGAGGTGGTATACTGATGCTCACGCAATAATATAGTAACACCCTGTTAAATAGAAAGATTCGATTACTACAGTTCAGTATAATGTCTCTTTAAACCAAAGCTAACTGTTGTAATGATTGGTTTCTTTTTCTTACATGGAAAGGATTTGTAAACTTGTTAAAACTTCCTAAATAAATAGCTTAAAAATAGGGGAAGGGGACATGCTAGATAAGTTTAACTCTCAATCAGTGATAAAGTAGTAAACATTTTATGTTTTTACCTAAAGCCAACCTTAATATTTGGATGTATTTTAAAAGGTGGAAATCAATCTGCAGTTAGAGCCTTGGTTAGGTTCATTTTCTATATCTTAATAAATAAAAATAGACATATGGATTGCAAGAAAAAATAGTGTTTCCCAGATTGAGACTATATATTACAAGTTTCAGCTTTGTGTTTATATTTATCACGGTGGTAAATTGTGACCCCCTGGAGAATAAAGGTGAGGGAGTTATAAAGGAAATGTTAACAGACCTTTAATTATAGATGCATGAAATACACAATATAGCAAAAAAACGTTTGCTGTAAATATGTACTATTAACCTACAAATGAAAGAAATTTTTGTATTCCACATGGGCAACTAGAGTAATAATCTCAATTAAAGTTTTTTTAAAAAAAGTTTTAGTAATGTTTTTTCTGTACACTAAAACCACAAAGAAGCAGTACAAAATTATCATTGAATATATTCACTTCTTCAGAGTTCATTAGATTTCTAATTTGCTGTACAGTTAATATTACCTCTTCTCTCTTATATTGAATCTAATTAGGTATCAAGGCCTTTAATGGACAAGGTAAAACAACTGATAGGCAGAGGTGTAATAAAACATGTCTACCGATAAAATAAAAGTGAAACACTACAATTTGAAAAGATTGTGTAGAGAATCCTCTTGGGTTTGCCAGTTTAATTGTGCTCCGGGTTATGTAGTTTTCAAGATTTTTTTTATTTGTGGCATTGAAGAAAAAGTAAAATGAAGTGACAGAACAGATTATAATGGAAGGAAAAGTCTGAATAAACTGAGTGTAAACTTTTGATAGGAAACAGTTTTATAAACCCCACTAGTTGTGTGCCATTTTTTTTCTGTTTTGTAACCTTAACATGTTGCTGAAGATAGATAGTAAATATTAGCATGTATAAATCTATGTTTAAGATTAAACATGAAAATGCTGTCCCAAAACTAGTCATTTTTAAATGAGAGGATTCTTCTTTGTTAACAACGCATGTTAATCTGTGCATATTAAAACTGTGGGATGGAGTTATTTTGAAATTTTTTTTTGCTACCCATTCTATTTCTTAGGCTGATTTCTATCAGTATGCATGTATGAATATTAAATTGAATTCTTGTTAATTTGGTAGTGTATGCCCTTAATTAAATTCTAGAAAGCACACAATGAAGAAATTATATGCCCCAAATAAATATTTTTAGATAAGACAAAATTCCAAATGCAAAGCAGTGTATTATGATGTTGTGAACACTGGCTAACTAGGCTAAAACTGCATTGACAGATGGTTGAGAAACATACTATGTATTTATATATTTTACTTTGTAAAACAGATTATTTTGCCAAAGTGCTGATTAGTAAAATATTTGATTGTTCTTCTGTTAAATCAAATATGCTTCTTATAGTATATACAATGTTATGTTCATTAATTTTCATGTGCTCATTTGTTAAAGAATTTCACGCCATGTGAAAAGCAAAGTCTCACTAGATGTGGATTTTACACTGCACTAGATCAATCCCAATACCAGTAAATGGATATTATTAAACAGCATGGGGTAGTGCAAACTGGGAAAGAAAACTTGTAGTGTGCTGCCTTTGAGCAGACCTGGCTTGCATGCTGTGACAGGGCAATTGTCGACATGCTTTTTTATGCCAATCTGCAGCTTTTTCAACTCTAGATGCTATGGCAACCGGGGTTTAACAGACTAAGCAGCTAACAAGCTTCCCTGATGGAATTGTCTGGCTGTATGATTGCCTTGTCTTAGTGAAAATATAAAATAGAATGAAGAGCCTGTGGACGTTTGTCAAACTGATTATAATTTGGACACTTGAATCAGAATTGTCTGTTGTGTATAGTACAGTATTGACCAGCACTATTTTCCACACTGTCGAGAACACGAGTGCATTTCCTCACAGTCTGTTTCCTGTGGAAACAATGGGTTCTGGTTATTCTGAGTTGGTACAACATGGCAGGTAAGATCATATGGGCAGAGAAAATAACACATGCTCTCAGTGTAGTTTTGTTTCCTTTTCTCCTGTGTTGCATCTGGTGTACAATTATATAGCAACATACTTCTCCTCAGAAATATATTTACTATCAGGACGAAACTGAATTTTCAGGACATATTTAAAAAAATTGTGAGGTTCCCAAAGTCATATTATGTCATGCAAGTGACTTTACCATTTTTCTGATGATGCCCAATTTTATGTCTTTAACGGGTAAAACTATTTTGTGTGTTTGCTTGTTAGCAGATGAAAAGTACACTTGTCAGAATCCATGGATCTAATCCTTCCAGACTCTGAGCTCTTCCTGAAAGTTGCAGCCAATGGGATTTGAAGATGCAGTAGAATGATGCTCCGCAAGTTGCTGAGCAGCTCCTGCAGTTATTACTTCCTATACGTTTTACTGAAAATGTAAAACGAAGTGATCTCACACAAAAGGGCCAGATTGCCCTACAGGAGGGGAATCAGAAAAATAAATGTCTATGAGGATCTCCTCACTAGAGTTGAACGGGAAACTGTTTTCCCATCCCATTAAAATTTGAGATTTCAAAATTTTCCTGTTCTACACTGGGATGAAATTGAGACCTTTCAAAGTCTGTCTGTGTGTGTGTGTGTGTGTGTTTGAGAGCGAGAGAGAGAGAGATCCCAGAATAACTAATAGCCTGGTGGCTAAGAGGTTCATCTAGGATGGGGGAGATTTGGTTTTAAGTCAGGTAACCAGGGATTCCCACACCCTACATGTGTGCCCTAACCACTTAGCTATCCTGCTCTCTCCCTTTCTTTGTGCTTTGTACCAGTAATTCCACCCTGGACTTGAGAAACCTTCCAGATAAAAGTTTTATTGAAACTGTTATGTTCCCATGAAAAGTTTCAGTTTCAATGAAACACCATTTTCAGATGAAAAAGTGTTTCGTCAAAAAATATCCTGGCCTGCGCTGCTTCCACATAGACATTCCCCTACATTGCTCACTTTGGGATCATGAAGTTTGACCATGGAATAGTGTGATGGGGCGTCTGTCCCATACTGGCTGGTAGGGGGTTAATGAAGCCTTTGGGAGGTTGCACAGAAAGCAGCCAATAGGAGAGGGGCTGTGAGGAGCAGCCAATCAGGGCTGGGCAGCCCCATATAGAAAGAACTGCATGGCAGAGCAGGTGCAATTGCTCCTTGGAGCTGAAAGAGGGAGGACTGGCTGCCTTGAAGGTGGAAAAAAGCCAGCATGGTGGACAGGGCAGTGCTCCTAGCAGTGACCAGGGGAGCTAGGGAAGAGCTCCTGGCTGGAGTCTGGGAGTTGCAGGCTGAGGCCCTGAGGCAAGGGTGAAGAAGGTACTGGGGCTGCAGGATAGTGGCCCAGGGAAAGACTGAGAGGGTGGAGGAGACACAGCATGTGGCTGCCATCTAGAGGGTCCCTGGGCTGGAACCTGGAGTAGTGGGTGGGCCTGTGTCCACCCCCGAGAGTCAGCATACTGACCAGTGGAGCTGATCCACAAGATGACCAGCAGGAAGTGCTAGCATGGTGAGTCGCAACCCACCACAAATAGGCTTTAAGAAGTCCCTAGGAATCCATGTCGAGCCCTGGTGTCAGTGGTAGGCACAAGCCATGAACTTCCACTGCATCCCTGTGCCCTCTCTACCCCTGGCAGTGTGGCTCTGTTAGAACTGAACTACCACAGCTACCCATGAGGATCCCATTTAGAGGAGGGGCTATACCATGAAGGCAGCTTGACACCACTGGAATCTCTATAGGGCTAGCAGATCTCTGGCCAGCTCACTCTTGCCTTGAACCATTGAAACCTCTTGTCTGCCCACACAGACTCCTGGAGATGCAGAACATCATTCCCAGAACCTAGCAAATTATGCTATTAGGGTTGCTGATCCCCTCTTCCATACAGATGGGGGAGAACAGCACTCAGAGGATCCCCTTCAATTGCTGATCTTGAATGTGGGGATGATGATGAGAGAATAGAAAGTGAAATCATACATTTCTTTAGCCAGGGCAGAAAAAAACAAATTAAAGGAGTTCTAGAATTTTTTATGAAATGTATTTGATGACTAGTATGGGCTAATTCTCTAGGTCTTTACATGACCTAGGGGAATTTGCCTAACAGCAGAGTAAGGCCTCAGGATTTGCCCCAGTATATGTATAATGATAACAGGATACCTATGAAGTGGAAAGATCCTTGGATTTTATATGGAGGATCTCCCTACCCACCCAGATGTAACAGGATCATGGAGGAAGGGAAAGGACACTTGAAACACTGAGCATTTCCTCTCTCCATCATCATAAGCATCTCCCAGTTTCAGACACAAAGGATGCCCACAAAGCAGCTGCTTCCCATTACGTGAGTTTGCAAGGCACTGATAAAGAACAGATCCACAAATCTAAGACATCAAATTCTGCCTCACTTCAGAGCATAGGCCATTCCATAAAGATTAGCTCCTGCAGTTTACATCACCAACGCCACTCCTACAAAGAGTAATGCATTCATCTAAGATTCTAAGGCCTTCTGACAAAAAAGCAGCTTTTGCCCAATTTGAGACATGATTGGCTTCAAAGAACAGTTTCCCAGGTAATTTTAGAGACTTCCAGCAATGGCCAATGACCGCCTTTAAGGGTATGTCTACACTACGGAATTAGGTCGAATTTATAGAAGTCGGTTTTTTAGAAATCGGTTTTATATATTCGAGTGTGTGTGTCCCCACAGAAAATGCTCTAAGTGCATTAAGTGATTTAACTTGGCGGAGTGCTTCCACAGTACCAAGGCTAGAGTCGACTTCCGGAGCGTTGCACTGTGGATAGCTATCCCACAGTTCCCGCAGTCTCCGCTGCCCATTGGAATTCTGGGTTGAGATCCCAATGCCTGATGGGGCTAAAACATTGTCGCGGGTGGTTCTGGGTACATATCGTCAGGCCCCCCTTCCCTCCCTCCCTCCGTGAAAGCAAAGGCAGACAATTGTTTCGCGCCTTTTTTCCTGAGTTACCTGTGCAGATGCCATACCACGGCAAGCATGGAGCCCGCTCAGGTAACCGTCACCATATGTCTCCTGGGTGCTGGCAGACTCGGTACGGCATTGCTACACAGTAGCAGCAACCCATTGCCTTCTGGCAGCAGACGGTGCAGTACGACTGGTAGCCGTCCTCGTTGTGTCCGAGGTGCTCCTGGCCACGTTGGCTGGGAGCGCCTGGGCAGACATGGGCGCAGGGACTAAATTTGGAGTGACTTGACCAGGTCATTCTCTTTAGTCCTGCAGTCAGTCCTATTGAACCGTCTTATGGTGAGCAGGCAGGCGATACGGATTGCTAGCAGTCGTACTGTACCATCTTCTGCCGGGCAGGCAAGAGAAGAGGATGGCTAGAAGTCCTACTCCACCATCTTCTGCTGAGCAGCCATGAGATGTGGATGGCATGCAGTCCTTCTGCACCGTCTGCTGCCAGCCAAAGATGTAAAAGATACATGGAGTGGATCAAAACAAGAAATAGACCAGATTTGTTTTGTACTCATTTGCCTCCACCCCTGTCTAGGGGACTCATTCCTCTAGGTCACACTGCAGTCACTCACAGAGAAGGTGCAGTGAGGTAAATCTAGCCATGTATCAATCAGACACCAGGCTAACCTCCTTGTTCCAATAAGAACAATAACTTAGGTGCACCATTTCTTATTGGAACCCTCCGTGAAGTCCTGCCTGAAATACTCCTTGATGTAAAGCCACCCCCTTTGTTGATTTTAGCTCCCTGAAGCCAACCCGGTAAGCCGTGTCGTCAGTCGCCCCTCCCTCCGTCAGAGCAACGGCAGACAATCGTTCCGAGCCTTTTTTCTGTGCGGACACCATACCAAGGCGAGCATGGAGGTCGCTCAGCTCACTTTGGCAATTAGGAGCACATTAAACACCACACGCATTATCCAGCAGTATATGCAGCACCAGAACCTGGCAAAGCGATACCGGGCGAGGAGGCGACGTCAGTGCGGTCATGTGAGTGATCAGGACATGGACACAGATTTCTCTGAAAGCATGGGCCCTGCCAATGCATGCATCATGGTGCTAATGGGGCAGGTTCATGCTGTGGAACACCAATTCTGGGCTCGGGAAACAAGCACAGACCATGGTGGGACCATGACATAGTGTTGCAGGTCTGGGACGATTCCCAGTGGCTGCGAAACTTTCACATGCGTAAGGGCACTTTCATGGAACTTTGTGACTTGCTTTCCCCTGCCCTGAGGCGCATGAATACCAAGATGAGAGCACCCCTCGCAGTTGAGAAGTGAGTGGCAATAGACCTGTGGAAGCTTGCAACGCCAGACAGCTACCAGTCAGTTGGGAATCAATTTGGAGTGGGCAAATCTACTGTTGGGGCTGCTGTGATGCAAGTAGCCCATGCAATCAAAGATCTGCTGATATCAAGGGGAGTGACCCTGGGAAATGTGCAGGTCATAGTGGATGGCTTTGCTGCAATGGGATTCCCTAACTGTGGTGGGGCCATAGACGGAATCCATATCCCTATCTTGGCACTGGAGCACCAAGCCGCCGAGTACATAAACCGCAAGGGGTACTTTTCGATAGTGCTGCAAGCTCTGGTGGATCACAAGGGACGTTTCACCAACATCAACGTGGGATGGCCGGGAAAGGTACATGATGCTCGCATCTTCAGGAACTGTGGTCTGTTTCAAAAGCTGCAGGAAGGGACTTTCTTCCCAGACCAGAAAATAACTGTTGGGGATGTTGAAATGCCTATATGTATCCTTGGGGACCCAGCCTACCTCTTAATGACATGGCTCATGAAGCCGTACACAGGCAGCCTGGACAGTAGTCAGGAGCTGCTCAACTACAGGCTGAGCAAGTGCAGAATGGTGGTAGAATGTGCATTTGGACATTTAAAGGCGCGCTGGTGCAGTTTACTGACTCGCTTAGACCTCAGCGAAACCAATATTCCCACTGTTATTACTGCTTGCTGTGTGCTCCACAATATCTGTGAGAGTAAGGGGGAGATGTTTATGGCGGGGTGGGAGGTTGAGGCAAATCGCCTGGCTGCTGGTTACGCGCAGCCAGACACCAGGGTGGTTAGAATAGCACAGGAGGGCGCGGTACACATCAGAGAAGCTTTGAAAACCAGTTTCATGACTGGCCAGGCTACGGTGTGAAAGTTCTGTTTGTTTCTCCTTGATGAAACCCCCCGCCCCTTGGTTCACTCTACTTCCCTGTAAGCTAACCACGCTCCCCTCCTCCCTTCGATCACCGCTTGCAGAGGCAATAAAGTTATTGTTGCTTCACATTCATGCATTCTTTATTCATTCATCACACAAATAGGGGGATGACTACCAAGGTAGCCCGGGAGGGGTGGTGGAGGAGGGAAGGAAAATGCCACACAGCACTTTAAAAGTTTACAACTTTAAAATTTATTGAATGCCAGCCTTCTTTTTTTTGGGCAATCCTCTGTGGTGGAGTGGCTGGTTGGCCGGAGGCCCCCCCACCGCGTTCTTGGGCGTCTGGGCGTAGAGGCTATGGAACTTGGGGAGGAGGGCGGTTGGTTACACAGGGGCTGTAGTGGCAGTCTGTGCTCCAGCTGCCTTTGCTGCAGCTCAACCATACACTAGAGCATACTGGTTTGGTCCTCCAGCAGCCTCAGCATTGAATCCTGCCTCCTCTCATCACGCTGCCACCACATTTGAGCTTCAGCCCTGTCTTCAGCCCGCCACTTACTCTCTTCAGCCCGCCACCTCTCCTCCCGGTCATTTTGTGCTTTCCTGCACTCTGACATTATTTGCCTCCACGCATTCGTCTGTGCTCTGTCAGTGCGGGAGGACAGCATGAGCTCGGAGAACATTTCATCTCGAGTGCGTTTTTTTTTCTTTCTAAGCTTCACTAGTCTCTGGGAAGGAGAAGATCCTGTGATCATTGAAACACATGCAGCTGGTGGAGAAAAAAAAAGGGACAGCGGTATTTAAAAAGACACATTTTATAAAACAGTGGCTACACTCTTTCAGGGTAAACCTTGCTGTTAACATTACATACATAGCACATGTGCTTTCGTTACAAGGTCGCATTTTGCTTCCCCCCACCGCGTGGCTACCCCCTCAACCCTCCCCCCTCCCTGTGGCTAACAGCGGGGAACATTTCTGTTTAGCCACAGGCAAACAGCCCAGCAGGAATGGGCTCCTCTGAGTGTCCCCTGAAGAAAAGCACTCTATTTCAACCAGGTGACCATGAATGATATCTCACTCTCCTGAGGATAACACAGAGAGATAAAGAACGGATGTTGTTTGAACGCCAGCAAACATACACTGCAATGCTTTGTTGTACAATGATTCCCGAGTATGTGTTACTGGCCTGGAGTGGTAAAGTGTCCTACCATGAAGGACGCAATAAGGCTGCCCTCCCCAGAAACCTTTTGCAAAGGCTTTGGGAGTACATCCAGGAGAGCCGCGAATTCCAGGGCAAAGTAATCCTTTCACATGCTTGCTTTTAAACCATGTATAGTATTTTAAAAGGTACACTCACCGGAGGTCCCTTCTCCGCCTGCTGGGTCCAGGAGGCAGCCTTGGGTGGGTTCGGGGGGTACTGGCTCCAGGTCCAGGGTGAGAAACAGTTCCTGGCTGTCGGGAAAACCGGTTTCTCTGCTTGCTTGCTGTGAGCTATCTACAACCTCATCATCATCATCATCTTCTTCATCCCCAAAACCTGCTTCCGTATTGCCTCCATCTCCATTGAAGGAGTCAAACAACACGGCTGGGGTAGTGGTGGCTGAACCCCCTAAAATGGCATGCAGCTCATCATAGAAGCGGCATGTTTGGGGCTCTGACCCGGAGCGGCCGTTCGCCTCTCTGGTTTTCTGGTAGGCTTGCCTCAGCTCCTTCAGTTTCACGCGGCACTGCTTCGGGTCCCTGTTATGGCCTCTGTCCTTCATGCCCTGGGAGATTTTGGCAAAGGTTTTGGCATTTCGAAAACTGGAACGGAGTTCTGATAGCACGGATTCCTCTCCCCATACAGCGATCAGATCCCGTACCTCCCATTCGGTCCATGCTGGAGCTCTTTTGCGATTCTGGGACTCCATCATGGTCACCTCTGCTGATGAGCTCCGCATGGTCACCTGCAGCTTGCCATGCTGGCCAAACAGGAAATGAGATTCAAAAGTTCGCGGTTCTTTTCCTGTCTACCTGGCCAGTGCATCTGAGTTGAGAGTGCTGTCCAGAGCGGTCACAATGGAACACTCTGGGATAGCTCCCGGAGGCCAATACCATCGAATTGTGTCCACAGTACCCCAAATTCGAGCCAGCAAGGCCGATTTAAGTGCTAATCCACTTGTCAGGGGTGGAGTAAGGAAATCGATTTTAAGAGCCCTTTAAGTCGAAATAAAGGGCTTCATCGTGTGGACGGGTGCAGGTTTACATCGATTTAATGCTGCTAAATTCGACCTAAAGTCCTAGTGTAGACCAGGGCTAAGACGCTTATCAAGACTTTCCTTCTGTTAGCCACTCCTCCCATCCCTTTTCATGATCTCTTCCTCGGGGGGTACAGAACCACAGCATTCCCTTTCATTTCCTCTCCTGTCAGATGGATAGTTTCCTCATCAGGATGCTTTGGAATTCAAAAAACTTAGTTTAAGAAAATAGGTATCTGGTGTGAAATAAGTCATTACTTCTGATCCCTGTTCACATTGCTGAACTGCTTGGTAATAGTGACCATAATATAATAAATTTAACATCCCTGGGGGAGGAGGGGTTGGAGAGGAGAAACACCAAAGCAGCCATCACTGTAGCATTTAATTTCTGAAAGGGGAACTATGCAAAAATGAGGAAGTTAGTTAAAAGATACAGTGCCAAAGGTGAAATCTCTGCAAGCTTCATGGAAACTTTTTAAAGACACCATAATGGAGGCTCAACTTAAATGTATACCCCAAATTAAAAAAAAAAAAACATAGTAAGAGGACCAAAAATGTGCCTCCAGGGCTAAATAACAAAATAAAAGAAGCAGTTAGAGGCAAAAAGGCATTCTTTAAAAAGTGGAAGTTAAATCCCATTGAGGAAAATAGAAAGGATCATAAACTCTGGAAAGTGAGGTGTAAAAATTGTGACAAAGTTCCTGCTCTACCTTGGTGGGTCTTGCGCTTACTGGTGGATTTGCTCACCTTGGAGCTTCATGGCAGCCCTCAGCTTGACATTTTTCTGAATTCACAGTCCAGGTAGACTGCTCCTTTGTCTGACCAGGAGTTGGGAGGTTTGGGGGGAACCCGGGCCCGCCTCTACTCCGGGTTCCAGCCCAGGGCCCTGTGGAATGCAGCTGTCTAGAGTGCCTCCTGGAACAGCTGTGTGACAGCTACAACTCCCTGGGCTACTTCCCCATGGCCTCCTCCCAACACCTTCTTTATCCTCACCATAGGACCTTCCTCCTGGTGTCTGATAATGCTTGTACACCTCAGTCCTCCAACAGTCCGCATTCTCACCCTCAGCTCCTAGTGCCTCTTGCTCCCAGCTCCTCACACACACAGCACAAACTGAAGTGACCTCCTTTTTAAAACCCAGGTGCCCTGATTAGCCTGCCTTAATTGATTCTAGCAGCTTCTTGATTGGCTGCAGGTGTTCTAATCAGCCTGTCTTAATTGTCTCCAGAAGGTTCCTGATTGTTCTGGAACCTGCCCTGTTGGGAAACGGAACGTCTTTTGCTTGTTCCTCAGCTATCTGCTTTCTGTTCTTTCCTAAAGCCCCCTGGCCCGGATTTTTCTTACTTTTTGCACCTGCCTTAGTCCCCCCCGACCGGGCCAGACGCTTTTTTGTTTTTTCTTGATTCTTTGTTTTTTTTTTCCCGTCTACGTCCTTCGCCAGCACCCGCCCCCCCCCCACGCCTGCTTTCGGGCGCAGCTATTTGCCTCAGCTGAGCCCCCGGAGGAGGGCGGGGGGAAGATTGCCGATTTGCTGTCCGGAGGGGGGAGTGGAAACCCCCAGACCCAGCCGTTTTGCCAGCAGCTCGGACTTTACAACATTCTTAACATGCCGGAAGCCTTGGAACACAGCCGGAGAAGAGGATTTCAGCAGACAGAAGAAATAATTCAAGAGAGCTATAAATTATCGTGAAGGGGGCCGTAAGACTGCGTAATTTTCTGAATTATACTCTCGTGGGGGGGAGTTTGACTGTGACTACTTGCGTTTGTGGCGGCACAGGGGGTGTGGCGTGGAGACCCCCACCCCCGATCCATCGGTGCCCCTACCCCCACATCGTTATTACAACTGTCATGGCCCCCCCGCCATCTGTCCCTGCTGGCAACCTGCCATCTCCCTTCGGATACAGCTGTTCGCTTTGAAATTTGCCTTCCGGACCGGACATAATAGCCGACCAACCGAGACTCTTTGGACAAACCCCCCCCCCCCGCCCCCGGATTGCTTATCCCACAACTTGCCCCTATTACCGGACCCTGTTTTTGTTTTTCCCCCCTCCCCCAGTCTAATCCCCTCGGCATTCCCCCCTCCCCGCCCGCAGCCTAGCGGAAAGAGGGGCTACTCTGCTTCTCCCCTCCCCGCTCCTCCTTCCGGTGTCTCCCTGTCTCTCCCTGCTCACAATGGCGGGGAACGAGAGGGGCGAGACTGCTTCAATAAAATTAGTTGTCCCTTCCCCACCACCACCCCTGCCCGACCCCCAAGGTCCCCCCCCACCACTATTGTCAAGATACTTGCCACCCCCCCCCCTGCTGGGGCACCGGTAGCAGGAGGCACCAGGGTGATTGCTGCTGCTGCACCCACCGCCCACCCAGATTCTAGGAACCCCCCCCCGGTTCGCCGGAAGGGCCAGGGCGGGTGGAAAGGAAAGGGCCCGCTAAAACCACTGAGCCCTCCATGGCAGGGGCTGCCCCCACCGCTGTGGCCTCGTCATCAACCGTGGCGCCCCTCCCTGCGTTTCCCTCCACCAGCTCTGCGATTGTCCCTCCCCCGGCCCCCAGGACGTATGCCCGGGCGGCAGCGGGCTCCCCCCTGCCAGACGCCTCGTCATCTCGCCCCGCCTCCGCCACCGTCACCAGCGGCCGAGGCCCTTTCCCCGCCTTGACCAGGAAGCACGGCGTCCGTTGCCTCCTGGTGCCCGCCTCGCCCCACGTGGAGACATACGTGCAGGCGTTGGCGAAGGTGGTAGGAGCCACGGCTATTGTGGCGGCCTCCAAGATGTATGGGAAGGTTGTTTTCTTTTTAGCCTCGGAGGATGCCGCCCAGGAGGCGGTAGAGAGGGGCCTGACGGTGGGGGGGGTGTTTGTTCCCCTAGAACCGTTAGAAGACCTGGGCGTTCGCCTCGTCCTTACCTCCGTTCCTCCCTTCTTACCCAATGCTGCCCTGTTACCCGCTCTTTCCACCCTGGGGAAACTTGTCTCTGTCATCAGCCCTCTCCCATTGGGCTGCAAGGACCCCACCCTCCGTCACATTTTTTCGTTCCGCCGGCAAGTGCAGCTTCTACCACCGGCAGGGGCGCGTGACGAAGAGGCACTCGAGGGGTCCTTTCTAGTCCCCTACCAGGGAGCCCGCTATCGGGTCTTTTATTCTACCGGAGAGGCCCGGTGCTACCTCTGCCGTTCAGCGGGGCATGTCCGCAAAGACTGCCCTTTGGCCCGGGGGGGAGGGGCACCCGAAACCCCCGAGACCCGGCAGGACATTGGCCCCATCGCTGCTGACGCCCCTGGCTGCCCAGCACCTGAAACAAACCCTCCTCCTACTCGACCCATCGCTGCTCCCGTCCGGGCCCAAGAGATACCTTCCCTACAACGCCCGGGCGAGCAAGGGAGTTCCACCCTTGCTAGTACCAATCCAACAGAGCCTATGGAGGAGGGTGTGGCAAGGATATTATCGGGTATAGGAGAGGGCCCTCCCCAAGGAGAAACCCCCGCCCCTCATGTTGCCTCACCGCTACCTCCCCGAACCCCTAAACCATCACCTCCGCCCCCCGACACGACCCCTGCTAACCAGCCCCCAGATGACGCTATGGAGGGCTGGACCCTAGTCCAGGGGAAGCGAGGCAAACGGAAGGCTCGAGCTCCGCTGCATCCACCCGACGCGGAAGCCCCCCGGAAGACCAGGAAAGGAGGCACTGCTATCGAGCCTCCCGCCACGGCCACGAGCGAGATCCATCCGCTGGTGTTGGGAGGGGAAGACGGACTGGCATTGGAGGGCAGAATCCCCCCTCTACGGGAGACCCTCCCCTCCGAGACTTCTGAGGACGCCACTTCTGCCTGGACACTACCCGAACCCCCCGCGGACCCCGAGGCGACCGTTGAGGCGGGCCCTAGAGGAGAGGCCCCCGGGGTGGCAGGAGTTGGCCTCTCCCCCATGTACGCGGAGATTGAGGCCCTAGATTTGACCCCGGTCACCCAGGGAGGGGATGATCTGCTGCCGGCTTGCCTCGAGCTGGGCAGCCTTACCCCAGCCTCCCTTTCCCCATGCTCCCTCCCCCTAATTGCCTTCCCGGGTGAGCACCCTGCAGAAGGTGGTCCCCCACCTGATGCCATGGCCGCTAAGACCACCATGGAGCCAGCACCTAGCATTATTGGGAGCCCCCTCCCTTACCCCTTAACCCTTGACTCTGCTCAGGAGGCACTTTCCTTTAGCTGCTTGCCTCCTGCACCCCAGAGCCTTACCGCTGCCCCTGCCCCCACCCCTGCCCCTGCCCAAGTTCCCTCCTCCTGCAATGTTAATGCCGCCCCTGGGGTTATTTCCTCTCCGCCTTTCGCAGATTCCCCCCAGGGAGCAGTCTTTGCACTTTCTAGCCGCGACCCATTAGGAGTGGCAATTTTTCCCCTGCCATCCCCCTCCACCCCAAGGCATGAAATGAACTTAATAACCCCAGCTTGTCAGACACCCCATTGGTGGTCCGCACCCTGTCTACCCACCTTAGCGGACCACGAGGCTGTAATAAGAGGCCCATCAGGGAACACCTCGGGAATTGTAACCCCACCCCCCCATGAGCTGCGGCATGCGCTACGGAAGTTCCTAGAGCACACCCGTGGCGCCCGCGATAGGGCACAGCTGACTCTTCAGCTATGGGGGGACTTTGATCAAATCCTCCAGGCCACAAGGGCCCTTATAAAGGAGGGCAGGGGGCAAGGAAGGCGTGGTGCTGCGGCCTACGAGCGAGCCTGCAGCTTCCGACGCGATCTACTCACCCACGGGATGGGTCATGGGTTGCTGTGCAACCCGCCGGGGGCCCTGAACACCCCTGCCAATACGAGGCCCCCACCCCCCCAGCCCTCCGCATGACGCCTCTTATTATTGCGACCCTGAATACCAGGGGCTGTAGGATGGCTCTCCGCAAGTCCCAGGTGCTCTCTTACCTTCGGGAAGGGAGGTACTCTGTAGTTTTCCTGCAGGAGACCCATACGGACCTGGCCGCCGAGGACAGGTGGCGGCTGGAGTGGGGGGACGGGGTATACTTTAGCCACTTCGCGACCTGGCAAGCTGGAGTGGTGACCCTGTTCTCCCCCAACCTACGGCCTGAGGTGCTGGTGGTCAACAAGGCCGTGCCGGGCCACCTGCTGCACCTTCGAGTCCGTATGGAAGGGCTCGTGGTTAATCTTGTTAACATCTATGCCCCGCAAATGAGCTCCAGGCGGCCACAATTTTATCAGCAGGTGTCCGATTTTCTCGGCACCCTGGATTCGCATGAGTGCCTGGTCCTGGGAGGGGACTTTAACACCACCCTCGAGGAACGGGACCGCTCAGGGGCCGAACCGAGTCCGGACGCTGCGAATATTCTCCAAGGGATAGTTGACCATCACTCCCTAGTGGACGTCTGGCGTGACCATCACCCAGATGACACCTCCGCATTCACCTTTGTCCGGGTGGAGGCCCATCGGTCACACCACTCTCATTTGGACCGTATTTACTTATCCCGTTTCCATCTTTCACAGGCCCACTTCTCCGCCATTCGGCTGGCCCCATTCTCCGATCATCATTTAGTTACTGTAACGGTCTCCCTCCGTGCAGAGAGACCGGGGTCGGCCTATTGGCACTTTAATAACAGCCTGTTGGAGGACGAGAGCTTTGTGATGTCCTTCCGGGAGTTTTGGCTGGCCTGGCGAGAGCAGTGGCGTGCCTTTCCCTCGGTGCGGCGATGGTGGGATCTCGGGAAGGTGCGCGCCAAGCTCTTCTGCCGTGACTACACTCGGGGCACCAGCCGACGGCGAAATGCGGCGATAGACCAGTTGGAACGGGAGGTCTTAGAGATGGAGAGGCGCCTGGCTGCCGATCCCGAGGACCCGTCCCTCTGCGGAGCGTGCCGAGAGAAGCGGGAGGAGCTCCGGGCCCTTGAGGACCACTGGGCCCGAGGTGCCTTCATTCGGTCCCGCATCCGCCTCCTTCGGGAGATGGACCGCGGCTCCTGCTTCTTCTATGCCCTGGAGAAAACGAGGGGGGCCAAGAAACACGTCACCTGCCTTCTTGCGGAAGACGGCACCCCCCTCACGGATCCGGAGGAGATGTGTGGGAGGGCCTGTGACTTCTACACAAGCCTTTTCTCCCCGGACCCGACCGATCCTGACGCTTGCGGGGTGCTCTGGGAGGAACTCCCCACAGTCAGCGTGGGCGACCGAGACCGACTAGAGCTGCCTCTCACCCTGGCCGAGTTCTCGGAAGCCCTCCGTTGCATGCCCACCAATAAATCTCCGGGCATGGACGGGCTGACCGTGGAGTTTTACCGCGTGTTCTGGGACATTCTCGGCCCAGACCTAGTCACCGTCTGGGCTGAGTCCTTGCAGAGCAGGGTCCTCCCTCTGTCATGCAGGCGAGCGGTGCTCGCTTTGCTGCCGAAGAAGGGGGACCTCCGCGATCTACGAAACTGGCGTCCCGTCTCACTCCTTAGCACGGATTACAAAATCGTAGCGAAAGCAATCTCGCTGCGGCTAGGGTCTGTGCTGGTGGACGTGATCCACCCAGACCAGACCTACACCATCCCGGACCGCAGTATCTTTGATAACATATTTATGGTTCAGGACCTTTTGGAACTCAGGCGTAGAGACGGTCTGTCGTTCACCCTCCTGTCCCTAGATCAGGAGAAGGCATTCGATAGAGTAGACTATGGGTACCTCCTGAGCACTCTGCAGGCGTTTGGATTTGGACCTCAGTTTGTGAGTTTTCTCCGGGTGCTGTATGCCTCCGCGGAGTGTTTGGTTAGGCTCAACTGGACCCTGACTGAACCGGTCAGCTTCGGGCGAGGAGTGCGGCAGGGGTGCCCCCTCTCGGGCCAGTTGTATGCTCTGGCGATTGAGCCTTTCCTCTGTCTCCTCCGCAGGAGGATGACAGGGTTGGTGCTGCGGGAGCCGGAGCTGCAGCTGGTCCTGTCGGCGTATGCTGATGACGTACTCCTCGTGGTCCAGGACCCGGGCAACTTGGCGCGAGTGGAGGCATGCCAAGCCATCTATTCGGCAGCCTCCTCCGCCCGAGTCAACTGGGTCAAGAGCTCTGGCTTGGCAGTGGGGGACCGGCGGCAGGTAAGCTCCCTCCCACCCGCACTTCAGACCATCCGGTGGAGTGCGGGTCCACTGCTCTATCTCGGCGTTTATCTTTCCGCCACGCATCCTTCCCCGCCGGAGAACTGGCAAAATTTAGAGGGCGGGGTGATAGAGCGGATCCGGAGATGGACGAGGCTACTCCGATGTCTCTCCCTCCGAGGGAGAGCACTGGTGCTTAACCAACTAGTCCTGTCCACGCTCTGGTACCGGCTCAACACCCTGGCCCCGGCCCCGGGTTTCCTAACCCACCTCCGGAGATTGATTCTAGAGTTCTTCTGGTCAGGAATGCACTGGGCCCCTGTTGGAGTTCTTCATCTACCCCTGAAGGAAGGAGGGCAGGGCCTGAAGTGTCTGTACACTCAGGTCCGCGTTTTCCGCCTCCAGGCCCTGCAGAGGCTCTTTTATAGTGCACGTAGTTCGGCATGGAGCACACTGGCGCACGCCTTCCTGCGCCGCTTCCAAGGGCTTCGATATGACCGGCAGCTCTTTTATCTTTCTCCGAGGGGTTTTCCGCGAGACCTCTCCGGGCTGCCGGTCTTCTACCAGGACCTCCTCCGGACCTGGAAACTGTTTTTAACAACCAGGTCCGTGGCGGCCACCGTGGGAGCAGATCTCCTCACGGAGCCCCTGCTACACAACCCCCAGCTCCATGTGCAGGTGGCGGAGTCCCGCTCGGTGCGCCAGAGGTTGGTCCTGGCGGACGTCACGAGGGTCGGAGACCTCCTGGACTATGACCGGAGAGACTGGCTGGATCCCCTGACGTTCGCTCGGCGCATGGGGCTCTCCAGCCTCCGTACCCCCCGGCGCATACTTCAGGAGGTGAAGACCACCTTGACCCCCGCTGCTCGGGCTTATGTTAGCCGTGCCTTGTGCGAGGGCGCACCCCGCCCATCCCTTACCCCAGGCCCTCTGGACCTTTCCATCGGGCCCCTACTCCGTAGATCCCAACAAACCCCTCACCCTTTCACTGCAAGCCGGCTGCACGAACTGCAGCCGGTTAGCTTTCAAATTGCACCATGGAAATACTTATATACACTTACGCTTCACACCCTTCACGCCCACACCCTGGTGTCCCGCCCCGATACAAAGTGGTGGGATCTCCTGCCACCTTTGGAGGGTGAGCAACCTCGGTGGGCCAGCCTGTATTCCACCTTGGTCCCAAGGCCCGTCGGGGACATCAGTTGGTGGCTCCTTCACGAAGCTGTGAGCACGGACGTGTTTCTGACACGGTTTACCCCCATTCCGGACACTTGTCCTTTCTGTAATGTGAGGGAAACCCTGGCGCACGTGTATTTAGAGTGTGCCAGATTGCAGCCCCTTTTCCGGCTCCTCACAAATATTTTATTACGCTTCTGGCTTCATTTTTCCCCCCACCTTTTTATTTATACACTTCCCATCCGTGGCCCCACAAAGTCACGGGATCTTCTGGTCAACCTCCTCCTAGCTTTGGCTAAAACAGCCATTTATAAAACCAGAGAGAGGAGGTTGGCCCATGAAACGTCCTGCGATTGTGGGGCCGTTTTCCGATCCTCAGTACATTCACGAATCCGGGCGGAGTTCCTCTGGGCGGCATCCACCGACTCCCTTGACGCCTTCGAGGAGCGGTGGGCGCTGTCTGGGGTTCTCTGCTCGGTGACCCCGTCCGGTTCCCTCCGTCTGACCCTTTGATTGAGGGGAAGAGCGAGAGACGCCAGCCCCAGCCATTGCCGCTGTGGATACCATCATTCCTGTCATCTAGGAGGGGTCCTATAATACATGGGTGTCTACCCCCCCCAAACCGCCCACCCCGCAGCCGTGCCCATCTTACCGGGCACTCTCAGGAGAGGGAGGATCGGTGACACTGGGCGCAGCACTGGGTAACTCGAGGGGGTGGAAGACCACGAGTGTCGAGGAAGCCCCCCCGCTCTGGGCCCAGGCTAGCCTGAACACTTCTCCCTCCTGAAAGCTGCTGTGTTATACCTTCTGATTGCGTTGTTTTGTTGCATAGTTGTTTTGTTTCCTTTGGTAATTCTGTAAGCGTTACCAATAAATTTTCTTTCTGTTTCAAAAAAAAACAAAAACAAAAACCTTCCTTGTTACCTTACCCAGGGAAAAGGGACCTACTTAGCCTGCTCTCCTGCTGCTGCCCTCTGGCCTGGGCTTTCCTTGCTTTTGCCCCTGCTTTCGGCTCCCCCCCGACCGGGCCAGACGCTCTCCCTGCTTTCTTTTCTTTTTGTTGTTTTTTTTTCTTTCTCCACTGTTGCTAGAGTGCTGGCCGGCTGTTAGCCCCCCTCACCCCCCGCCCGCCCTCGGACGCTACTGCCGCTCCAGCTGAAAACCGCCCCCCCCCCGAGAGAGGGGGGACCTGCTGGCCCGCTTCCCCGGAGGGGGGGAGTGGAAGGACCCAGCTCCCAGACCCAGCCACTTGGTGTTTGTCTGCGGACCCATCTCCGGCTGTGAGAATTTCTTATCATCCGCTCCAGCATCCCTGGAATGCGAAAAAGAAAGCCCGGAACAGACAGAGAAACAGCTGTCTACTGGAGGAACACTGCCCGGGGAATCTACAAATCGCTGTGGAGGGGGCCCAAGACTGAGTAACTTTCGAACTGTGCTCTCATGTGGGGGGAGGTCTTGACTGTGTCGTGACTGTGTTTTTAGGGACACAGGGGGTGTGGCATGGAGCTTCCCCCCGATCCATCTGTGTTCTCCCAACCCCCACACTACTATCCTCATCACTGCCCCCTCCATTGTCATTGCTGGCTGTTTAACATCTGCCTCTGGACTTAGCTGCTCGCCCTGATTTCTCCGTGTGGGCCAGAAGCACCAGCCAACCAAACAGGACTCTCTAGACAAGCGTACGGTGGTTCATGTGCCCGCCCCTGAACTGCCCATCCCACAGTCTGTCCCTTTTTACCTGACCCCAACTCCTGTTAACCACCTGCCACCACCCCCGCTGGGGCATTGGCAATCGTGCTGCGGCCCCGCCCCCGACCACGGCGTCCCTCCCCGCTGCCCCCTCCACCAGCTCTGTGGGTGTCCCTCCCTCACCCCCTAGGATGTATGCCTGGGTGGCAGCAGCCCCCCCGCCTGCCACCTCGTCATCTCTCCCACCCACTGCCTCCGCCACCATCAACAGTGGCCGGGGCCCCTTCCCCACCATGACAAGGAAGCACGATGTCCGATGCCTCCTGGTGCCCGCCTCACCCCACGTGGAGACTTATGTGTAGGCGTTGGCGATGGTGATGGGGCCCTCGGCCATTGTGGTGGCCTCCAAAATGTATGGGAAGGTCGTCTTCTTCTTAGCATCAGAGGCTGCCGCCCAGGAGGCGGTGGAGAGGGGCCTGGCGGGGGGGGTGTTTGTCCCCCTAGAGCCACTGGAGGACCTGGGTGTCTGCCTGATCCTGACCTCTGTCCCTTCTTTCCTTCCCAGTGCTGCCCTGTTACCCACCCTTTCCATCCTGGGGAAACCTGTTTCTGTCATCAGCCCTCTCCTGTTGGGCTGCAAGGACCCCACCCTCCATCACATCTTTTCCTTCTGCCAGCAAATGCAGTTTCTACTGTCATCGGCAGCACGTGACAGAGAGGCGCTTGAGAGGTCCTTCGTAGTCCCCCACCAGGGGGCTCGTTACCGGGTGTATTTCTCCATGGGGGGAGCCTGGTGCTACCTCTGCCGGGCGTCAGGGCATGTCCGGAGGGACTGCCCCTTAGCCCAGCAAGAAGGGGCACTTGGAATCCCCGAGACCCGGCAGGACATCGGCCCCGTGATTGCCGATGCCCCTGGCCGCCCAATACCCAAACCCGCCCCCCCTCCTCTTCGGACCACCACTTCTCCCACTCAGGCCCAAGGGGCACCTCCCCTACAATGCCCAGACAAGCGGGAGAGCCCCGCCCTCGCTGCTGACAATCTGGCAGGGCCTATGGAGGAGAGTGTGGCAGAGATACCACCAAGCATGGGAGAGAGCCTGCCCCAGGGAGAATCCTCCCTCCCTTATGCTGCCCCACCATCCCCCCCACAAGTCCCTGAGCCACTGCCTTTACCCCCTGACACGACCCCTGCTAACCAGCCCCCAGATGATGCCATGGAGGGCTGGGTCCTAGTCCAGGGGAAGCAAGGCAAGCGGAAAGCTCGAGCTCCGCTTCATCTACCCGAGGCGGAGGCCCCCCAGAAGACCAGGAAGAGGGGCACCGATGCCAAACCTTCCACTTTGCCCACGAGTGTGTCCCATCCACCGGTGTTAGCCGGGAAAGACGTAGTAGCACCAGAAGGTAGTGTCTCCCCTCCATGGGAGACCCTCCCCTCCAAGACCCTAGAGGAAGCCCCTTCTGTCCTGACACTACCCGAAGCCCCCCGTGAACCCCGAGGCAACCATTGTGTCTGGTGCCAGCGGGGAGAACCCCGGGGTGATGGAAAGTGTTCTCTCCTCCATGTTCAAGGAGATCGAGGTCCTAGATGTGAGCCCGGTCGCCCGGGGGAGGACGACCTTTTGCCAGCAAACCTTGATTTGGGTGACCTCACTCCACCCCTCTTTTCCCCATGCTCTCTCCCACTAACTGCTGCTTCTGCTCCCACCTCCGAGGAGCCCCTGGACTCCTCCATCGACCCGGCCGCTGATGGCACCCCGCTGAATACCACCGAGCCTGCTCAGGTGACAGCCGGCGCCATGTGGCTGGGACACGAGCCGCCAGGGGCACCCCCCCGTTGGTGCGGAGCAATCGATTCCCTTCCCGGGCGGCAGCCTAACAGAAGATAATCCACCTCCTGATGCTGTGGCCACTAAATTCACCATAGAGCCCGCGCCCGGTATCACTGAGAGCTTCCTCCCCACCCGCTTAACCCTCGAGCCTGATCGGGAGGCACCACCATCCAGCTGCTTCCCTGCCGAAACCCAGAACCTCACCTCTGCCCCTGCTCCTGCCCCTATCCCTATCCAGTCTACCACCTGTGATGTTATCGCCGCCCTCGGGGCTGTCTCCTTCCCTTTTCCAACCGATGACCCCCAGTGTCATCTCCTGCCCCAACCCATTAGGGGCTGTTATTTTCCCTCCACCGCCCCCTATCGCCCCAGGGCTTGAGGTGGACCTAGAAGCTCCAGCCCATCAGGTACCCCTTCGGGGGTCCACACCCTGCTTGCCCGTTTTAGTGGGCCACGGGGCTGCACCGAGGGCCCTGCCGGGGAACAACGGGAAAACCATAACCCCACCCCCCCATGAGCTGCGAGGAGAGCTGCGGAAGTTTTTAGAGGATGTCCGTGGCTCCCGCAACAAGGTACAGCTTGCTCTCCAGCGATGGGGGGATTTTTTTCAAATCCTCCGGGGCACAAGCGCCCTCATGGGGGAAGGTAAAGGGACGGGGAAGCAGGATGCCGCAGCCTACTGGCGGGTCAGCGTCTTCCTTGACCAATTACTCACCTACGGGACGGGTCAAGGACTGTTGCGCGGCCCGCTGGGGGATGCGAGCGTCCCTGCTAGTGAGGATCCCCCCCCCGGCCCTCCCCATGACACCTCTCACCATCGCAACATTGAACACCCGGGGCTGTAGGATGGCTTTCCGCAAGTCCCAGGTGCTCTCCTTCCTTTGGCAGGGAGGGTACTCTGTGATTTTCCTGCAGGAGACCCATACGGATCCAACTGCCAAAGATAATTGGCGGCTGGAGTGGGGGGACAGCCCCCAATTATTACTTTATTATTACAATTATTATAATTGTATAATTAATATAATATACAATTATATATAATATAATGTATAATTATTACAGCCCCCAATTACTTTAGCCATTCCACGATTCAGCAGGCTGGAGTGGCGACTCTGTTCTCCCCCGAGGTGCTAGGGGTCGCCGAGACCATGCAAGGTCGCCTGCTGCATCTCCAGATCTGTATAGAGGGGCTCGTGGTTAACCTCATTAACGTCTATGCCCCAACATTGGGCCCGGAGCAGCTGCAATTCTATCAGCAGGCGTCCGCCTTCCTTGGCACCTTAGTTTCTCACGAGTGCCTGGTCCTGGGAGGGGATTTTAATAACACCCTCGAGGAGCGAGACTGCTTGGGGACAGAGCAGAGCCCGGCTGCCGCAGACACCCTCCGGGAGACAGTTGAATATCACTCCCTAGTGGACATCTGGCGTGACCACCACCCGGATGACACTTCCACGTTCACCTTTGTCTGGGTGAAAGCCCATCGGTCAAGCCACTCCTGGTTGGACCACATTTATTTATCCCACTTCCATCTCTCATGAGCCCACTCCTCCAGCGTTCGGCTGGCCCCATTTTCTGACCATCACCTAGCCACCATGACAGCCTCCCTCTGTGCGGAGAGGCCGGGGTCGGCCTATTGGCATTTTAACAACCACCTGTTGGAGGATGAGGGCTTCGTGATGTCCTTCCGGGAATTCTGGCTGGCCTGGCGAGGGCAGCGGCGTGCATTTCCCTCGGCATGGCAATGGTGGGACCTGGGGAAGGTGCGTGTCCGGCTTTTCTGCCGCGACTACACCCGGGGCACCAGCTGACAGAGAAATGCAGCAATAGAGCAGTTGGAACGGGAAGTCTTAGAGCTGGAGATGCGTCTGGCCACCAGCCCCGAAGACCCGCTCCTTTGCAGAGCGTGCCGGGAGAAGTGGGAAGAGCTCCGGGCCCTCGAGGGCGCCTGTGTTCGATCCCGCATCCTCCTCCTTTGGGAGATGGATCGCGGCTCCCGCTTCTTCTATGCCCTGGAGAAAACGAGGGGGGCCAAGAAACATGTCACCTGCCTCCTGGAAGAAGAAGGCACCCCCCTCACGGAACCGGTGGAGGTGTGCGGGAGGTTCCGAGCCTTCTACGCAGGTCTTTTCTCCCCAGATCTGACCGACCCTCGTGCTTGCAGAGTGCTTTGGGAGGAGCTCCCTACAGTCAGCGTGAGCGACCAAGACTGGCTAGAGTTGCCTCTCACTCTGGCCGAGTTCTCGGAAGCCCTCTGTCGTATGCCCACTAATAAGTCTCCAGGCATGGATGGGCTGACTGTGGAGTTCTACTGCGTGTTTTGGGATGTCCTCGGCCCAGACCTAGTCACCGCCTGGGCCGAGTCTCTGCAGAGTGGGATCCTCTCTCTTTCGTGCAGGCGAGCTGTGCTCGCCTTATTGCTGAAGAAGGGGGACCTCCGCGACTTATGAAATTGGCGTCCCGTCTCGCTCCTCAGCACAGACTGCAAAATCGTAGCGAAAGCAATCTTGCTGCGGCTAGGGTCTGTGCTGGTGGACGTGATCCACCCAGACCAGACCTACACCATCCCGGACCGCAGTATCTTTGATAACGTATTTATGGTTCAGGACCTTTTGGAACTCAGGTGTAGAGACGGTCTGTCGTTCACCCTCCTGTCCCTAGATCAGGAGAAGGCATTCGATAGGGTGGACCACGGGTACCTCCTGAGCACTCTGCAGGCGTTTGGCTTTGGACCCCAGTTTGTGGGTTTTCTCCAGGTGCTGTACGCTTCCAAAGAGTGTCTGGTTAAGCTCAACTGGACCCTGACTGAACCGGTCAGCTTCGGGCAAGGAGTACGGCAGGGGTGCCCTCTCTCGGGGCAGCTGTATGCTCTGGCGATTGAGCCCTTCCTCTGTCTCCTCCGCAGGAGGTTGACAGGGTTGGTGCTGCGGGAGCCGGAGCTGCAGCTGGTCCTGTCGGCGTACGCTGATGACGTGCTCCTCGTGATCCAGGACCCTGGTGACTTGGCACTTCAGGAGGCGAAGGCCGCTTTGCCACCCGCTGCTCGAGCTTACCTCGACCGGGTCCTGCTCGAGGGCACACCCCGCCCACCCTCTACCCCAGGCCCGCCAGACCTTTTAATTGGACCCCTGCCCAGCAGACCAAATCGACCCCCTCACCCCTTCACTGCGAACCGGATGCATGAACTGCAGTCGGTATGCTTCCAAACCGCGCCAAGGAAACATCTATACATGCTCATGCGCCACACCCTTCACGCCCTCACCCTAGTGTCCCGCCCCAACACAAAGTGGTGAGACCTTCTGCCACCTTTGGAGGGTGAGCAGCCCCAGTGGGCCAGCCTATATTCCACCTTGGTTCCGAGGCCCGTCGGGGACATCAGTTGGTGGCTCCTTCATGGAGCTGTGAGCACGAGCATGTACTTGGTGCGGTTCACCCCCGTCCCAGATACTTGTCCCTTTTGTGGTGTGAGGGAAACCCTGGCACACATATATTTGGAGTGCGCCAGGCTGCAGCCCCTGTTCTGGCTTCTCACAAATCTGTTATTAAATTTTTGGTTGCATTTTTCCCTTCACCTTTTTATTTATGCACTCCCCATCCGTGGCCTCACAAAGTCGTGGCATCTCCTAGTTAACTTCGTCCTGGCCCTGGCTAAAACGGTCATCTATAAAACCAGAGAGAGGAGGTTGGCCGATGGAGTTTCCTCTGACTGTGGGGCCGTTTTCCGATCCTCGGTCCATTCACGTATCTGGGCAGAGTTCCTCTGGGTGGCGTCCACCGACTCCCTTGATGCTTTTGAGGAGCAGTGGGCACTGTCCGAGGTTCTCTGCTTGGTGTCCCTGTCCGGGTCCCTTTGTCTGACCCCAGAGTAAGCCATTGCTGCTGCGGACACCACCACCTTAGAGAGGTCCTTTCACACATGGGTGCACTTGCCTCCCCCCCCCGATTGTACACCCCACAGCCTGCCCCTCTTGTTGGGTGCTTTCAGAGGAGGGAATTGTTGGTGACACTCGGCCGTGGTGCCAGGTAACTCGAGGGGGTGGAAGACCACGAGAGTTGATGAAGCCCCCTCGCTCTGGGCCACCAGGTAACTTGGAAGGGAGAAGACCACAAGAGTCGGGGAAGCCCCCCACACTGGGCCCAGGCAAGCTTGAACACATCCCTCCCCTGAAGCTAATGAGAAAACAATTGTGATTGGTTGCTGTGTTACACATAGCATATGCTGCTGTTTTTACTTTGTGTGTTATGCAAATAAAAACATGTTTTGCTTAAAAAAAAAATTACTCTCCTATAGCCATCTGGCCAGACCCTGTCACAAAATATAATTAGGAAGGGCAAAAAAAGAATCTGAAGACCAGCTAGCCAAAGATTCAAAAAGTATCAGCAATTTTTTTTTAGTTTATCAGAAGCAGGAAGCCTGCTAAACAATCAGTGGGGACACTGGACAATCAAGATGCTAAAGGAGCACTCAAGGAAGATAAGGCCATTGCGGAGAAACTAAATGAATTCTTTGCATCAGTCTTCATGGCTGAGGATGTGAAGCAGATTCCCAAACCTGACAAATCTGAGGAACTATCCCAGATTGAGATTTTGGAACAAATTGATAATTAAAGAGTAATAAGTCACCAGGACCAGATAGTATTCACTACAAGCACTGACTTCCATTTTTCTGGGTGGATACTCCACTCCGCTCCACCCCAAGGTCCCACCCCCCAGTCTGTCCTTTCCTCCAAGGCCCCACCCTCATAGAATCATAGAATATGAGGGTTGGAAGGGACCTCAGGAGCTCATCTAGCCCAACCCCCTGCTCAAAGCAGACCAATCCCCAACTAAATCATCCCAGTCAGGTCTTTGTCCAGCCTGAACTTAAAAACCTATAAGGAAGGAGATTCCACCACGTCCCTAGGTAATGCATTCTAGTGCTTCACCACCCTCCTGGTGAAAAAGTTTTTCCTAATATCCAACCTAAACCTCCCCCACCGCAACTTGAGACCATTACTCCTTGTTCTGTCATCTGCTACCACTGAGAACAGTCTAGAGCCATCCTCTTTGGAACCGCCTTTCAGGTAGTTGAAAGCAGCTATCAAATCCCCCCTCATTCTTCTCTTCTGCAGACTAAATAATCTCAGTTCCTTCAGCCTCTCTTCATAAGTCATGTGCTCCAGCCCCCTAATAATTTTTGTTGCCCTCTGCTGGACGTTTTCCAATTTTTCCAAATCATTCTTATAGTGTGGGGCCCAAAACTGGACACAGTACTCCAGATGAGGCCTCACCAATGCGGAATAGAGGGGAATGATCACATCCCTCAATCTGCTGGCAATGCTCCTACTTATACAGCCCAAAACGCCGTTAGCCTTCTTGGCAACAAGGGCACGCTCTTGACTCATATCCAGCTTCTTGTCCACTGTAACTCCTAGGTCCTTTTCTGCAGAACTGCTGCCTAGCCTCCCGGTCCCTAGTCTGTAGCGGTGCATGGGATTCTTCCTTCCTAAGTGCAGAACTCTGCACTTGTCCTTGCTGAACCTCATCAGATTTCTTTTGGCCCAATCCTCCAATTTGTCTAGGTCCCTTTGTATCCTATCCCTACTCTCCAACGTATTTAACACGCCTCCCAGTTTAGTGTCATCTGCAAACTTGCTGAGGGTGCAATCCATGGCATCTTCCGGATCATTAATGAAGATATTGAACAAAACTGGCCCCAGGACCGACCCTTGGGGCACTCCGCTTGATACCGACTGCCAACTAGACATGGAGCCATTGATAACTACTCGCTGAGCCCAACAATCTAGCCAGCTTTCTATCCACCTTATAATCCATTTATCCAGCCCATACTTCTTTAACTTTCTGCCAAGAATACTGTGGGAAACCGTATCAAAAGCTTTGCTAAAGTCAAGGAATAACATGTCCACTGCTTTCCCCTCATCCACAGAGCCAATTATCTCATCATAGAAGGCAATTAGATTAGTCAGGCATGACTTGCCCTTAGTGAATCCATGCTGACTGTTCCTGATCACTTTCCTCTCTTCTAAGTGCTTCAAAATGGATTCCTTGAGGATTCCATGATTTTTCCAGGCACTGAGGTGAAGCTGACTGGCCTGTAGTTCCCCGGATCCTCCTTCTTCCCTTTTTAAAAGATGGGCACTACATTAGCCTTTTTCCAGTCATCCGGGACCTCCCCGGATCACCATAAGTTTTCAAAGATAATGGTCAATGGCTCTGCAATCACATCCGTCAACTCGTTTAGCACCCTCGGATGCAGAGCATCTGGCCCCGTGGACTTGTCCTTGTCCATGTTTTTCTAAATAGTCCTGAACCACTTCTTTCTCCACAGAGGGCTGGTCACCTCCTCTCCATACTGTGTTACCCAGTGGAGTAGTCTGGGAGCTGACTTGCTCATGAAGACAGAGGCAAAAAAAGCATTGAGTACATTAGCTTTTTCCACATCCTCTGTCACTAAGTTGCCATTCAGTAAGGGGCCCACACTTTCCTTGACCTTCTTCTTGTTGCTAACATAGCTGAAGAAACCCTTCTTGTTACTCTTAACATCCCTTGCTAGCTGCAACTCCAAGTGTGATTTGGACTTCCTGATTACACTTCTGCATGCCTGAGCAATATTTTTAAACTCCTCCCTGGTCATTTGTCCAAACTTTCACTTTTTGTAAGCTTCTTTTTCACTCCACCTCTTCCCACCCATGCTCCACCCCTCCCCCTAAGATACCATCCTTGCTCTTCCTGCCCCAATCCCAGCCTGTCTCCCAGTGCCCTGCCCTCTCTCCCCCTCATCCCACCCCCACTCCACCCTACCCCCCAGCGCCTCCCAACCACCACTGAACAGAAGAGTGGTGGGGGCTGCCAAACAGCTGATTGGAGGGGGCCTCCGAATAGCTGATAGGTGGGTGGCTGGTGGGTGCCAACTATTTTTTTCCCGTGGGTGCTCCAGCCCCAAAGCACCCATGGAGTCAATGCCTCTGGTATTCAGCCAAGAGTTCCGAAGGAACTCAAATGTGAAATTGGAGAACTACTAACTGTGGTATGTAACTTATCATTTAAATCAGCTTCTGTACCAGATAACTGGAGGATAGCTAATGTGATGGTGGGGGAGATTTAGGTTGGATATCAGGAAAAACTTTTTCACTAGGAGGGTGGTGAAACACTGGAATGCGTTACCTAGGGAGGTGGTAGAATCTCCTTCCTTAGAAGTTTTTAAGGTCAGGCTTGACAAAGCCCTGGCTGGGATGATTTAATTGGGGATCGGTCTTGCTTTGAACAGGGGGTTGGACTAGATGACCTCCTGAGGTCCCTTCCAACCCTGATATTCTATGATTCCATGATTCTATGCCAATTTTTAAAAAAGGCTCCAGAGGTGATCCCGGCAATTACAGTCCAGTAAGTCTCAGTTCAGTACTGGGCAAACTGGTTGAAACTATAGTAAAGAACAGAATTATTAGACACATAGGTGAACATGATTTGTTGTGGAAGAGTCAACATGATTTCTGGGGGAAATCATGCCTCAACAATCTACTAGAATTCTTTGAGGGGGTCAACAAGGGAGATCCAGTGGATATAATTTACTTAGATTTTCAGAAAGTCTTTGACAAGGTCCCTCAGCAAAGGCTTTTAAGCAAAGTAAGCTGTCATGGGATAAGAGGAAAGGTCGTGTCATGGATCGGTAACTGGTTAAAAGATAGGAAACAAAGAGTAGGAATAAATGGTCAATTTTCAGAATGGAGAGAGGTAAATAGTGGTGTCCTCCAGGGGTCTGTACTGGGACCAGTACTGTGCAACATATTCATAAATGATCTGGAAAAAGGGGTAAACAGTAAGATGGCAAAATTTGCAGATGATACAAAACTACTTAAGATAGTTAAGTCCGAAGCAGACTTCCAAGAATTACAAAGGGAACTCTCAAAATGGAGAGACTGGACAATAAAATGGCAGATGAAATTCAATGTTGATAAATGCAAAGTAATGCACATTGGAAAACATAATCCCAACTATATGTATAAAATAATGGGTCTAAATTAGCTGTTACCACTCAAGAAAGAGATCTTGGAGTCATTGTGGATAGTTCTCTGAAAGCATCCACTCAATGTGCAGCAGCAATCAAAAAAGCTAATAGAATGTTGGAAATCATTAGGAAAGGGATAGATAATAAGACAGACAATATCATAATGCCACTGTACACATCCATGATACACCCACACCTTGAATACTATGTGTAGTTCTGGTTGCCCCATCTCAAAAAAAGATATATTGGAATTTGACAGAGTTCAGAAAAGAGCAACAAAAATTATTAGGGGTATGAGGAGAGATTAAATAAGACTGGGACTTTTCAGCTTGGAAAAGAGATGATTAAGCAGGGGGATATAGTAGAGGTCTATAAAATCATGACTGGTGTAGAGAAAGTAAATAAGAAGGTGTTATTTACTTCTTCTCATAACACCAGAACTAGAGGTCACCAAGTGAAATTAATAGGCATCAGGTTTAAAACAAACAAAAAGAAGTATTTCTTCACACAATACACAGTCTTCAAAATGTCACTGTTTCTGTGAGAGATCCTAAGTGTGGCCCAGTTAACTTCTGATGCTTTCTGTCAAGACTAAATGTTGCAGTATAGTATACATACGGGGCATCTTAAATATTCCATGATGGAATTATAGAAATTGCCTGGCTACCGGTGAGTAATCTATCTTTAATGGTACCTGAAAACATGACTCAGATGCTAGTTACTAAAGTAGAATCTGTCATATAGCTGAGACAGGAGAGAAACAAAGCAAGAAAGTGGGGAATAAGACTTAGAAATAACTTTTTTAAATGCTCTCATTTAAAATTCTCTCATTCTTCATACTAGGGAAAAATGCATTTCAACTGAGCCTGTTTTAAAAGTGGATTCAGTTGAAGAAAAATTATTCATGCTTTGCCTGGCCAGAATGGATGGGGCCAAAATCTTGTCAAAACCATTTTAGAAACACATTCAGTAGAATAGGTAGGATGCCTGGAAGAATAGCATCTATTCCAAACTGCCACTGAGGGGGCCCTGTGCAGATAACTCTGCTATTGGGAGGAAAAGCAATAGCTCAGAGGCTTGTTGTCATGGACATGGGTGATAGATGTAGGAAAGAGTCCTCTGCTCTGGACAAGAGCGGGCAAAGTAATTTAGGGATGAGTGGTGCTGCCAGTTTCTTCTGGTGGCATTGCTGTGCGACTTGCAGAAACTAAAAGCCGGGTGTTGAAGGGAGCGCACAGGTGTTGATGATTGTGCTATTGCCTGTCCCCCCTGGTACTTGGTTATGTATATGAAGATGCCAGCTTATAGGAACAAGAACTTGAGTAGCTGCTGGTTGGAGGATGTCTGCAGGTAAAGCACATCTGATGAAACTGTGATTTTTCCTAAAAAAATCACTGTGAATAACTTGTGGCTTTAGGGAAAACCACCATAGTAGAGTTCTTCTGTTTCCAATGAACGGAACAGTTGCTTCCTTTTTGGTTAATTATAATGGAAAAAGAAAAAAAGGCCTCCATGGTTGTGGCTGCTGTTCTGTTTTTAAAATCTGTTTATGCTTAACCAGAGAAATATTGAGAATGTCAAGTCTGGTCTTCTCTGTTTTGCTGGAAGATTTCTTGAGCATCTCAGAGCATGTATTTTCTGGGTTCTCACATATTAATCGAAGGGGCAGTGGTGTTGTCTCTTTAAAAAAAAATCCAGACTTTCTCCAAAATGTTCACTGGTTATTGGAGCAGCTTAGAAGAGAGCAGGGGAGTGGTGTTGGGGAGTAGTCAGAGCTATGAATTCATCTCCTACATTCCAACCAGCAGAGCGGGATGTAGCAAATTATTACCACTCCCCCGCTCCACTTGCACATCTCCAGCACAACCAGAAAATTGAAGCATGATGCTTTGTGGGTCTCCCACAGGGGTAGTGTGACCACACAATGTCTCTTACTAGGAGCGGCATGATGAAAGCACAATCTAACCCTAATTGATTTATAGGAAACTTTACATGCTCAGAGCATCTTAGTATGAACTGAGCAACCAAATTTGAGTTCAATCCAGTATGTTTATACAGCCAGTAGGGCAGCAGCACCCCCAATACTGTCACCTACTTCTGACTCTAAAACAGTCAGATGAGTGGAACTTACTCCACATCAGCCATCCAGCTGAAGAGTCACCTTTCCATCTCCCAAAGAGCTACAGGTTGGCTGGCATGATTGTAATATAAGAACATAAGAATGGCCTTACTGGGTCAGACCAAAGGTCCATCTAGCCCAGTATCCTGTCTTCCGACAGTGGCCAGTGCCAGGTGCCCCAGAGGGAATGAACAGAACAGATAATCATCAAGTGATCCATCCCCTGTTGCTGATTTCCAGCTTCTGGCAAACAAAGGCCTAATGGGCTGGACTGGATCTGGAGTGCAAGTGGGCAAAAAATAGCTGTGCCCTGACTCCAAAGTCCTTACTTTCCGTAATGTCCTGTTATCTGTACGTGTATAAGGTGCCCCAATCCAAAAAAGTTACTAAGAATCTGGTATGGTGCAAAAAGTAACCGTAGTGGCTCAGGCACCTCCATTAGAAATGGAAGAGAACTTCATTGACACTAACCAATCACATCCTTGCTTTGACCAAATGCAGTTTCTGTGCTCAGGGGGAGTGCAAAGCTTGCTCCTGTGGTGCAATCTTAGGGGTGCCACAGGTGGCATGGAGAGATAAGGAAGAAGGGGGACCAGAACTCCAACCCCACCTCTGCACTGCCCCACCACATGGCTCAACCAAAGCAGAAGGGAAGGGTGCCCCATCTTAAGGGATGGTGCAGTTTGTGCAATCTCCTTTCCCACCAAACTACTCTGGGAAAAACATTGCCTCCTAGAGGCATAATTTCTCTCCAAGCTCCCCAGTGGGCAGGCCCTTGACTAACCTTGACTAACTGGACCTTGACTAACTATCCCAGTTTGGCCCATAGAGCTCTATTCTGAAGAGTAAGCAAGTGGGACTAAGATCACTCACATACTGGGGCCCTGAAACCATTTCTAATGTGGGTGTTTTTATAGGACATCTATATGTGACTGAACTGTTCATTTTCCAATGTGGACTTTTCTCCATGTAAGAAAAATTTGGGATCAGTAACCTAATCCTGCACAGGGACTTTTAGATAGAGCCAGAGATAGTGAAACATTTATGGATAAATGAGTACTCCCATGTCAGGAAGTGCCCAGTCCTGCTTCCTTTGAAACCAGTGTCAGTGCCCACCCACCATTAACTTTATTGGGAGCTGGATCAGCTCTGCACCTCACCAGGTCAGGTTTCTCAGAGTGCTGATGACACACTTTTAGTCAGACTATCTGTTTAGATCTGAATTGAAATATCAATTGGTATTTTCTCATTGGCTAAATATTTAAACTATTCCTCAGTTTCTACATGTTCTGAAAGTTAAATTGATAGAATGTTGAAAATAGCTGCACTGCAATCAGAACTCTTCCATAGTACAAGGACCATCTAATACTCATAGGTAATGATGTATATAGCACAATGCATTAACGTTACTTTAATGCATTCAGCGGTACAGAAGAATGTAGTAATTAGGCACTGAGGGACTCTTTTTAGTACAGTTTGATGAGGTGGTCAATTACCTGTACTATATGGCAGCAAGTGGTACAACTGGTTTAACTTAATAAGTAGATTGATGAAAAAGGCCACTGTGATGTACATTATTTGCACTGCAAAGGTTCTTTATAGTTATTACAAAAGTAAAGTCTAAAATATCAATTAATTTAATTTGTTTAGAACAGTTTACACATCATCAAATCTTTTGCTATCACAGACTGTATTGAATATTAGGTAAATTATAAATGTCTCCCCAAAAAATGAACATGTGGCCATATTGGCTATTTAACAAGATTAAAAGGTAACAATTTAGCTAGAATTTGCCTTTAACAGAAGCTTTTAAACTAAGATTGATAGAAAACAGTTTTTGAGAAGAAATAATGTATACTGATTTATATAAAATGCTGCTCACTGTATTTTTCTTTTTGTAATAGATTTAATGAATAGATATGCCTTTTTATTTTGTGGTACCCTACCATTAAATGATACCATCATTTTTTTCTGCCTAAATAAATTCAAATTCTTGTCACCTACTATCTGTACAGGAAGATTTGAGACATTATTCCTAATTGAGAATTTTACTGAATATCTTTTAAAGATAAATTTGTTTTATTCTTTCACCCACTATTTAAAAGGATTTTCACATTTTCATCTTCTAAAGGAATTGTCAGTGCGAAACTAAAACTGCATAGACTATACATTAAAATCACTTTAGTTTTTAAGCTGTCATGAACTGTTTCAAAAAATGCTAAGTTGCTATTGTTTAATGTCTGTCATTTTATAATGCTTTAGAAGTTATCTATCCTGTAAAATTATTAACTGATGCTAAAATTGCCTTGTAAGTATTAGGACAATAGCAATTTTGTAACAGCTGGGACACTGCCAATGTAAGATAAGTACATTTTGCTCTGTAGATTCATAAAGTGCTTTGAAATGGTTTGTAACTGATGGATGGATGCATTTTCTAAGTGTAGAAAGCAATATTTTGTAGAAGGAAATGGCTTGAAAGCTGACACACATGCATGCAAATGCCATTCTCCTCAGTAAGTAATTTGCTTTTTCTTTCAAAAGCACAAATGGCATAGTTAGACACATTATTTTGTATATTGCACATAACAATACAAGATGCACAAAAACAGCAAGTACAAAACATTTCATATTGATAGAGGAACCCATGGCTGTAGTATATGATTAGCATAAATGTATACACACTGAAGTAATGCCTTCTGGATTAAAAAGTGAAGCTGAAAAAAAAGAAAAGTTCTGCTGACTTAATTAAATGAAAATATTGAGAATATTTTTGCCTTCTTGTTGTTGTGCTATGTAAACTTAATTAAGCCACTTAAGGCTTGATCCGATGCTTACTGAAATCAGTGGAAAGATTCCTATTCAGTTCAATGGGCTTTGGATCAGGCCCTGAGTCAGATGGCAGGTAAACTGAATATACACCTAATGGGCATATAGCAGTATGCAAAGATTGTGTTTTGTGATACTTGCTGATTACTGATTCCAAAATGGGGAATATTCATCTAAAGGTAAAATACAATGATGTAGATCTAATTTATTTTTATATCTACAACTTATAAATTGTCTAATGTAAAAAAAAATGGTACTAGCTTTGTTTTGGGAAGTATCCCATGTAGCATTTGCATTATAAATCAATACTGTGGGCTGGATTTTGCCATGCTTATTCATATTGAGTAGTTCTCTAGGCCCCCTGTAAATACTTATGCTCATGCTTAACTTTACTACCATGAATAGCCCCAATTTCAAAGGGATGACTTATGTTGGTAAAATTAAGCATGTCTGTAATGATTACAGGATCAGGATCTTAGGCCTGATCTATACTAAAAAATTAAGTCGACATAACTACATCATTCAGGAATGTGAAAAATCCACACCCCTGAGCAGTATAGTTAAGCCGACCTAATCCGCAGTGTAGAGAGTGCTCGGCTGACGGAAGAATTCTTCTGTCAATCTACCTACTGCCCTTTGGGGAGGTGGATTACCTACTCCGATGGGAGAACCCCACCCCTCAGTGTCAGTAATGTCTACGCTGAAGTGCTACAGCAGTGTAGCGGCAGCCGTGCAGCTGCACCACTGTAGCATTTCAAGTGTGGACAAGCCCTTAGTCGGCAAGGGATGCCACTGAAATCAATGGAACTTCAGTTTCAATAGATCTACACTACTGTGACTAAGTGTATCAGAATCTGGCCCTTTTTCATTTTTGTATTTAGAGGAGAGAACATGTTGACATTTCTTTCACAGACTCTTGTTTCAATTTCATATTCAGCAGTTACTGCAATCATGACCTCTATTGTTCATCATTTTGATTGAAATTTCAGCTACTATATCAGCTTCTTTTGTGCGATACATATTCCCCTTAGATGCATATACAAAACAGCCATTAATCATAATGGAAGGTATCCACAGGAATTGAGAGGAACATAGACCCACGAGGTTTCGGCATGTTTTTGATTTTGGTAAAACAATGTCTTGAGCTAAACTCTGAGTATGTGAAAAAGTGTTGTATGTTGTTGAGGAATTAAAATTTTAATATAAATTACTATTATACATATATTTGCATTTCTATTAAGAACCATTGAACCTACACATTTCTGCACACAGATTGCGCACCAAATATTGTGCTTTGTCCTGAGAATAGTTGTTCATTTTTGTGAACTTGTAAGAAACAGAGCTGAGTGGTTAATTCATAAGAAATAGCTGATTTGACAGTTGTGGATTGTTTTGCTATTCAAAGAATGCCTGAGATCAGATCATGATTTCTTTTTAAATGTATTCATTTTTCAAAGCGCAACAGATTTGCTGTGCTTTTTGTGTTGATGTTTTTTTTTCCCCCTTCAAATTTCATTTCCTCCATAGCTTGGTGTTTGAGCTGTATTGCTTATGACGGGCCACATGGCTTAGTTTTGGTTCCTTGACATTATAATGAACATAACTTTCTATCAGATTTCTTCCATGGAAGTATTCAGAAACCATTTAAAATCTAGCTTTTCATATGTGTTAATGTGTGCATGTTTGAAGTTCTCTTTCTACAAAAATTAAGCAAGTAACCTCAATTGCACAAATATTCACAGGAAGCAAGTATAAAAGGGATATATGCAATCTGCCAAAAATTGTCAATGTGAATTTATTTAAAAATGGAAATGAATATTCATAGACACTTCCCCCTCCCCCAATCCCTGTATTTGGACAGCCCTTGCTAAAAATAGATCTTGAAATATTGCTGACTCATGGCATGTCCAGCTTCCTCTTGCTCTTTCCAGGGTATGGCTTACAAATACTTCAGTTCAGTTGGCATGAAAAATAAGTCTAAAATCTAATATACAGTTAGGTCATAAAGAATGCTGATTTTGCCAGCAAATGCCTATCCTGTCTTGTTTTAAAGGGAATCATAGAATCATAGAATATCAGGGTTGGAAGGGACCTCAGGAGGTCATCTAGTCCAACCCCCTGCTCAAAGCAGGACCGATCCCCGACTAAATCATCCTAGCCAGGGCTTCGTCAAGCCTGACCTTAAAAACTTCTAGGGAAGGAGATTCCACCACCTCCCTAGGTAACGCATTCCAGTGTTTCACCACCCTCATAGTGAAACAGTTTTTCCTAATATCCAACCTAAATCTCCCCCACTGCAACTTGATAATAGACTACAGAAAACAGCTAGTGCAAGCTAAGAGGATCCTGGGCCCCATATGATGTGCTGAGTTCAAACTGGGTTTGCAATGAGGCTAAGTGTAGGTTTTGCTCAGAGTAATTTAAGGGTAAGGACCAGCAAGCTGACCAATATGTAACAGCAGATACTGTGGAGTCTGCCGTACCTCATATATATTGAGTGTTTCATATTAATTTAATATTATTACTTAACTAGATTTTTGTCTCATTCCTAAATATAAAGCAATTGTGTTTCTAAGTTCCTAAAATCTTTTATGGGCTTGCTGAATGGGGTAAAAAACCATTAAAAACAACCAATGGTTGAGGAAAGATGATCTGCTAATCAAGGCTGGCAGAGACAGGACAAAATAAATTTGTCTAATGACCTTCTGACTGCAGTTCCAATGACATCTTTAATATCAGTAGGACTACTCTTTATTTTAAAGTGACTGTAGATGGGATGTCTGAGAAAAACAGTAAGTAATCAGAGGCTGGAAAACAATCAACACAGAGGGGTCAGTTTGATGGTACACCAGGCATGTTTCACAAAAATTGCCAAATTAAGAAGCTGTGATGGTTTCCATGTGATGGATGATTGCAACCATTTTTGAATAGTGGCTGGATTTTTAGACGCAAGACCTAATGTACAAGCAAAAAACTCCCTTTAATTATTGGTGACTGAGGTGCTCATCTACACAATATGTACCCAAAGGAGAAATTTCTGAGCACTGAATGTTTGTCATCAAATATTACTGTCAAATTTCAACATCCTGTAATATTTTGTTAGCTTTCATAAGTATAACCTGTATGCAGAAGCTGCACCTAGCAAGTGATTCAATCAGAGAGACAGAAATATATTTTTTACTGATGACATGCACAGCTTCTGAAAAGAAATTGATTATGATGCTTTCACCAAGATCTACCAGTAGCTTGAACATGGTGTTCACTTGAAACTAGAACTGATCTGCATTATTTGTTGATTTTTTTTTTCTGCAGAAAATAAGTAAGGAGAGAGAGAGAGAGAGAGAGATTTCCATCAAAATGAACTGAAAATTAAAAAAAATAGAATTTTTTTGTAAAAACAAATATTTTTGTTAAATATGTCAAGAAAAATCTTTCCTTTTAAAAAATGTTTTTGTGAAAATAAAAAGACCTATTTTGGTCAGCTGTACTTTAAAGCTACAGGACAATACAGAGAGCTGAGTGCATGAGAAATATTTAATTTTCTTGGCTATATGAGCTAATATAAGTTTGTGAATAAGGCTGAATCAAGATTTGCTTTGATTTTTGAACGCTGTCTGCATACAATTTTTAACATAGACATACTATTTCCCAAAGTGTGCATGTTGTGCAGGTGTGTACTGTATACAACATGTTTTGTCTGTATTCAATTTTAAAATAATGTAAAATTTAAGTGTTCTATGAAAGAGCTATTTTACTAATAATTAATAGTAACTAGAGACAGAAAATGAAGTACATATCAGACAAGAAACATAAGCACTTCCATTCCCAATCTTGACCAGAAACCATATAAAACTCTTCTACTTATTCTTTGTAACTCATCTGAGAAACAATTACATCACAGTATGCTGCAGGTTCTAAATATTTGTTTTAGACAGCAGCCACGTTATTTTGATTAAAACCCTTTTATAGTATCTTTTCTTTTTAGAATTTGAAAGGAAAAAAAGTGACATAAAGGAAACAGTATAAGTATGAGAGAATTGCTGCTCCTTAGAAAAACTGTTTATGAAGGAAATACTTAGTAGGCTTTTGACCATGATTGAGAAACCTTTTTGAATTCTTTGGTTAGAACTATTGTGAAGTAGATGGTATCATTTTCTTCAATACAATTTCTGTAATTCCATCTCATTCTTATTTTAGCACATAATTGGGAGTCAAGCATTTTGAGGGAGTGGGTTATATAGAAGTATATTTACAGTGGTGATTTGAATAGGTTTTTGTGTACTCTAGCTATCAAGACACAGTAACCTTTAATCATAACAACAAGGGTTGAAGTGAGAGAAAAGCTTGGTTATACTCTATAGTCAAACCTTGCTTGCCACACTCACAAGTCCATCATCCCCCATTTTCTGCTCTCAATCTATGCCTCAACAACTCCTCTGAAAATGAGGAGAGACAGCAACATGAGTGTCAGCAAGACATTGACCCCAAATGTGTCTTTTCAAGGTGCAGAGGATCTGAGAATGAAGAGCATTGGTTCTAGTGAAATGCTGTCAGAGAATCATTTATTTTTATAAATTTTAAAACCTGCATGGTAATGACAGGGCTCCTAAATTGCTTCCCTTTCAAAGTTGTGTGTGATACTAATACTTTGCACTTCTATACTGACACCTTCTATCCAAATGTCTCAAGAGACTTTGTAGATATTAATGAATGAAGCCTAACAACTATACTAAGGCCTGGTCTACAGTACATGGTTATTTTGGAATTAGCCAAGTTAATTCAAAATAAAACTGATTCCATCCACACGACCAAACCAGTTTTTTTCGATTTAAAGGACTCTTTAATCCGATTTCTGTACTCCACTTTGGCAAGGGGAGTAGCACTAAAATCGAGATCGCAGTTCTGGGTTACAGGTATTGTGGACACAATTCTGCCTTATTGGCCTCCGGGAGCTATCCCAGAATGCTCCCTTGTGACTGCTCTGGACAACACTCTCAACTCCAATACACTAGCCAGGTAGGCAGTAAAAGCCCAGGGAACTTTTGAATTTCATTTCCTGTTTGGTCACCATCAGCACAGGTGACCATCAGCACAGTCTACCATCACAAGTGACCACGCAGTCCCGGATTCACAGACGAGCTCCAGCATGGTCCGAATGGGAGGTACTGGATCTCATTGCATGTTGGGGAGACGAATCTGTTATGGCAGAGCTATGTTCCAAAAAAAGAAACACAAATACGTACGCTAAAGTTACCAGGGCCATGACAGAAAGAGGCTACTCCAGGGACACAGAGCAGTGTCGTACAAAAATCAAGGAGCTCAGGCAAGCGTACCAAAAAGCCAGGGAGGCGAACAGGCGCTCTGGGTCACAGCCCCATACATGCCGCTTCTACTGTGAGCTGCATGCAATTTTGGGGGGTGACACCACCACAACCCCACCACTGTCCGTAGACACCTGCAAGGGGGGAGTTGCACAGAGCGAGGAGGATGAGTTATTGGAGGACGAAGAGGAGAAGGAGGAGGAGGAGGACAGTGCACAGGCGGCAAGTGGGGAATCTGTTTCCCCCCAGCCAGGAACTATTCTTAACGCTGGAGCCAATAGTTTCCCCCCACTCCCAAGGCAGGCTCCCGGACCATAACCTTGGAGAAGGCACTTCTGGTGAGTGAGAGCCTGATCGGTGCCAGGCGGTATGGGGGTGAGGGGAAACCCAGCCGCGCTGGGCTGTTCGCATTTAGTTTAAAGGGCTCATCCCTGCTCAGAGCCTCATCGGAGCCACGTGGTGGGTGCAGGGGAGGAGGGGGTGTTGTGTGAAGTGATCATCCCAGAGAGCCTGCAGGCGCTCCTTTTATATGGCAAACCCACCAGGCATTGCTTGCTATGGGAAAGGGGGCCCTGAAGTTTGAAAGCATTGAAATAAATGCCGAAGAAGAAGAACTCTGCGTGCCCCTAGGGCTTACCATGGCTACCTGCAAGCTGAATTCTGTTGCCCGGCCACTTGTGATGGCTTACTCACACCAAAGTGGCAGGCACTTTAGTATAAGAAGCAAAATGCGAATTTGTACAGAAAGAACATATGCTGTGTACTATGAATTGCCTGTTTCACTGTGAAAGAGTGTCCCTTTTGTTCTCTAAAATGTATCTTTTAAAATATTACCCTCCCTTTTCCTCCTCCTGCAGCACATGCAAATGTTTCAACGCGGTCCCTATCTACTCCGTCCCAGAGGCTAGTCCAGCTTAGAAGGTGGAAAAAACGAACTCGGGACGACATGTTCACCGAGCTCATGCAGTCCTCCCACACTGATAGAGCCCAGCTGAATGCATGGAGGCAAACAATTGCGGAGTCCCGTAAAATGTTAAATGAACACGAATAGCGGAGAGACGTGTGCGATGAGAGCAGGCAGGATGCTATGGTCAAGCTCACGGGGAAGCAAACTGACATGCTCCGCTGTATGGTGGATCTAATGCGGGAAAGGCAGCAAGACCACAGACTGCTGCTGCAGCCCCTGTATAACCACCCTCCCTCCTCTCCAAGTTCCATAGCCTCCTCACCCAGACGCCCAAGAACACGGGAGCAGGGGGAGGCTACGGGAACCTACACACTCAACCCCAGAGGATTGCACAAGCAGCAGAAAGCTGGCATATCCAAAATTTTGATTTGGTTTCTAGACTTGTCCTTCCCTCCTCCTCCACCCCCTAATCCAATACCCTCCTCCCCCAGTCTACCTTCTGATTTCTCTCAATGTGTTGTGCAACAAATAATAAAGAGCGTTTTTTAAACAATTGTGACTTTACTTCCTTTTATATATATAGGGGGCGGGTAACTTCAAGAGAAACAAACACAGCTGTCACACCGTAGCCTGGCCAGTCATGAAACTGGCTTTCAAAGCTTCTCTGATGTGTAGCACGCCCTGCTGTGCTCTTCTAATCGCCCCATTGTCTGGCTGTGTGAAATTGACTGCCAGGTGAGTTGCCTCAACCTCCCACCCTGCCATAAATGTCTCCCCCTTACTCTCAGAGATATTGTGGAGCACACAACAAGCAGCAATTACAATTGGAATATTGGTTGTGCTGAGATCTAACCGAGTCAGTAAACTGCACCAGCGCGCTTTCAAATGTCAAAAAGCACATTCTACCACCGTTCTGCACTTGCTCAGCCTATAGTTGAACTGCTCCTTACTACTGTCCAGGGTGCCTGTGTACTGCTTCATGAGCCATGGCATTAAGAGGTAGGCTGGGTCCCTGAGGATAACTATAGGCATTTCAACATCCCCAACAGTAATTTTCTGGTCTAGGAAGTAAGTCAAGTCCCTTCCTGCAGCTGTTCAAACAGACCAGAGCTCCTGAAGATGTGAGCATCATGCACCTTTCCCAGCCATCCCATGCTGACGTCAGTGAAATGTCCCTTGTGATCCACCAGTGCTTGCAACACCATGGATAAATATCCCTTGCGGTTTACGTACTGGCCGCCCTGGTGTTCTGGGGCCAAGATAGGGATATGAGTTCCTGTCTATCACTCTGTTGCAGTTAGGGAACCCCAATGCATTAAAGCCATCTACAATGGTCTGCACATTTCCCAAAGTCACTACCCTTGATAGCAGCTGGTCAATGATCCCCAAAGTAGATTTGCCCACTGTAAACTGATTCCCGATGGACCAGTAGCTGTTGAGCATTGCAAGCTTCCACAGGGCTATGGCCCCTCACTTTTCAACTGTGAGGCCTGCTTTCATTCTGGTGTCTTTGCGCTTCAGGGCAGGGGACAGCAAGTCATGAAGTTCCATACGAAAGTTTCGCAGCTACTGGGAATCATCCCATACCTGCAACACTATGCGGTCCCACCAGTCTGTGCTTGTTTCCTGGGCCCGGAATTGGCGTTCCACGGCATGAACCTGGCCCAACACCACCATGATCTCCCAATCTCCACATGCCGTGCTTCTAGGAATGTCTGTGAACATGTCCTCATCAGTATAGTAATCGCGCTGTCGTCGCTTCCTCGCCCGGTTTTGCAGGTACTGCACATACTGCTGGATAATGCGCGAAGTATTTACAATGGTCAAAACTGCAGCAAAGATCTGAGGGGGCTCCATGCTTGCCACGCTGTGGCACCTGCATGGGTAATCCTGGAAAAAGGGCGCGAAATGTAGGAGAGCAGAGTGGCAGCAGAAGAGGTTCTGTTCACAATAGCTGAAAAAAGGCAGGAAATGGTTGTCTTCTGCAGCTTTCACGGAGGCGGGAGCCCAGGACAGACAATATGGAGAAGCTTGGTAGCGCGGCAAGAGCGGGAGAGCAGAGTTGGCGACAGAAGCTGTGCTGCTCAGTTCACGATGGCTGATCAGAGTTGGCAGCGGTCGATGAGGAAGAGAAAGAGTAGATTCTTATAGAGATTACATAGAAAGATGAGAGGAAATGTGAGATGGATTCATAGTACCAGGAGAGAAGCGGTGCACCGTACTGCACCGTCTGCTGAAAGCAGCATGGCGTCTGCATGCCAAAAAGGTGCGAAATGATTGTCTGCCATACCTTTCATGGAGGGAGGAGCGACTGAAGACACATACCCAGAAACACCCACGAGAATGTTTTTGCCCCATCGTGCACTGGGAACTTAACCCAGAATTCTAATGGGCGGCAGGGACTGCGGGAACTGTGGGATAGCTACCCACAGTGCACCGCTCTGACATTCGATGCTAGCCTCAGTACTGTGGACGCACTCCACTGAATTCACGTGCTTTAGTGGGGACACACAAGACTGAATGTATAAAATCGCTTCCAAAAATTCGAATAGAATAATTTTGAAATAAATTTTGTACTGCACACGTACCCTAAGAGATAAGTACTGTTATTCTCATTTTACAGAGAAGGAAACTGAGGGACAGAGAGGCTAAAGTCTGATTCTTCGAGTGCCTTTTGCTAGCCCCATTAGCTTCCATTGACTCATGATTTCATTGACATAAAAGTAAAGGTGTTGATCACAGCACAGGGGACACTCAGCCTCTCACAAGATTGGTCAACAGTGATTTCTCCAAGCTCATGCAGGAAATCTATGACAGGACCATGAATGAAAACCAGAGCCCTGATTTTGAGCTGTTCTGGTCCAGGCTTTAGTATTTGTAACCCACTGGATTCTGGAGGTGGCCAGGAAACATTCCATCTCTCTGTATAAGTTTTGTCTAAATGATATATGCCTGCAGCACCTTCTCTTTTCAGGCCATACCCCCTGAGAAAACTCCTGTGTCAGGGGATAACGGGTGCGGGGGAAGGTGTGATGTTGGTTGCTGGAGGGGCCACACTGAGATTGCTCAATCAGGGCAAACTGCAAACAATGTGGCAGACAATTCCCAAACCTGGTTATTATTCTAATAATTTGATTCACCAAGCCAGCAACAAAACAGCTTCTACAATACCTTACTGGTTACCCAGAAGCCAAAAACACAGCTCCCTTAAAGCAATCCAGCCTTGGGCTCCCACCCAGACAGTCAAGTCCAATATGATGAGGATTACTGAAAATCTTGTTCATTGTATGTAAAGTTCTACCAGTCCAAGGGATCAGACACATTACCCACCGGGTCAAAGAATATTTCAGATCTTACCCAAATACATGTTTACAGCCAATTCTTATTAACTAAACTAAGATTTATTAAAAAAGAAAAGAGAGAGAGTATTGTGATTAAAGATCATTATACTTACAGATATGAATAAAGTTCTTAGGTCAGTTTCATAGTAGAGATGGTGAGCTGCTGAGTTGCAAAAAGTTCTTTCCAGAATCAGTTCTTCTTCATGTTATAGTCCAAACAGGCAGCCTATTTTAGAGTTTGTTCAAATTCTTCCCATGAGAAGTAGCAGGGTAATCCAGATTGAAGCTTGCGACTCAAGCTTCCCCTGACCAAGTTTAAGCAGATCTGAGATGACAGGATCAGGTCCTAGAATTCATTTATGGATCTCTGGCAGGTTACCATAGCCTCTTGACAGCATGATAACACAACAGGCATTCCTTGAATGAAGAATAGGTAATGCACATCGCTGCTTTGAAGTAAAAATCCCTGTTTCCTATGTATACACAGGTAAACTAGTAGTATTAATTAACATAAGGCAATTATCCATTCACACTATCAAGGCATTGCATTATGGCACAGGCAACTGAAACTGAAGACAATGTAAGTAATATTATTTCCTACAATATCTTACACCTTTGATCTTAAGGATAACTGAACCATCGGCAAACAGAATATAATGTAATTAAGATATGAAAGTGAATTAGCATTCACAAGATAATCTGGTTGCATGGTTAACATCTAACAAGATATAGGTAAACACACAAATACATTTAGTATTTACTGCTAATTCTTTAACAATACTGGTTCACATTTCAAAGCTCTAGTCTATCTAACATGGCTTTGCTAGCCATTTATAAGGAATGGCCCTCATTACCATTTATATAGATTTCTAATATGTCTTTAAAGGTTTAATTTGGGTCATTTAGCCTGCTAGGTGCTTAATTTCTTCTGACTCAGTGTCACAGGGAGATTGGCATTTGGGCCATCCAGGAAAGGCCCCTTAGCCATTTGTGTGACTTTGTTGGTATATAGGGCTCACAGTGGAACAGAAAATCAATGCTCTGATCTCCTGATTCCCGGTATTGTGCTTTAGGCACAAGACCATCCTTCCTCTTTGAACTTCATTCTCTGCCTCCCCCTTTCTCTTGTATCTCTGGTGCTCCTCTGTATCTATTCTTTCCCCAAACCCCTTTCAGCTATTTCTTTCTCTCCCCCTCCTTTTTGTCATTTCCCCCCTAATTCTATTTACTTCCCCTGTGCTCCCTTGCCATTCATTTGTTTCTCACTCAGTTTGTTTAAACAAACATATTATTGTCAATCATTGCCGGGGAGATAACTATTTTAAGCATGTGGTGGAAAATAAATATTTACTGCATGAATACGTTCATAAAGCTTTAATTTCAGGCTGATGTGTTTTCTTGATACTTTCAAGTATTATTTTCTAATCCATCATGGAAGCAAAGGGGAGCTGAAAAAGTGCTTAGGATGGATAATACAAGCCAGACTAGGCCACATAAATTGGTGTAGGAAATCCTAGCAAGGTACAAAGTACCAGACAGAGTGCAGCAGCAGGTGAAAGACTATTATAAAGCAATTTTCATGAGATTTATTATAGGCCTCTAAACTAAAAAAAAGGGCAAAGGATGGAAAAGGGCATTACAAGAGGTTATGTATTGTAGGTTATTGTGTTTTCAGCTGCAATGAACCTGATAATGAAATCAGCTGAACAAGAGCATAAAGGTCCCATACTGATAGGAAAAAGACATCCCTGAGGAAAGCCAACACAGATGTTATAACAATAACTACAAGTACAGTAATGTAGTTTAGATTGTTACTAGTGACACTGGAGAAAATAATCGAGTATGCAAAAATGAAGTTTAAGCTACCAAATATAAATTCCTGGTGTCACGTAAAAGGAAAATAAATGGGGCATTTAAGTTTAGGATTCTGAGAGAAATCACTGAGATTTATCAGAAAGCACATGCTTTACCAAATAACAGCATGCTGACACAAATGACAACAGAGACATAAAGTGTATTTTATCCAACACCTAATTGTATATTCTCTAGAGACCCAGGACAAAAAAAAGACCAATAGCTAGCACAGAAATAGCAAACAAGAACTGCTTTTGCCCTACACTGGTCTTATACTCTCAAAAAATGGCAGAATAACAGCCTAATGCAATTGCTTATTAAAATGGAAATATATGCACTTGGGGCCTGATCCTGAAAATTCTTACTCAAGTGATTAATCCTTACTTATTGGAGTACTCCTGTTGAATCAATGGCTTCCGTGAGTCTGCAGGATCAGGCGGTTTGTTGTCTCCCATTTGGAATATTGCCTGGAACTTGGATCATGATTATTACAGTTACTCAGTAAAAGGGATTACTGAATATGTGATCTCCAGATCATGAAAGTCAAACTTTATTTTGTCTTGGCTGTACTAGCTGGCCCATCTCTGTCCTTCCTCCCCAGGAAGGCCAGGCTGCTGGTGGGAAAGAAATTGTACAGTAAACAAATTCTAAGGACTTGAAATGGCCTTAGATATTGAGAGGGAGGACCCTGGGCACTTCATCCCAGGTAGCAAGGGGTCTCTGATCCTGTATACCATCCCCATTACTCCTGGATTCCACAAAAGTCACTCCACAGGTCAGGGGATTGACACACTGTGGATGTATGTGTGTATATTGTATGTTATTTTATATAATGGACCAACCACTATGTTCAATGGTCCTCCCTCAGAGACAAATAGAACCTGTTGGCTTTTAGAGGTTCTGAGGTACTACAGTCCTGCTAATTGTCTGTTTCTTCTATTGATGCTGTGGGAAATTATCATTCGTTATCTCAACAACTAATAGCTCTTAACTTCCTCTTGTCTGCATATGCCTAATGTAACTGTGGATTTTTTTTATAATTATATAAGTTTCTACTCTGTATTGTCTCCTACTGAGTTCTTTGCCTCAATAGTATCTTGTGGCAATGAGTTCCACAGTTTAATTATGTTTTTGTGTTAAAATTACTTTTATCAGTTTAAAACTGTTTCATTTTAATTTCACTGGTAATCTCTTGAGACGGGATATGAAATACCATATCTATGAATCCCAGCCTTTGACCTGGGAATACACAGCACACAGAAGTCTGGTTTAGGCATCAGGCTGCAACTTTTATCACACTGAATTGACACTGGCATGAACTGTACCTCAAAGCTTACCTGCAAAACAAAGATTCAGCATGGGAGAACATAGAGACAGGCATCCTCTGATCTCACTGCATCATCAGCTGCTGGGATTTCCCTCCCTCTTCTTCCCACTGCTGAAGGAATGAGTAGAGAGGTGAAAAGTGTGATTAACCCCCCCATATTTACTATTTACTCCTCTATAACAAACCTGGCCAGAAGTGTCTTGAGTCCCATGCTCACATTTACCTTACAAGTAGGCTTACTGACATATGCCCTACCCTGGATATGGGCCTCAAAGTCTTAGCTATTTTAATGCCTCATGACAAGACAAGCCTCCGAGGTGTGAAAAGAATGTCAAAAAGCCCTCAGTGCATTAGCCAATTTTGCACAGAGAAATTTTTTTCCTGAGAAAACTAATCAATTTTTTAAAAAATACAAGAATTTTCAATGGAACAAGAATTTATTTTTGCAAAAAATTTTACAAATGTACCTCTCCTTTTCTGACCAGTTCTACTTCCTAACTAGCATGAAAGGTGATTTGGCATGCCGAAAGGCCCAGCTCTGCCATCCCTCATAACTAGGACTTGCCAAAAAATGTAGACAGAATAGTTTTTCATCAGAAAAATAAGTTTTATTTTCTAATCATTTTCTGGGATTGTCAATTTTGAAGAAATTTTTGACTGGAAAAAGCCTAAATGAATTGTTTTGACTCTCATTTTGATAGGGTCAAAATGTTTCGTTAAAAATATTTCAAACCTGTTTAATATTATATGAAATATTTGTAATACGGTATAAGTCAAAACAAAATATATCTACTGTATTGAAATGAAATGTTGGTATTTTATCAAAACATAACAAACCACTGTCAAAACTGAAAGCTTTCAGAACTTTTGTTCCATGGGAAATTGCAAAGTATTGGCTTTTTCATTCCATTTACAATTATTATTTTTTATTTCAAATTTTTCCACAGAACAGAAACTCTGACTTCGGACCAGCTCTACTCATAACCAACAGCTTTCAAGGAGAGTGGCTGCCCAAACATTAGCCAGGATGACTCTCAGGCCCATTGGAAACTTAAGTGTGAACACGTCTGATACTGGTTGGCCACCTCCCTCAAACTGGCCTACCAGGCTTGAGAAGAGGAATGCCAACATCCCACTCCACCCCGTACCCTGATTCCTTCCTGCAACACATGCTGATTCAGAATGATGAAGGAGGTGGTGGGAGTATTCACTAGTGACAGGAGGGACAAATGCTCATCTTCCTTCCCTACTGTCCCAAACAGGACCTCGGAGAATCCCTGCTCAGGGTTGTGGGGGGCATATGGATGCATATGAAATAGCTTGGAACACACCTGAATACATTCACTTGTCTAATTTTGTTATTAACATTTTATGTTTCAGATTCCCTCCATATGTAAGGGGAAAACATTTTTATTTTGTTAATATTAGAGGTGTTATAGATATTTTTGAGTTTAGTACTGGGGGAAAAAATACTTTATAATTGGATCCCTCTGAGTTGGTGACTGGAAGAATCACTTTTTTTGTTTGACTTGTAAAGGTTTACTTTCAAATCTAACCAAGAATCTTATCTACAAAGCCTACATGCTAGTTCTACCAACCAAAAGAACTTCTGATTTTTCTAGCAGGCCGTAGCACAACATCCTGAAAAATGTGAGCAACTCCACACTACTTGCCAATATGCGACTCTACACAGAGGAAATTAATCTTCTCCGCCAAACTTTTGTAAAGGGTTGCAGATATGTTTTTGTCTCTTGTTTATTATTTCGTATTCATTTGTGTGATATCTTTTGCAAGCATCAAGGAGTATTACAGTACTGGGGTGAAATCCAAGTGTCACAAGATGATACAGGCTCATTACAAGGAAAGGGGCCAGTGCACCTGCGACTAATCAGCTCACTCCAATTGAGCTTGTAAGAGAGCACCTGGGCCCTGGTGGAACAGAGTTTTGATGAGTCAGAGCTGCCTGAGAGCACTGATTGGTAGAGGCAGAGAAGGGCAGGTAAGCGCTGTGTGAAGAGGAAAGGGGATGCCCAGGGAGGGGAAGCAGAAGAGGAGAGCTGAGCTGGTACAGAAGGCCATTGGGAAGAGCAAAAGGTTGGTGTGGAGGACTGGCCAGGGCTAGGGAACCCCTGTTGTGTTAAAGGAGAAAGCTTGTACAGTGGCCCTAGGGAGAAAGGGAAAAGCCAGCCAGCTTAGGAGAAAGTAAGCTCAAAATGAGTATTGATGCTGGAAGGTGGATCCCGAGAGCAGGGATAGGAGTCACAGGTAGGGAGCCATGAGTGAGTGGAACCCAGTGGGAAGCCCCCTTTGCAGCAGGTCTTAGTGGAGAGCTTTTGGACTCTGAGCCTGGAGCAAGGAGTTGGCCCTGGAGGGATGTTCCCTGAGCAGCGCTGGACTCACAGGCAGGAAAGCTTGGCTAAGTGGAACACGAAGGGGAGTTCTGTTGCAGGAGAGACCTGACTTGTGGCTATAAGAGTTTTGAGAGAAAAGCAGGTCTTGAAACTCTCTGGTAGGAAGCCTGTAATGTGGCACTTTGGCACAGGAGCTAAAGGAACTGGGACAAAGCAGCTAATGTCTCTTAAGGGAGGGACCTGGGAATAGTGACCTTTTAAAGAAAAGATTGAAAAGATGCTGTGTTGTAATCCTGCTTTCCTATCAGGATTTTAGAAGAATTGTTTTTACTATGAGGGATCTGTGGATTGTGGCACTTGTATTAATAAAAGGGTTTGAAATTGCCATTAAGACAGACACTATTCCTTTTGATGGGGAAACTGAGGCAGGAGTGTATATTGCAGCATAGCCTGCTGCAGGCAGGTGCCGCAGGTGGGGTCACCCTATCACATAGAGCTCCATTGAAAGACAATGACAAAACTCCCATCATCTTCAGTGGGGCCAGGATTTCACGTCTTGAACTGTATCATTCCACCTGTCTGCTAAAAAGTGTTGGTATTACTTTTTTTAACAGGTGTTTTTCCATGGAATTTACCCTGGAAGGCAGGAAACACCTCCCCAAGTGGTGGAATTTTAAGGTTTCAGCTTGAAAGTCCTATGTGAAATAGATGTCCTAATTACATACATGAGCATTAATTGCAATATATCATAAAAATACCGCCTGTTAAAAATTGTGTAAGAGCTGGTGATGTGAACACTTTTGAGTATGAATTCTAACAAAACCATACCAAGTGTATGAGAGAGGCAGGTACACACATAAAATTTGTATGTTCTAGAATAGGAACTGCCTGAAAGAGAATAAATGAAAAACTTGGTCAAAGGAAATGGATCTGAAATTTTTAATTAAGTACAGCAGCAAAACCCTGTCTTCAACAACCCACCAATTAAATATTGGGTGTTGCGTTTGGACCAAATCTGTTCCTGGACTCTACCCATGGATGGTTAGGTGCTAGGTGTCCAGTGGTGGGGAAAAAATCTAAAGAAGTGACATGTTAGCGCAAATCATTCATTACCCACACTCTGCCAGGGGACCTGGAGAGGCTCTTAAAAATATAATCCTAAATGGCAGGCAAGTCTGTTGTTACTGCCACTTATCATCCATTTTATGAATTCTCCCAAAAGAGCTTTGCCACCCTGTTGCATGGTGTCTGGGCTGCTGATACAACTGTTGCTTTTACTGTTTAATAATTCATTTTACAGTTATTTCCCCCTTTTGTCTGAAAACCCCAATTGCAGTATTGCATTTAAGCAGGGATAGTTCCTATCCTGCCCTGAACAAAATCAACACATCTTAAGTTTAGAGTAAATTATTCCTTCCTGGGGTTATGGCTTTATTGGTAATTCAAATGTGCAAAACAACCTGCAAAATGTAAACCTCAGACTTGAGCTTCCTCCCAAGCTTGGCTGCTCCCAGCGTTTCCTAGCAGAATCTTCTCAGTCTGGTTCTTAATGCTCAAAGATCAAATCTCCCCTTTCTTAAATCTAGGGTGGTTATACCTGTGGTAAAGAGAGAATGAGAGTCAATCTCCCTGCAGGGTTTCCAGCCCCTGCTTACAGGGTGGGTCAGTAGAACAACCATCTGAACTTTAAAAAGGCAGAGCAGTAAGACCTAATGGAGGAGTTAAACCTTTAAAGGGAATTAAAAGGATATGACATTTGAAAAGCTGGTGCCAATTTCTTGTTTACTTTTGAATTTATTACTGCAGAAGTGCTATTTTTTTGTTACAGTCCGTAGGTCTGAGGGAAAATGCATACAGTCTCCTTTTAACAGCATGAATGTGGACAAAGTGAATAATAACTAACCCAAACTACCAAATATGTTTATCGAATTAAAATTCTATAGAAAATGCCCCATACCCATGTAATGTTATAGTAACAAATACGTTTGTAAAGATACATATAGCGTATCCAGCTACTTCCCTAGCAGGGCTGTGTCTGAAGGGGCTAGAATTTTCATTTGAACTAGTCTTAATTTTAGCCATTATCAGAATGAATTAATTCAGCTGAGTAATGAGTTGTACTAAAATCATTTCCTTTGGGGAAAACCACATCCTCCTTTGAAGCTAAAACAGGAAGCAGCTAAAAGAAAGAACAATTCAGGAAATGTGGAGTTCTGGAATAAAATGTGATCTACTCTGGAGTGTTGCAGGAACCGGTAGACTTTCAATTACAAACTTCAGCCACCAAATTCCTAAAGTTATCTGGGCTGTACCCTGTGGATTTGAGGATGGCATTTGCACAGCTTTATGAAATCTAAAGAGAAGTTGTACTAATCAATAGAACTCATGTCAGTAGATAATGTTTAAAAAAAAAAAAAAAGTTGTGTTAGAGTCCGGTCAGGTCACAGCTGTCACACCTTTGTGTCAATATTTTTCTCATTTCAACAACTAACACTTGTGTCAGGTTTATTAATTGTCACAGGCTGAAATCTGTTTATGGCCAAATTAGCACAAATCTCTCAGGAAAACTTTAATGAGCAGTGCCTTGTAAGTACTAAATACTAATAGTGACTGTTAATATGTGTACAGATTCATGTGAGTGAATCCAAAATGAAATACTGAAGAATGAAGTGCTAAAAATGTGATAGATTTTTAAGGCCAGAAGGGACAATTATGATTATGTGCTCTGACATTACACAGTACAGAGAATCTTGCCCAGTAATGTCTGTATTAAATCCATAACTTCTGTTTGACCTACAGAATCTCTTTTGAGAAAGCTATTCAGTTTTGTTTAAAGACTTCAAGTGACGGAGAATCTACCATATCCCTAGGCAAGTTGTTCTAATGGTTAATTTCCATTAATTCAAATATAATATGAGATACAGTTACTAGCTGGATCATGTGATGCTTGCTGATCAAAGTGGTTATTAAATTCACTATAGAAAAGTGCAGTGTAGAAATAGCTATCCATTACATTCTTAAAAGAACCAGGAGGCTAAAATCTAACTGAGCAATGCATCGCAGTAATAGGCCTCAGTGATCTCTTCAAAGGTCTCATCCAGAATTTGGGCAATGCGCTTGCGCAGGTTTCTCGGGATAGCCACTGTGGTCCTTGTCCCAGTAAGGCTAACTTGTCCGTGCCACTGTGCTGTGAGGGGCAGGATGACAATTGCTGCACACAGGCAAGCTGCATATGGGCCAGGGTGGAAGCCGCATTGCAGTAGAAGACCCTCTCTTGCTTCCCAGGTTACCCTCAGCACCGAGATATATTCCAGGACAAACTCCTGTGGAAAATGTGGGGACAGTGTTCAGTATAGGGGCCCCCTGCTGCTCTTGGCTCTCCCCAAGGCACAGAAACCCAGAGGACAGTACAGCCGTGAAACAATCAGTCATGCTTGACCCTGTGTTTACTCACCATTTTGGGGCTCCCGTGGGTTATGTGCACTCACTTTGGGATGGGCAAATTATACTATTGTGTAGATTGTGCTTGCCCTTAAGTATGGGGGAATCATTGCTCTGTCTGGTGTGAACAATGCTGTCTCTGTTAAGTGTTGCATTTTGCCTTTACAGATCCAACCTTTAGATCTCAGCCGTCCGTGCTATCACCGGCCAAAAAGACTCCAAAGAATCAGAAAGAGGCCACATAGAAGGAAGGAAGACATGTTGCGTGAAGTAATGCAGCATTCAAGTAATGAAAATCAAAAAGTGCAGGAGTGGCGTGACAGCGAAAGGAGGATCTGCCAGCGTGGTGCTCCGGCAGTAAAGCACGGATCGGCTGATAAGCATAATGGAGTGCCAAGTGGACTCTATCCAGGCGCTTGTAACCATGCAGGCTGAGCACTACCGTGACCTGCCCCCGCAGCCCTTGTCCCAAAATTCTCTTTCCCTTCTGCCCCCATGTCACCTCCAACCCATTTCCCCCAACATCTGGGTTCTTACCGCCACCAGCTGCCTCCAACACCTGTAGCTTCACCACCGAACCCTGAAAATTACGACCCTTACCCACTGCACTCAACCCCCATCACCATGCAGTATAACCATCCTGAAGTGCAGAGCTCATTACACAGCACTCCAGACAGGAAGGCATGTTACCCAGAGTCACAATTCTTTTGAGCAGGATGCGATTAATGGCCCTGCAAACTTGCATTAACACGATTCCAACGGTCAACTTTCCCACTCCAAGCTGGTTAGCGACTGATTGGAGTGACGAAGCTTCCAGATTGCAATAGCCACCCACTTCTCCATAGTCAGGGCAGCTCTCAATCTCGTGTCCTTGCGCCGCAGGGTGGGGGCAAACTCCTCATACAGTCCCATGAAAGTGGCTTTTCTCATCTGAAAGTTCTGCAGCCACTGCTCGTCATCCCAGACTTGCATGACCATGCGATCCCACCACTCAGTGTTTGTTTCCTGAGCCCAGAAGCGGCATTCCACGGTGGTGAGCGTGTCTGTGAATGCCACAAGCAAACTCGTATCATATGCGTTACTCGAGTCGATATCGCCGTTGGAGCCCTCACTGTCACTTTGTTGGATCATAATAAAGAAGTTCTGTATTAAAATCACAAATGAGTTTGATTCCCCATAGTTTAAATTCCAGGGTATTACTAATTAAGAGGTCTCTTGGTTTTTGCTACTGTTTCTCTCCCTCTATGTGTGAAACTTGCAAGCTGCTAATTGCGTTAGTACATTCTAAGACCGAGTCTGTTCTCAAAGCAATTCACAGAGAGAGAGACTCAAAGCAATACTCTAACAACAGAAACAGCACCCAGAGACTCCCCGCCCTTTTGTTGTATTAACAATTATGATTAAAATAGAGATAGAGGATGGATGTGGATGGATGCTTGGTGTGGATAATAACTGAATGATCAGGGAGGTGCCAGCCTAAGAATCCAGTGTCCATCGGCTGAAGAAGGCGTCAAGTGGAAATAACCAGAGGACCCCCCAGAGGGCAGACTGGAATCCACCCAACAGCCTCAAGAATGGGAGAACCAAAGAACAAGATAACATCTAGCAGCATGGAGCCATCAGGAATGTGCTATCTGCTGATTGATTCAGCAACAGCATGATGAAGCAATTCCCATAGACTGGCATAGGATTAAATTCCTATAAAAATAGACTCTAAAAAGTGAGAACTTTGGGGTTTGATTCTGCAAATCAACTTCCAGGAGCATCAGATGAGCATCTGACAAGGCCCTGCTCCCTCCTCATGTCCAGGCCACCTGGCCAGTGGCTTGGCATGAGCAACTCTAAGGCTGGTAACTATGATAACAACCTTGCAGAACCTGTGTGTGTGTGTTTGTATGAATGAATGTGTGAATAAATATGAGATTGATCCATTCTTTCTGTATTCACAATAAATGTGGTATTTTGCCTTTTCCCCTTTAATAAGATCCTGCTGGTTTTTATTTTATTGGTATAACAACTTTGGATCATAAAAAATAACTCGACTGCCAAATGTGACGTTGTCATAAATATAAAGGGAAGGGTAAACCCCTTTGAAATCCCTCCTGGCCAGGGGAAAGCTCCTCCCACCTGTAAAGGGTTAAGAAGCTAAAGGTAACCTCGCTGGCACCTGACCAAAATGACCAATGAGGAAACAAGATACTTTCAAAAGCTGGGAGGAGGGAGAGAAACAAAGGATCTGTGTGTCTGTCTATATTCTGTTTTTGCCGGGGATAGACCAGGAATGGAGTCTTAGAACTTTTAGTAAGTAATCTAGCTAGGTACGTGTTAGATTATGATTTCTTTAAATGGCTGAGAAAAGAACTGTGCTGAATAAAATAACTATTTCTGTCTGTGTATCTTTTTTGTAACTTAAGGTTTTGCCTAGAGGGGTTCTCTATGTTTTGAATCTAATTACCCTGTAAGGTATCTACCATCCTGATTTTACAGGGGGGATTTCTTTATTTCTATTTACTTCTATTTTTATTAAAAGTCTTCTTGTAAGAAAACTGAATGCTTTTTCATTGTTCTCAGATCCAAGAGTTTGGGTCTGTGGTCACCTAGGCAAATTGGTGAGGCTTTTTATCCAACATTTCCCAGGAAAGGGGGGGTGCAAGTGTTGGGAGGATTGTTCATTGTTCTTAAGATCCAAGGGTCTGGGTCTGTAGTCACCTAGGCAAATTGGTGAGGCTTTTTACCAAACCTTGTCCAGGAAGTGGGGTGCAAGGTTTTGGGAAGTATTTTGGGGGGAAAGATGTGTCCAAACAACTCTTCCCCAGTAACCAGTATTAGTTTGGTGGTGATAGCGGCCAATCCAAGGACAAAGGGTGGAATATTTTGTACCTTGGGGAAGTTTTGACCTAAGCTGGTAAAGATAAGCTTAGGAGGTTTTTCATGCAGGTCCCCACATCTGTACCCTAGAGTTCAGAGTGGGGGAGGAACCTTGACAGACGTGCTGATGAAACTCGTCAGCATACTCCTCAGCAGTTTGGGCTCCATTCCCGCAGACCGAAAGGGAAGACAGAGTGCGCAATACAAAAAACTTTGAAAGATGGTGCCAAATGTGGAGGGAAGCACAGGGATTGCTGGGATGCGAACCAATGCATCACGGGACATTGGGACAGGACCCAGAATGCCCCCAACCCCTGCCCCCTTCCCACAAGCCATGGCGCAAGAATGGAAAAAGTTGCTCTGTGGGATAGCTGCCCACAATGTACCACTCCCAACTGGCCACACCAGTGCACTTGCAGCTGTCAGTGTGGACAGATTGCAGCGCTTTTCCTACTGCACTCTCCAAAGGGGGGTTTAACTCAAAGAGCTCTACATCTGCAAGGGTAGCCATGCCCTAAGAAACTGCTCCATTTGTTCTTGGTTCCTCCTGCATTCAGAGAAGCAGAACTTTGTACATTCACTTATAAATAAACAAGATAGAATCAAAGAAAATACTAAGCTCCATCAATTTCTACTTCCAACTGGAACATCCCCTATGCCCTGAAATTTGACCAGCCACTGTGGTGAAAACGGGGCAAAATATTACACTGTCTTTCTAGGCAGTAAAGCAGCAGCAGTTAACAGAAGTCCATTAAATGAATATTTGTGAGTGGTGAATGAAACTGATAGGCATGACATATGAATTCAATATGGTCCCAAACTGTGTGCATGGAAAATGCAATGTAAACAGGAATATGAAAAAGGCTATAATCATGTGTAGCTGGTGGCTGGAAAGATGAGAACTGAAATTCCCACTCCACTCCAAGCAGGTAAAAAATTTCTAAAACTCTTGGTCCATCAAAAGTCAGAGGACTAAATTTGTCCCTCATGTAACTCATCGTCCAGCAGACTCATTCATATCCAGCTGCTGGATGGCAAAACACAAGCTAAAGGGTTGAACAATAAATAAAAGAGCTATAACACAACTAATAATAAACTCCCCAATTGGTGACTACAGCTGTGGCAAATACTTGACTGTAATCTTCCACAATACATGCATTTAAAATCCTAGTAATAAAGTAATTCCCAAATAGTATAAAATACATAGTGTTAATATATGAGTACAATGAGATTTTTGCACTACAGTTTGGTTCACTAAACCAAATATGAATAACAGTTTTTTGAAAAACTCCTGGACCAGATTCTTAGCTGGTCTAAATCAGCATAGCTCCACTGTCTTCACTGGAATTATATGTATTTATGACAGATGAAGATCTGGAGCTAAGATCTGGATAAGACATGACCGGAAAGACAGAGCTAAATACATTAAATAAATTGTTCATGTTAGATAGTTCAGCTGGCTATACTCCTCTGGATACTTTTTGAGGTATCAATGTTCTACACAGACAGTGTCCCGAACAGTACTGGTAATCAATTTGCCATCTTCTGCCCCTCCTGGGCTTCTCTTCTGTTCCATTTTTCTACAAGAGTAGAGGTCCCAGGGCTTCTCCCTGAAGTCTTTTAACAAAACTAAAAAAAAAGCCAGAAGCTACAGTGAAAACAACACTGACCCCTTCTCTGGGCTTGAACTCTTAAACAATCCTATGTTCTCCCTGGTCTCTATTCATATACAGAATGCTGACTCTCAGGGACTACCTCCCTGAAGTCTTGCCTTGTTTGGTTCTTCAACTCACGTTTATCCCGAGGCTTTCTGCCTGTGGGCTGGCCTTCTCTGAGGCCCACTTTAAATGCTCCCATTAACTCTGCTACCCTCTCCCAGGAGGGTCAGGGTATAAACTCCCTTCAGAAGCTCTTCTGGTCTCTCTGATCCAGAAAGAGACTACAGGATTCTCTCCTTGAAATGCTCTGCAACTCTGTGATTCCTTCCTTCATAGAAACCACCCAGCTCCTTTCACAGCTGGGGCTTATCTTTAATTGGGCGTGGCCCACCCTCCAAGTGCAAGTAAGTGTATTAACTGGCTTCTCAGGCCCACATTAACCATTGCACCACTTGTGTGGGGTAAACACCCCATCACAGGGGCAAGAGGCTCCCAAACAACTTCAGGAGGCATCACAGCACCTTTAGCAGGTGAAGTTTTAATGTCTAACCAATTCAAAACAAAATATGTCGATTCAGTTCAGCAAAAGAAATTTGATTTGGGAATGTCAAAACATCAAATTTTGAAAGGCAACATTTCTGTATTTTTGAACAGAATGAAAAGTTCTAGAAAGGAGTGGCGAAAAAATTCACTATTTCAACTTTTTATCTCAATTCAGGAAAACCCAGATGGCAAAATATTGGAATTTCCTGCTGGATGGAAGCTCAACTTTTGCTCAGCTTTACTGATAACAAACACAGTAATTCCTTACCAATTTTGCATAGCTGTGTAAAATACTACCATTTTGTTTTCTTCCTGTTTCACACTCTCTGGTCTCTTTCCCTCTGTAAATGACTGTGATGCTGGCAGATTAGGTGCCAGATCATGCCCATGTCTCAACTGAACAGTGAGAGATACATAGCAGGAATCAGTTTGCCTCACCTGTGTTAGTATTATTAAAATAGTTATTAGAATTATAAGACTTTATACTTTATTTAATTCTTGTGAGTTGCTGCATGCATTAATCTTACTTGCAATATGGGATACAGATGTTATAAGCTAATATTTGAGCGGTTGCATTGTGAACCTCTGTTACTATGTAAATCACCAGACAGGACAGAGATGTTAATTAGTTTGAAAGGGTGATCTTCAACAGAAGGTATGATGCCCTTCCCAAAAGGAAAGGTCCATTGATAGCAGATGGACTATTGTGGGATGTTGCAGCTGGAATTTCCCTACATACCTATGTTCTGCTCTTATTCCCATGAAGATGAGTCATTCAAGTGGACTCCTCCCATCAGCTGACCTTCTAACTCCCAGCACAGGGCAGGAGGGGAATAAAACCCCTGACAAGAAGGAACTGATTGTCCAGCAGAGTCCAAGTAGCATAGAGATAAAGTATTTCTAGCATAAGCAAGATATCCCAGCTGCTTAGCCTGGACATAGAGAGCTTGCTGACTGTAGAAGCTTCTATTACACAAATAGGTACATCATTACATTTCAAAGGGATCTGTTTACCTTGCAAATAGGAAAAGGAAACCAGAGAGTTATTTAATAAATCTTCAGTGTATTATATGATTGTCCTTGATGTGAGATCTAAGGCACAATTGATTTGGGATAAGTGACTTGTCCTTTGGGACTGGGAATAAGCTGAGTATTGCTGTGATTCTTGGTATAAGGGGCCAGCTATCATAAGGATATGCTCATCTGGGTGGCGAGATAAATTGGAGTACCCAAAGGGACTGTCTATTACTCCATGTTAAGGCTATTATAATGTCTGAGGAGTTAATAGTTGATGATGATTCTAAGTATAGAATTCACAAGCAATCTGAGGTTGTGCACTTGTTCCTAACAGTCTGGTACTCACGCTCTTGAGGCATTGAAAGGGCTCGCAGTGTCTTTAGTTCAATAATATGATACACCTCATAAAGACATTTGGCCTCCAGTCTGATTCCTACTTTATGGTGTTTTTTCCCAGCCTCAATCCCACTGATTTCTTGAAAATTACAGGACATTGTATTGAGATCCAACCCCTGATTCAGTCTGAGTTGCCACTGGCAGCTCTATCTTCTCTTTGCAGAGATGGACTGGATCTGTCTGATGCTGAAAATGGCTGCCAGTTTTGTAGAACTCACTACTGATGGGCAGGAGCTTCCAATTTCTAACTAAGTGTACATGCAGGAATCTCTGCTCTTAATGGAACCTTTCTCACCAGCTTCAAAACAGCTGCATATTTAACAACTTCCTATACTTTTTAGTATAGTGAAATACTTGTTTGCAGTCACTCAAGCCTCTAAACTGCCACCTTGCCTGGGAATGTTTCCATATCAACTCAGAACAAAGTAGAAATAGCAGGTGTAATTACAGCAATAAGATTTTTGGCTGAGCACCAAAAAAACAACTTTTTAATAAAAAGGGCATTACTCAAGGTGCAGGGCTGTGAAGAATCATTTTCACTTTCAGGGAATGTTGTCACAAATCCCAATTTCCCCAATATTAACAGAAAATATACCTTAACTTCTTTATATCACATCAATCACTATCGTGGACCCAATAGCCATAGTAATACGTTTACAAAAGCTCTTTCTGAAACATCTGTATCAGAAGGACTTAAACTGTGTTCAGCTGAGCATGTCTGCTTTGTCTGAAACAATTCAAATTCAGGAAACTGGTCAATACCATTATTTCTCTCGTTCACTGACAGATCTTCTCTCCTACAAGCTTTCACTGAAAACTTGAGAGAAAATGTTCTTATCTTATGATAAGGCATTTGATTTTGCACATTGGGTATCTAGTTTGCCCCCTTAGTCCACCTGTTCTCCAATACTAAAAAATCCTACTTGAATACAATGGACCAAAGGGTTTGGGTATTATCTATCTAGTTTAAACACTTTAAAACACTAAACTATTAACCCATCAATGATGGACTCAGTGGATTCCCATCTTAGATTTATTTCAATAACTTTACTGATTCCATGTTAACAATTTAGCTGCATCTGTCTCTGAACTCAGTGGGGGCAGAGTATCCGAATCTGGACCACACACATGAAAGGAGCCAAATGCTTTCACGTCAGTCAACAGGAGTGTGAGTACATGTAAGGTTTCTAAATTAATTATATAGAGGGAAGATGACTGAACAGTTCAAGACTCTCAGCTTTCCCTTCTTGATAGTCTTGAAACTGCCTAGAACACTGTAAGTAGCATCATAAACAAACAATAGTTAATAGTTTGTCTTCGGTGAGGTTCTACCAGGTTCTTCGGCCCAGAAAACATATGTTTCCATGATTCCCTGCAGCATCTTACAGTATTTCATAAGGTCCAATTTTCAAGTTTCTCTGCACTGATCAATAGAACTACATTCTTCTTCCTTTAGCATAAGAAAGCAGATTCATCTTGGTGATGAATTGGTGATATTTTGTACAAATGCATATTTCATACTTTTCTAACTGACTGCTAAAATGTGTGGATTATAGTTTAATCATACAGTTTAAATTATCTGTTTTTCCATTAAGTTATTAGAGGGGATCTGGAATGAAACCTACTGTAAAGCAATGTATTATGACATACCTCAGGCTGAAATGTATTATGGTTTTAAATGCATTCTTCATGCTCATTTACTTCATTTTTGTAATTTAACATTTATTTTGAGTATTCCCATTTGACATCTATAACTATCAGCTAACAATTGTTTACAATATAGGGCATATAAATAAAATTAGCTATATTTGCTCTATATAGGTTTTTCTGAGTTATTTCAAAGCACTTGTAAGACATGCACAGTTAATATTGAAGTCCCATCCCTCAGTCAATATCCTAAAAATTTCAATGTGAGCTAGCACATTTAAACTCTGTCAATTAACAACAATGAATACTGGGCCCAAACCCATATATTTGAGATTGTTAATACAGGTAACAGAGTATAATTGGAACATTTCTTGGTGTGAAATGGTGATGTCTTCTTTTTTAGTCCCTTGTACCTGTAAATCATAGCAGATAACACATCTTAAAACGGAAGTGACAGGACTGATGAGTGAATTCACACAGGCTTAGTGTAACTCTTCACACTATACTCCATCAAGTGTTGCAATATATGTCAATTAATATTGCTTCTTTACCTTAAAGTGGTTTGAACACATTCTGTTCCTTCAAATTTATTTTGAGAATTCTGTCCTATAAAAGAAATAATAATCTGAGAAGTATCAATTGTCTTTTTACATTTTTAGCACCAGATAACTTACACAGGTGTCACTTCTGAGCTTTTCCAAAATAGAATTTCTATAATAGGTGCAATAAAGATGAGCCACACTGTCCTTTTTAATTTTAAACAAGACTACACTTGCACTTCAAACATCTAGTAAAAACAAGTAATTTTAAAGTATTTTATATAATCCTTTAAAATTACTTTCTTTTGAGCTTCAAACTGATATTCACCAATCACTAGATTAGCAAAGCATGAATTGCAGTAAAAACCTCAAACACTCCATAACTGGCACATAAAATATCTCAGCAAAGCTTTAATAGAGTGTTGCAGTTAGGTCCCCTCTTACTCATTTTTTCTCTCTCTCTTAAAGTCATACTACAAAATACTTATTAGAATTCTAAGAAGAATAATTAAACAAGACAAACTATATTGCCAAAATAAATGAACATAATACATTATCCTTGATTTACTAGTTATTTGCAACTTCCTTATATGCCAAATTAATGAATACATACCCACCATAAAATTCAGCCTATAGCAAGGGGCCAGCACAAGGTCTATGCAGGCATTTAAATTCCACTTAAGGCCTCAAAAGAGAATTTAAGTGGTGCATAGTCTTGTTCTGTACAAGGGTAAATTTTACCCCTAACCATTAGTGAATTAGTTATGTTCTACTCCAAATCTGTTTCATGCCATTATGTTATTTTCTGTACTGCTTTTTTCCTTGTTTGTGAAAATTATTTTTTACAAAATGTTGAGAGGAAAGTACAGCTCCTATAACCATTGAATTGTTGGGAATTAACTTTAAAGAGCAAGTTGGAACCACCCACCTGGCTTAAATGATGAGAAACTTGGGAGTCACTCTGAGCTACATAAGAGGTTTGGCATTATAATTTATGTTAGTGTTAAATCAGCGCTACACAGACATTCCCAATTTATGGCAACAAAGACAAATTATCAGCACCCAAAAGGCTATGCTTATCTCCTGACTTCTATTGGAAGCACACAAAAGCCAATCTGTAGCCATCTGAAAATGTGCAGCCTGTAGAGACTACAGGTCCTAACATGTGATATCTCATGATCCAAGTGGCTTCTGTCTCATCTTGAGCTGAGTAGCCTTTGCATGTTGGGACTCACCATTTCTATGGGCCATACCTTTGCATTAGAGATGAGGATGGCCAGAGGTTATGTTTAGTCCAGTGAATGCACTTTGACAGTTCCAGGTTTGTCAATGAGAAATTATAATAGTACAGAAGTAGTTCATAGTAATGAATGCTGCAATGATTCATTATCTGTATCATACTAATACAACTTAAACTGATAGCAGGGCACTTAAAGTTTCTACATTAGTTCATTTTGTAGGCAATATTTAATTTGAAGTGTGTAATCTGTTTCAGTGTTTACTGTGCAGTTATTTATATTCTTGAGTGCTTATATACCCTAAAATATTGCTAACTTTTGCAGCTTGACCGGTACTGCAGTGTCATTTCTGTGTGGAAGGTGTATAGTTTAGAGAGCTATAATGGTCTTTAAAAGGCTTCTTACAGTGAGATTACACTCACATAATCACCAGTAAACTGTTCAGCATGTATTTAATGGAAATCCCTTGAAGTATTTGATACAGAACTGCTACTTTAAAAATATTTTCTCATACATTGATTTACTGTTCTAGGCTATTCTTTTTTGATATTGAAATGAGTTTTCATAGCTATATGAATGGGAATGTTTTTAGCTGAATTCTTGTATCATGAACTTTTGTTAAGATAATCAGGCTTGAGAAGATACTGCCTTTTAAAATATTAATAGAATGTTATACTTCAATAAAGAAAGTATATGCTTAAAATGTAGGAAATTCTCAGTTAGGATTCAAACACTGTCATATCCTCACAGAAATTACAGGTATCATATGATCTGGGGGCCCTCACCAACTGTCACAGAAAATGTAAGTCTGTCCTAGTTGAATTTATTAATTCTCAAAAGCATGTTCTTCAGTTGTATGGATGTATAGCCTGAGCATGTCCTTCTAACCTCTACTGGGCACAAAGGGATTTCTATTGCATATTAGGAGAGTGACAGGACAAATTAAGGGCCCTCTGAAATGCCATTAATCTGGCATCAAGGGAGGCATGTCATGTGAAGAGAGATGTCTGCTAAAAATTCTAGGCTGGATGGAAGGCCAGGAAGCTTCCTAAAATGAGTTATTCTCACTTCAATTTGTGGTTTTATTCCCCACAATTTGTTTCTCCCCGCTATTTACTTCCTTGTTAAACATAGTTTGCCAATTGTTTATATTATTACCCATGGTAGTTTAGCCTATATGATACTGCTGTAACAACCTCCCCAACCCTCATTCTCTTCACTGGACACAGGAGCTGGTAGACATCCTAATGTAGCAAGCCAGCACCTATTTATCTTCAGCGTGGGCATAGAGCTGCCACCCCCCTCCTTGCTTGCGTGGATCTGTTAGCCCCGACGTACATCCCAAATGAACACAGAGAAGTTCTGAGACCATTTATATAAAAGAATATTAGGCAAGGGAATAGGTACAGGCCAAAAAAAGGGGATTCAACAGCAAAAAAGAACTGTGTGGTGGTGGTTTTTAAAAAAAAAAAAAAAAAAAAAGACAAACCTTCCCCTACCTCTGGATGTGCCCCAAACCTTCACCTCTATCCAAGGTCTCTAATCCCAAGGTGATGCATATAAATCTGCGATACTCTAGTCTGGTTCGGTAGCAGTTCAGTGGCTGCTCTGTCTGGCCCTCTGGCCCAGCTACTCCGCTTTCATCTGCCATCAGGACACACATGAGTCTGAGTCCAAAGTCTTCAAACCTAGTCCTGGTCTATCAGTGTCCATCACAGTCCTGTTCCGCAGGCTCATGGACACACACCCAGAGTGACATAGTCCTTCTTTCCACTGAGAGTCCCCCACTCCTGTCAAGGTGTCACCCAACTTCCAGCTTCTCCTAGTTGCTCTGGAATCCTCTTGCTTCTTGCCTCTCTAGGTCATTGATCCTCCAGGACATGGCTGCTCACACTTAGGTGCCATCTGCTGGCTTATTACATTGTTAAGCGAAGCCACACTTTCACAAACCAAATTCTCATTAATCTCAGTGTGTAGATGAGATCAAGGACTGGTCCCACTTGGGGCCAGATTCCAATCCCTGGGAGCTGGATTCTTTTCCTTCTCGTATACTCCCATCCAGTACTTAATTAGTGCCAGGGCTGAGAACCGGTACCTCTAGGCTTGCTGCATCAGCGATGAATGTAAAAAAAATTGCTTGGCCCCAGCATCTTTCATTACAAATCAAGCACTGCCCTCAGTAGAACTGTTTACCAAATCCCACTTTCAGCACCAAACTCAGAGAAGGTGATGGTGCACAGGTGTAATTATGGCAGGATTTGCCCTGCAGAACCTGCAGACTGATATTACTTCAGAAGAACAAAACACAGCTTGACCCTCAGATTCCAGGTTTGCACATGGGGGGAACAGGGGACTTGTAAAATAAGTACACTTCATACACTTCAGTTATTGAGAAACAATAGGAGGGAACATCACAATGCCATTCTTAGAGTTCCTTTTAAGAGTAGACCCACCCTTTAAGTTTGTGTCTTTTCGTCCTTGTTTTTGACATTAGCCCAAATATCCTTGTAGCATCTTTCCTTCTTATTCCTCTTTAACATTTTTTAAAATTGAGGATGATCCTGAAGTTTGTTGTTTATTCTGAATATTTTTGTCTACATCTTTTTCAGTTCTATTCCATCTTTTCCTGTAATGAGTGTCTGATAAACTAAGTGGCCAGCCTCATATGGTTTTTGACCCTTTGATTTGAAAAATAAATTTAATTGAAAACAGCATTTTGCTTTTTATTCTACTCGTTCAATTTGCTTTAATTGCTTAGGTGTTTACATAACAATTGTTTCATTTCTGCAAAAATACTTACATTATTTTTGCATCTGTCAATGAGTTTGACTTGCACACCAGCTTGGGTTTTTTTCAAGCTCTCACAGATCTAATGATAAGCAGAGGAACTAATTTGGGTAACACTTTTAAACTGAGGAAACACAAATAAGCAATTAATAGAAATTGCTTTTTTCATCATAAATTGTTATAAAATTTGCTGTAACCTTTTGACATCTATAAATAACATTTATGTACTCTGTCTTATAAGGGCTTTCCAATGCAGTAGGTACCTTAAAATTCATACATATTTCTGCAATGTTAACACATCTGAGAGAAAGTTACATAAAAATTACATTAATCATTTTCCATTATTAAAGAATTTATACATGATATTTAACATATTGCTGTCATTTGCACATGACTTTCAAAAGGAGGTGTTACATGATTTGTATGAAATCATCATTACTGAAATGTCAGGCACTTTAAAAGTTGTATATTTTGAAAAATTTTAGACTGATATGTGTATAAGTACTACTGTAGTATTGCATATTAAGTATAACATTAACAAATATGACATAACTGTTCTAAAGGTCAATTTAATCATATACTGAACCTTACACACATAAATTCCCCAAAGTTTTTGTTGCAAAACAGGTAGTGTTGATACATACTTAACATACTTAACATGATACAACATACTTAACACAGACCCTCAAAAGCAAGGAAATGAAAAGTAAAGCCACCTAATATTCTCTACTAGTTCACCCATAAACTCACACATTGCCATTACCACATCTAATGTATGCAGTGGCCTATCCACCACAACCTACTCTACCTCCATTTCACCCTTTTGCACACACCTCTTTACCATTATTTCCCCCCAACGCTGGTTGGTTAGTGTAGTAGTTGGTTGTGTTGGGAGAAAGTAGTCTGGTAAAGGCTTGTGTGCAAACGAATGATTTAAAGGGGTGATGGAAACCTGGCATCCCTAAGGAAACACAGTTAAGGGTGAGGTCAGCTCTAATGGTTTCTTTAATGATGATGCTTAATCTTTTAGTATAATATCTTTAGCTGAAGTTTATTATGGATAAACTGGGCTAATATTTACTGCTGGTATCCAGTAACCCCTAGAACTTTCAGTGTAGTCAGAAATTTATCTACAATAACATTTCTCTAACTCATTTATAGAACATCTCCTCATTTGGCCTTTAAAAAAAAAACAGGAGTACTTGTGGCACCTTAGAGACTAACAAATTTATTGGAACATAAGATTGACAGTTCTGCTTGCCAAAATGGAAGTGAAGCTGCCCTGATAAATATTGACCACCATTTCTGATGGTATTGAAGTATACTCTATTCTGTACAGGTTCTTATACCACCGACATCACCATGATATCTGATCTCCTTCCAGTAGTCTGTTAAACAACAGGACTAAACATCTGTCACATGTTTGTTCTCTCATCCTCTCCCCAAAGGGAGATGTGCTGTGGAGTACCTTGTTCTGGTAGACGCTGGTGTGGGGGAGGTCTTTTTGTTTTAAAAGTGCATATGTTGCTATATGATTTATGCTAGAGAATGCAAGGTCAAAGAAATGTGCCTTGCACTTGGAGTGGAGAGTGAACTTTGTGATAGTCCGTAGTTCTTGTTGGAGTTTATTCCATAGTTGTGGATAACCCTGCACAAACAAGCTTTACTCTTTTTTCTGATGGGTTCCATTTTATCAGAGGAGCATAACCATGGTCTTCCTCTCTGAGCTTTAGACAAATTTAGGTACCTTGGACCATGGCTATGACACACTTTAAAGATAAAGACCTCGAATTTGAAATTCTTCGGGAAGCCAATATAGAGATGAGAGGACAGGTTTGATATGGGTGCAGTAGTCTACACTGATGAAGAGGCACACCACAACATTCTGTAATAGTTGGAATTTCCTAAGTGCTGAAGGAGTCATGCCCACATATATTGCATTACTGTAGTCCAGCTGAGAGGTTATAAAGGCATGAATAACTGAGGCCTGATCTCTGTCCGTCAGGATGGGATGGAGTCTCCTAGCCAAACAGAGATGGATACTGTTAAGTGAACTCAGCATCAGCAAGAAATCCAAGAGAATTCCTTGACCACAGACTGAATTGACTAGTTGTGAGTCTCTACTGGTTAAAGATATACACTCTCTCATAGCTGCAGACTTTTCAGAATATTCTCTTCACCTGCATGTGTTGCTTGGGTTCATCTTCAACCAGATGTTCTTCATTCAAAAGCTGAACATCCAAGCCATCTTGGTGGTGGTGTGGTCATATGTGATGAAGGATAGGTAGAGTTGTACATCCTCTTCATATTGCTGGAACTTGAGTCTATGTAATCTGATCAGGTGTAGCCAGACAGCCAGCCCCCCCCCCTCTCAGACCAGCATTGCTGGAAACACAGGAGGAAGCAGGAACAGGGCACTTAACATATATTCCAGCACAGCCTTTGAAGCTGTGAAAGCACAGGTGTGCTGCTACAATGTGCCTCTGGGAACAGATACAACGATTAAGCTCACAGCAGGCAGAGGCCCTGTGACAGACATGGCTGTTAGCCCCTACTAAATAGCGTGATGCACACACACCAACATCCTAGGTGGGAAAATATTTACCCTGATAAAAGAAATGTCCAGTAGTCGAAACTTATTGTTTCTCTCCCTTGCAAGTGTAAACTACTCTTGCAAAAGCTGGCGTCACCCCGACAGACCAGCCTCAATTTGGCATAAGAAAGGAGAAAGAGAATAAAGGAGTACAGAGGTATAAGTAGGGGACCTACAGCACCATGATTTTTGAGTGCTTTTCACTATCTATCTGCTGGTCAGATAAGTGACAGCCTCCCAAGGCTTCTGCAGCTAAGAGGGTCCCTACGCCTTGTCCCTTATTCGTCTTTCCGTGGAATTGAGTGACCGATCCTGGCTTGGCACCGCTGGAATCGAGAGATGCAAGGAGGGTAAGAAGCACCCACACCTGATCTCCTATCTTTAGTGTACACATATTTTGACATAGAGCTCTATACTTTGTTTTCTTTTCTTTGGGATTGTGGCTTCAGTTTTGTAACTTGTTTGTGTGTGTAACATCTCTACATTTAAATAAGTAGGCACTAGCAATTTTGTAACCACATGATTAGAATCTAGCTTAATAAATTTTTGGTAACCATTTATGCATAAGCCTGACTTGTTTTCTCTGGTTTACTGTAAAGCAGCCAACACAATTAAAGAACCTCAGCCGTTTTGGCTCTAAAGCCTGGCCATTAGGTGAGAGTACTAAGAGCCTAGCGTTGAGTTGTGCCGCCTCCACGGGGCAAACTCTTGGGGCACCTGTCAGTCAATCCTGGCTGCCCGCTGCGAAGGAGCTCTGAGCTCTAGCAGTTAAAGTCACGGGTGTGGAGAGGCTCTTAGTGCTGCCATTGGGGCACCTGTCAGTCAGTATTGACTGCCCGCTGCGAAGGAGCTCTGAGCTCTAGCAGTTAAAGTCACGGGTGGTTAGGACCTTGGGGCATCCGTCAGCCTAGCCCGGGCTGCCCGCCGCGAAGGGACAGTGCATCCTAGCGGTTAAAGTCACGGATGGTATAAACGGGCATAGCTGGCACCTCACCAAACATCCTTGGCCGTCGGCTAACATCAGGTCACCTCATGGTTGCATGTAAACGTAGAAAAGGATCAGAGAGAGAAGTGATCCTTGTAGAACTCTACAAGATGTTACACCTTTACTTGAATGATTAGGAAACTGTGAAGAAATAGTCTATGTCATGATCCTTGGCCCAGACAGTGAGGAGCAGTGATTTGGAGTCCTAGTCCTGGGGTGCTATTAGATGTGCTGAGTGGAGAGGAGGGTCTCTGAGCTATATGGTTAAGGCTTCTTTACTCTGAGGAGCCGTAATAGACAAGGCTTTCTTACTTCCTGGAGTATAGGCAGCATTGTACAGGAGTTGCAATGGGTACGGGTGGACCCACGATGACCATCTCCTGCAGTTAGCCCACTATCCCCTCCTATACACCCTGCTGTTTCCCATGCCCCCTATCTCAAACATACCCACTCTCCTATGGAGGGAAGCTGGGAAGTAGAGCTCTGCTCCCCTTCCACACCTCCCTAGAATATTATCTCCCTAAAAGTATACACAATCACTTGATGATTTCATACTTCCTCATTCTCCTCCAAACACAGAACACACATCCCACTTAGCCTATGCACATAGATCAAGTGAAAATATGCTACTGTTTAAGGTTGTTGATAAGGGTTTCACTGTTTGGAGGGAGATGAAAGTGCTGTGTATTTCCTTATCTGTAAAACTTCCTTCTGCTTCCTGTGTGGAAATTGTCCCTGTCAGTGGAATCATGCTATTGGGCACTGGTCTATGGTTAAAATCTGGGCACTGGTCTACGGTTAAAATCTGTCCCATAACTTGGTATTACCTTATTTTTGAGTGTCTGCATTGGGGAGCAGTCACACTTTAATTTTAAAACAAAGTTTTTTATTTATGAAACTTATTAGTATTTTCCTTCTTTTTACTCATTACCTCCTCCCAAATATTTTCTATCCTGAAACTTTGCTTGAGATTTTAAATTAGAAGCAATTTTTTGTGTACTTAATGCTCCATATTAAATAAGTGGAATTTAAATTCTCGTTTCCTTGATGTTCTGTTTTATGTTAAACAAATTGAGGATTATACATCAATGTTATAAATATACATATAATCACTTCTTTAATTATGTATATGATTGCTGCCTAACTCCATAATACATTGCTACAGTTCATGTGGAACTGAAAGATTTTAATTTTGAAAGTTTTTCACAATATTAATTTTCTTTTCTTTTCTTTTTATGTTTTATTTGACACACTTAAGAAAACACAATGTTTTTGGCATTTACTTATCAACAGTGTTCATTTTTTGTTATATTTAACTTTCCTTTTGTGGAGGTATGAATTTTCAGCTGTTTGAAGAATGCTGATGCAAACTCGAAATAGTATTTAGCATGCAGCTTGTCTTTCATTGGGGGACCCAAGCCACCGTCCCCACCACTTGTGTCTGAGGCCCTGACCCTCCCCTTTCCCTTCTGCCCTGCAGGAGCCCAGAGCACCCCCAGCCCCGGTGCACCAGGCAGCATGGCCACAACACCTCCAGCCATGGTAGGCAAAGCAGCACAGTGGCAGTGCCCCCAGTCCTGGTGTGCCAGGTGACATGGCCACAGCTCCCCCAGCCTCGGAGTCCGGGGCAGCGCGGTCAGAGTGCTGGGTGGGCGGCACAGTCTCAGTGCCAGGCTGCCCCAAGTCCCTGCAGCAGGCCAACCAGCCCCAGCCAGGGCAGAGCACAGGGAACTGCAGGAGGGGATTGGGGGCGGAGCATGGGCAGGGCCACGTCAGGCTGTTTGGGGAGGCGCAGCCTCCCCCCAGCCTATGATACCCACCACACATGCTTACAAGAACATAGGAATTGCCATACTGGCTCAGACTTTGGTCCATCTAGTCCAGTATCCTGATTCTAACAGCAGCAGTACCAGATTCCTCAAAGCAAGGCAGTTAAACCCCATTATTATGCTGAGAGGTGCTGGTGACTTCATGAGTCACAAGCACCATGCACCCTTCCATTAACATAAAGGTCAGGATGAGTTAATCACAAGCCACCCATCTAGGAGTTTTGGACTGAGTGGGTAGAAGGCTTTTGCTGAGCTGTGTGTATGTATAAAAATATATTCATATTCTTTTTTTTTTTTGCACTGATTTTAAGAACATGTGGTTATCTTTGGAGTGCCAAAGGCACAAGAAAATTGTGGAACAGGGAATATTCTGAGGTGAGTGCAATCTAGGAATTGCAGCTAAAATGGTACATGGGGATACTGTTTTTGTTCAATACGTGAAATGTTCAGCTCTACTTTTAATGAAGTATTTCTAGTGAATTGTGGAGCTGTGGCACATCCATATTCTGGATCTGTTAGAGAGGCTATACTGTGGTAGAGAGGTCTATAATTCCATATTCTTTTTTATGACTGGTACCTTTAAAGCAAAAATCAATCATTTCACAGATTGTACTTCTTTGATAGCATTAGTTGTGTCAGCATCAGTCCCTTCCACACACTAATTACTGGTAGCAGATGACTGTTTCACGTAGACAACATTCTTCTTCTCTTTAATCAGTCTTACAGGAGAACAATTTTTTGTTTTATCCCAGTTAGTAAAGAAGAGTGGGTCCCTCTGCACTCAAGTGCACTGATAGAACAGAAGAAATATAATTGCACTTCACTATTTTATTAAAAATACACACCGACTAGCTCTGTGGGCCATTTGAGCCTAGGGAAGTAGGAAGCAGTCTCTGCACTTTCCTGAACACTGGGACTGCAATTATTCCCTTGTCCTCTTCTAATTGGGCACCCATAATATCCAGGCAGAATCTGTCCTATTGTGATGAACCAGTACATCTTCCTAGTTCGGCAAAAGCCAGCACACTGATTAAAACGTAATTCTGAATCTTAGCGTGTGCAACTAGCATTTGCATCCGATAACTGTCACTGCAGAAACACATTTTTTTTTCTCTCTCATGCAATCTTAAAATATTTCATATTGCTAAGGTAGGTATTATATTTTGTCACATTTATTTCAGACCCACTGGTTTACCTTTCATGCTGCTCCCATGAGATCTTACCATATAATAAAGCTGATTGATTTAAAAAAAAAAACAAGTTGCACTGCTATTTTCATAGTAGTAAAGTGTTTGCATATTATCTGATTCAACAGGGAAATTTTAGACCAAATAATTCACAAGCTGGAATTTGGAAATGAATAAGACTGTCATGGAGAGGAAAGCAGAAACGTTGTACGCCGTATAAGTGTACAGGTAAATAAATAATCAAACCATCACAGGGTGCATAAGAAGTAAAAGTTGGTGGCTGCAAACACCTTTGCATGGGTATGTGTCTTTCAGGCATCTGATTTCACATACTGTGTTCAGTGACCAAACACCATGGGAATTCCTGACTAAGGTGAGCCTCCGGACTGATAATTCCCCTCTCCAACGTAGACAAATGATATCACTCATTTTGCAAATTTTTCTTGTCCTAAAATGTTCCATTACTCTCAACTGAAACTTTGATACAATTAAGTGCCTTGTGTTCAAATCTTCTACAGAATTCTTTAATGAAGGTAAATGCAAGTTGTAATATTTCTTTGAGGTTTTGTTTACTTGTACACTTATTCCACCCAGTTTTTAATCATTTATTTTATAAATTCCCCTTATTTTGGGAAAGAGAATGAAAGAGAGAGAGGTCTTTTTATCCCTATTATCTCTTGAACAAATTTACCTCAAGTAGCTACTTTGTGTATGTAATCTTAATTGTTTTGTATATAGAAAGCAAAATAAACAGTGAAAAGTGCTAGCCTAGGTACTTTGAATGACAGTGATTAAATTGTTTTGACACTGAAGTGGTTGCCTAAGGACTGTCTGAGCAGTTGAAAGAAGTTGCATAAGTTAAATGATCTTTGATTTAAGCATTAGGACCCCAGTTCAACCAAGCACTTAAATAAATTCTTAACTTTAAGCATGTTTGTAATCACATATTCATTCAGCAAAAATGGAATAAATTGGGGTGATTTCAATGGGATTTTAATCACCTCATCATTTTGCTGAATTGGGGCCTGCACTAGGAAAGATGTCAAACTTGTTAAAGTCTGGATGTACATGGCTGGGTGTCTTTACATTATAATATACTCTATTGTACAGTATTATTTGGCAAAATATTTCTGAAGCTCATGTTACTACTGCATGAGTTAACAAAGGAACACAAATGGAATAATTTAAAAGTATGAAAATGGATATCTAAGTCAATATTTCTCAACTATACTCACAGGTCATACAATCTTTAGATCACATTAATTCACAATTTTGTAAAATATCACAATGAATATTCCAAAAAGATCTTTAACTATGCCCTAATTCTGCTTCAACCTATGGATAAGAAACTCTCCTGCACCCATGCACTAGGAAAGATGCTTAAGCGTAAGCTTCTCCAATAAGAGAAAACACTCGCCCACTACCTATGGGCCACAGATCCTCTTCACCTACCCAGTATTAGTCAGAAACATCATATCTTTTATTCTCCATATACACAGCAGAGACTTAATCATATCTCCCCTCTTCAGTACCACTATGGTCAAGACAACAAAACATACTTTATCTTCTTTGTATATAGTTCAGAAGCAATACATCTATAAAGTCACAATTAGGAAGAAAACTCAACTATCCCATTCACCATCCCTACACATAGCAGAAAGCATAATATGGTTTCCCTCTTGACACTCTAGATCATATGTTCTTCTTACAGACAACATATCCATCTTCATCCAATCGCCTCTATCATGTGTTAAGCCATAGATTATTCATCAAACCAGGCTGTTTTTTTATTTACTTACCACAGGGGTAAGAAGAAAGTTGAGAGAATACAATAGATCTGTAGAATGCCAGGGGTTCTCAAACTGTGGTCCACGGTCCACAAGCTCCATTCAGGTGGTCCGCAGATAGTTCTCTCTAAGGTGCACGCCTGGGTGGCCGCACATGAGAGAATGAAGGGCCACCCACCTAAGTAGTGGAGCCGCGCAGGTGTGGCTCCACCAATTAGTTGTCTGGACCCTGGAGAAGACGCACATGTAAGGTGAGGTGGTGGCCTTGGGGGGAATAGGAGGTAGGTAGGAGGGGGCAGTGGGCTGAGAAGAGGGGGTGGGGGGAATTTGGGATGTGCAGGGCTGTGGCAGCCAGAGAAAAAGGCAACTTTCCCCAGCTCTAGGGCTGCGGCTGCCAGGGAGATGCCCCCCTCCTTCCCAGCCTCAGCTCTGTGGCTGCTGTGGCTTAGATATACCCCCCTCCTTCCTAGCCCCAGCTCGGGGACTGCCATGGCAGAGGAGAGAGGGCGCATCCATCGCATTAGAAAGGTAAGACTACTGATATTAAAATATGAATTGTGTGTTTTTAATTGTAGAACCAAAGATCTTAATTTTTTTTATATATAGTGCTTTTACCCAAAGCGCTTTACAATAGTTAGCTAACGGTACAAACAACATTTGGAAAGATTATTAAGTGGTCCGCCAAGGCCCTCAGGAATTTTCAAGTGGTTCAGGGGGGAAAAAAAGTGAATATCACTGTTCTAGTTAAGACGATATGAATATATTTCTGTTAGATGGATGATGGGTGGAGAGTTAAGGTTGTTGTACATTTTATGTGGGCACTAATTAAGAGATGTCCTGCAACATGAGTGCATTTGAACAGTATTGTTTGTCCATAATGCATGCTGCATTTACTGTATTTGTGCCTACTTTACTTACTTAGGTATTTTAGTAGAAAAATCACAGTTTAAGTTGTTGTCAGCAGCTGTATTTTAAACATGAAGTTTGAAATCTAAAATTATATTAAAGAATTTGGAGTTGCTTTTTAAAGTCATGAATAAAATAACCAAAATATAAGAAGTTATAGTCATAAAATTAGGCTTGGAAGGGTTAGATTTTTTTATCAGTAAATGTCAATTTTCCTGTACACACACAAACTGATGAGAAAATATTTCCATTGATGATGAGATAAATTTACAGATAACTAAGTAATAATTCTGCTTTGAGAACTTATTAGAGTTTGATTTAAAAATATTTACTTAGTATATTTTGACATGTGATGTTGGCAATTTGTGGTTAACAGTTAGAAAGCTTTAACTTTGTGAATCTCAACGTCATCTGTCATTAAGTAATTATTGTCTGACCCCCTCCCCCATAATTATCTACAACTGTGAACATTTAAATAAATAAAAAATGGTTAAATAAACATTGATATCTGACACTATATAAAAATATCAAATTCTGCCAAGCCTACATATAATTATGAACTTCTACTTTGACTAAAATTACAGAATGCTGGTATTTTTCATTGTTGTTGTCTTAGATCCTTAAATAAATGTGGCATCAAAACTCTGATCTCAATCATTATTTAAAATGAATGCAATCTGTTTATGGTGCACCACAGTAGACTAGCATTTCTGCTGATCAACACTGCAAACTAATTCCCCTCCCAGATATAGAGAAGAGAGGTAAACCTTCCTTTAAATAAAAACTAAATGGGCTTGAGTCTATACTACAGGTGCAGGGCATCTCTGCCAGGGTAAAGTAGTAGAAAGTATGAATCTGCATAATCTCTGAGGGTCTGTGTAGTGCCTCCTTCTGGGCCCCTTGTGGTATGTCTACATCACAAATCAAACAAACAAATAACCCCCATCCTCCCCACAGCAGCAGGTCTCAGAGCCTAGGTCTGCAGACTCTGGCTCCTTGGGCTCAGGCTACAGCACTAAAAACAGAAGCATAGATATTTCTGTTCTGGCTGGAGCTCAGGCTCTGAGACTCCCCTTGCCCATACCAGGTCTCAGAGCCCAAGCTCCAGCCCAAGCGGGAACTTCTACAATGCCACTGTAGCACAAGCGACATGCACCCAAGTCTGTAAACTTGGCCTCTGAGACTTGCTGCCACAAGTTGGTTTCCCCCCCCCCTTCCCTACAGTGTAGACATACCCTCACAGTTGGGAGCAGCTTAGTGCTCTCCTGTAACAACTGTGAACCATCTATAAATATGTAAATAAGTAAGGTGTCAAATGGTGCTCAAGAATACATGACATATATTCTGGCCTTTGTAGGATCAATAGAACTTGGGGCTGTGCATTGCGAATGACTTTCTCTGCACAGCATTATACAGTGCTCCCATATGTTTGTGTTTACATATTGTCTGGGAAAGTAGAATTGAGTCCAAGAAATATAGTGATTTATGCTAAACACTTCTGTTTTGTTTAGATTGGACAGGGGGCATCTCTTCTTGTTGCGTGTGTACAGTGCCTCGCACAATGGAGCTCCAATTCCTCAATTTGGGCCAATACAAGCTACCACAATACAAACAAATATAATAACTATAGTAATAAATTTAATTGACTCTGATCAGGTACACCATGTTAAGTTTAATCCAATGAAGGAATGCTACACCCTGAAGAAATCTCATACTTACAGGGTTAACCAATGGGACTTTTGGGTAAGCAAGAATGGCAAAAAGCAAGATGCAAAAATTTTCTTACTGCAAAAGAAAATTATAATTAGCTTTTCTTATGGAAACACCTTTCTAAATCCTATGCTACTTTCCCTGAATAGAGAGTTCAGCTTTTAGAATATTTTTGTTAGACTATTATGAAAGCTTTTGTCCCCTTTTAAGTTTAGTTTTTCTCAGAAGAATCAGTAGAGTCTATTATAGACATGAAATCTCATGGGATCATAGCGTAGCTTGGTGGAAACAAAAGGTATGCAGAGTAAATATGGTATAAAATAAAAGTGCTTTTCTTTGAGTCTTGTGGTGAAAGAGTAGCTGCATGGAACTTGGCATTAAACTTTACATAATGCAGTAACTGAACCTGCTGCAGAAATGCAATGCCTTTTTACATAAAATATGGTTACTTGTTTACATTACTTACACAAAGTTGGAATAAGTTTTGTTCCCTTGTTTTGTCTGACTAATGAAGCAATGACTATGACAAAGTATTGGTTTAAATATTCATGTTTATTGGTGAATTATAAATTCAGGAATGGACATTCGTCTGATGTAAATCAGTGCAGCACTATTCATTTCAATGAGACTGCCAATTTTCACCTCCCGAGAATCAGTCCTGTTTACCAGAATATATTGTGATATGAACTAGTTTAGAATTCTGGTGAAAGACTGTTATAAAGATTATTTTGTATGCTAGGTCCATTTTTTGTATCTCACATGTTTAGAAGGCTTCTATTAGGAGGATAACACACGACTAAGGAATTTCTCCATGCTGCCATGCGAAAGTTTGCATGTATAACTACTACCACTTGTTTAGATAGCACAAATATAATTACTTGGTGTTGGACAATATGAAATGTAGATCATTTAAGTTGTTCCCTTACACTTGGATCTGTTGGCATTTGGGGTTTTTTTCCCCTCAATGATTGCTTTCATTCCGAGGCATGAAGCTTAACACTTTTCGCTTGAAATAGTGGTAACAGTTTACACCCTTCTGCCACAGTAAAGGTAGAATGAAAAGAATCTGTCCTTCTTTCTGTTTGTGGTATAGTTAAAAAAAAAAAGTATAAACACTGAATTCCTGAGCTTGCTGTGAGATGGAAGGTCATTAACAGGGCACTTGAGCAGATTGGAATTACAGTCAATTGAGAAGATGAAACATCCTAAATGGCCTAATGCAGCAACTAAGTGCTTCTTAAATTCCAGAACTTTTACTTGAGCACAGCATTCAGGACTAAAGTGAATTTCCATTTCCTTTTAGTAAATGCTGGTTTATATAGTTATAGTTGAAGGGACAACATAGAATCAATCTGCTGTGTTTACATTCTCTCTATAGCAGCATTAAACTAATTTGTCAAGTTATAAATGTGAAATCTGATTCTCAGTTAATATATTGTTACACACTGAAATTAATAGAAATGACAGGGGTTTTTAAGCAATAAGTATATTTAGCGTCGCTATAGCCTGTCAGACTAATTTACACACAAAGTGGAATTGTTTTGTCTTTTGAGTACCTGAAATACCTACAAGAGGACAGTCGCTTTAGCTTTGTGGGAATGGTAGGCAAGGTTTCAGTTTAGCCTTGAAAGTTCTGGAACTGCTTGTCCTCTTAAAAATAACCCAAGCAATCAAAAACAAAAACCTGTTGTTTTAGGGCTAGATTGTGGTATTGAGAAGAGCCCTACTTGGAGGGCAGTGGAATTAAAGTGAATGCTAAGGGTTTGTCAGTGGTTCTGACCATCTTTATTTCCAAAGTGTTTAAGAGCAGTTTTATTTAAAAGGAAAATACAGAAAACATCAACATTCCTTTGAATGGCATCTTGCCAGATGAGGTCAGGTCTACATGATATGAACCACTGTTTTTTTTTTCTGTAGAGGAGACTGCAGAGACACAAGAAAATCCAATCTAATATATAGAGAGGGGAAACCTACAAGTAGCATTTTTGTATATGAACACAAAAGCCTAAGTGTGTATGAACAGGCATGACCAAATGTAGCCAGGCTGAGCAATACAAGAATGCACTGAGGAAGGCGTCAGAAGGCTGTCTCGTTGTTTTTCAGCTGTATTTACAACTTTTCTGCGTCACAGAAGAGAGATTTGTCATTTAATCTAAAAACAAATATTTTGGTCATTTTTAAATTTCAAAGATTTAAAACATATGTAATTGTTTCAAATATTGTTTGGGATGTAGACAATTTTGCATTATGCAATGGGACACTTACAGAGTAATGTATAGCAAGGAAACCCACTGGTGCATTATGTAGGCTAGTTTTATAAGGGATATAAATGCTCATGCTTCAAGACCCATCACTAAGGCACTGATCAAGACCAGCGCTTAACCAGGTGTGTGGGAGTCTCCACTGAGTACAGAGCTAGCATAGTAATCCTGGCACACACGGGCTGTCAGAGTGGGGAGGGGTATGTAAAGTGTCTGGTCCAAATGCAATATGGTCAGCTGAGCACATATGTTGTGCTAACCTATGCTAGGGGCAGGGCTGGGGCAAAGCAAAGCACAGAAAGCCCTTCTATGGCTTCTAAAGATAGCTCTCCTCTCTTTCTGCAGCCCCACCTTACTGTGCCAAGTGGTTCCTGGACACAGAATGGTGTCTGCCTCTATATGGTTAAGAAAACATTTGTACAGTGGCATATTTTCAAATCATGACACATTCACCATAGAAACAAATAGAGTAAATGGGTAAATCAAGAGGAAAGCTGTGCAAATTTCACATTTCCTCTTTTTGTGAAACTGAACATAAAAATGTCTTCCATTTTTGTGACCTTCAGATTTTGCTATACTCTGTGTTCTAACATAAATTACTATTTTTTGCAGTTAATGTGAAAATGCAAGTGTATACTGGTTTATTTTAAATGAAAAATTCACCTTTGCTCAAAAATGGGCCCATTTTCACTTGGATATGGGTCTGTGATGGCTCAAAAAAAATTCTCTGATTTAGCCGAGCAATCCATGACCATGGGCCTATTTTCAAATTCATAACATGCAAAACCTTGAATTTGGAGTAATTTTGCATGTTTTTATCATGAATATTTTGCTACTCACAATATATTGAGGGCACTGACTCTTAAGAAATATCTCAATTAGCCTCCACTTTTGCACCCACAATTTTGTGCCCACATGTATTGTTAGTTGTGATCACAATTTGGCATGCAGATAACTTCAGACTCATTTTATAGAATTTAATCCTCCAATTAGATTTTTGGGTGCAATCAGATAGTTGTCTGAGTTTTGTAAAAAGGAATTGCAGCTGTACCTACATATAAATGGAAGACACTTTTCAAAATCAGGCCCTCTTTCTTTTTAAATATAATATTTATATTGTGTACTTCCTACCAGAAGAGGCAAGAAGGAGACAGCAAGAATGCAGAACTAATAAAATATACAGGAATGGCTCCTGGAAGGTGATACAGGAGCAGAAATATAATAATGAGAGCATTTATCACCTTACAAATAATGGCCTTGTTTTGTAAAGTTTCACTAAAATCAACAGCCTACAAATGACCTGAAAATGGCCACGGACAAAAAGAGCGTTTTCCTATATGAACATATGGAACTGGATTTGTTCACGGTCAACATTATACATGTTGAATATTTGGGATCTAATCTTGTACTAAGCTGTTCTCTAAACACATTAGGTTGCTTTCTTTATTACAGGGTAAGATTTATTTCTCAGAGGATCTAATTTCAACTATCACATAACATGCTACTTATCTATTGATCCTTTGAACTTTCAAGTCCCAGCATTTGTTCTTCTGCTGTGGCTATGTGACTGTTAGCTATTAGAGTTGTCACAGCATAGTTTGACTCTGATATCCATTTGGTGTCCTATATATTTAGCAGATGATATTGAGAGGAACCTTAGAGTTCAGCTCAAATTTTGACCTACATTGTTTGTTCATAAAGTGTATGTAATTCCGTAAGGTCCAAATCCTGTAGTCTTTATTCTTTATCTGCACAATTTCCACTGGCTGCAATTGAAGTTTTGCATGAATAGGCTCTGAATGATTTTGGCACCTTGTGTTTTTCATTCTATTTGTTTGTATGAAAACAAATGTTTCCTGTTTTTACTGCATTCAAAAAAAAATCAGTACATTCATGGGGCTTGATCCTGCCGCTGTTCAAGTCAAGGGATAAGCTCCCATTAACTATAACGACAGGTTTCAGAGTAGCAGCCGTGTTAGTCTGTATCCGCAAAAAGAAAAGGAGTACTTGTGGCACCTTAGAGACTAACACATTTATTAGAGCATAAGCTTTCGTTAGCTACAGCTCACTTCTGAATGCATCACGAAAGCTTATGCTCAAATAAATTTGTTAGTCTCTAAGGTGCCACAAGTACTCCTTTTCATTAACTATAATGTTTATTAGGATTTTCATCCTGCAGCAATTCCTACAATAACAAACAACCATATGCCTTTGATGGAAGAGTCTCTAGTTACTAGAAAAAAGTGAATATAATTAAAACTACATCTTGCATAAAAGGTTAAACTTCCACCTCAGACGCAACTTTACACCATTTAATATAAATAACGTTTCCAGTTTGCTAAGTCTGAGGTTTATTATCTGCCCTCAGGTGTGCGCCACAGATCTCCTGTCGTGTTCTGCCACACCTCTCAATCTGTTAAAGCCCAAATGTGAGATGCAATGTGTGACAATGGTACCAAATAATGAATTATAACAATTATTCCTGCAGGAAATTTAAAACGCTGTGATGTTCCTTCCTTTTTTGTAAATAACTTTCTATAACTTCATTTTCATGATGGTGCAAATACTAATCAAGTATATAAGTAAGGGAATGCCATATTTCTGTGAAATGTAGGTATCTTTGGGATTAAAATTAGTAACTTTCCTTAAAATAAGGGACACTTTAGAGGTATGTGTCCTTGTATTCCATATACTTAGAGGACTCGTTAACAACTGAACTGACAAAAGATAACTTTGACATAATTATTCAATTAATTTTCTTCCTGGATTTAAGTAAGATCCTTTATTATTTTAATGTATTTTATTTCTGTGGTAAAATTTTCATTTTTTTTAGTATCCTGTCCTCTCTGCTGCCTTTATTGATTTAAAAGGACATAGTGAGAAGTCTAGTGAAAACAAAAAAAATCACACAACTTACTGAAAAGGTGACATAGAAAGTCACTGTCCAGGAAGCAGCTTTTTCCTCCACCATGCCATCATCCTCAACAATAACACAAATAAAAACCCTATCATTGATTCATTATCTTGTTTATTGTATCATCATTACTATTCGCCAAATTCTCATCTTGGTTACCCCAGTATCCCTCAGATCAGAATGTAGTCTGCCTTCGCTGTTGTAATACAAGGTCTGATCCAAAGCCTACTGAAGTTAGTGGCATAATTTCTACTGATTTCAGTGGGCTGTGGTTCAGGTCCTTGGTAAATTACATAAATTTATAGCTAAAGATTAAGTAAGAGACTAGCAGGGAGAAAAGAGGGCGGGAAATACCTTGAATAGGGATATCTGGTGATCAGAGTTGGGCAAAATATTCATAATAAATAATTATTGAGTGAATTTGCCCATTCCTCTCCCCCACCTATCCACAGTTCACAAAATAACCATAAATGGACTTTAATACTTCAGAAAGAATTAATCACTTGCAATTGTTCATTAGAGTTTCATGTGCATTTATTTCAGACTATGGGCTGCTCACAAGCTACTTCCTACTCAAGGGATGAGATTCTGTGCTGTGCTTCTGGGAGCATTAGGTCACGTTTTGTCCTCCTTAGCCCAGGCTGTACTGGAGCCTGTTGAGGCACCTGGTGTAACTTAGGCTGGGAACCTTCTCTGGGGGCCACAGCACTGCCTGGAATATCTTCAGCACTATAGTCCAGATTTTAAAAGCTATTTAGATGCTGAGTGAAGCAATGCTTGAACACCTAACTGGAGTCTTGAGAGTGACATTTAGGCTCTTAAGTGCCTAAATTTCTTTTGAAAATGAGGTTTTGGCTCCTAATCAGTTAGGTGTTGCAATACTGAGCACAGCAATGCCTAAATAGGCCCTGATTTTTGTAGTTAAGTGCTGGGGCCCTGCCTTCAGCATGCCCTTTACTGTAACTCTTCTCCACAGTTGCTGTATTAGGGGAATCCTCCCCTGACCCAAACCAGGGGTGTTGAGGCTCCTTTTCACTACTCTGGCCCTGTTTATCTGGCATAAAGGGGCCAGAGTAGGAGTGAGGATCTCACCCTAGATTTAGATTATTTGCCATTCCTTATCAGTAGTGTATACTTAGTCATCTGCATGGTTTCCTGTTCCCCAGCTTGTCTACTGATACGCCTGTCAATGAAGAGAAATTAAAGAGCTTTTCAGGATGGTTGGGTGAACATTGTGAGTGTGAAACTACATATAAACACACATCTAGGTCTAGTCGTGAGACTTTTCCATTAATAGTTTTGTGATAAAACAAAAAATCTCCTTGGTGAATGAATATTTGCCAGAATATAACTGAGATTCACAAATACCATCAAAGTAGAAGAATTTGCCCAGCTCTACTGGTAACTAAGGTGATTGGGTCAAATTGATGGGCTAAGATAGAGAGCGTTTTCTAGGAGCTTACCAAACCAGAAGTCTTCATCCAGGTTGCTTCTTGCAAGGGTACTCTCATCTTAGAAAGCAACTGTTTCTGGAAAGGTAACACTTTTTCCCATTTAACATCTCTCTATAAAAACAAAACAAAAACAATGGAAAAAATCTGCTACCAGTGAATAAGAAGTTGCAAAATCTTTTGTGGCTGTTCCACATTATTGGGTAAACCCTGGTGATTGTGGTATTATTACAATGCTTATTTATTCTATAGAGGGTAACAGCTATATATTGCCTAAATATGTAGTTATGGACTTTAGAACATTTATTATTTACTTGGAGGTCCGTAATGGGTCTGAATGATACACTGTGTAAGTATACATTCAGTCATTGTTTAAAAAAAAAAAAGAAAGAAAGCATATTGTTTACTTGATTGACCATATATCAGACCGTGATCGAAGAACTATTGTTTACTCAATACTGCCTTGGGGCCATGCCAGTGTAATAAGTGCATAGGTATTCATAAGTATTTCTAAAACATATATTATTTACCTCGTATTAGGAGTGTAGCTTTTCATAAGTGTTTTTAAAGTATACATTACTAGTGTTTTTTCCCCAATAGTGATTATGGATAAACACTTGGGAGTTACTTTCTCTTAAATCTTAAAAAAAAAAATAATTCAAAGTGGCTTGGACAATATTTTAAGCCTCAGTATGACTACCAGACTAGGAACATAGGAACTGCCACATCCAGTCAGGCCAATGTTATTAGTACTAATAAGTAATATTTGAGTAATTTCTAGGGGCGCCATGTGAGATCAGAGCCCCATTCTGCTAAGCCCCATTCTGCAATTCACAGTTGCTGTATTTTCAGGTTCTGAGATGATCTTTACAAATCCCATACAGTTAATTGGCTTTCCTATAATATAAATGCCAGCCCTATTTTGATTAAATTCACAATTACTAAAATATAATTGTATTTAATCAATCACTCTTAAATACTTTTAAGGATCTGATTCATACATACCGGCTTACTTTCTTCCATACTTTTCAATTATTAATTTTACAACAACATATGTAAGGATTAGCATAATTCCTCCTCCTCAAGACATTAAAGTTCCTCTGAAGAAGAGAAATAATTACAGTATATTCATTTTGACATACTGAAATAGCTTCATATTTACAAAAAGTAATTAAGTGTTGATCAGACAGTGGCATTTTCTCATATTTTCTAATCACCGGATCCACCAATCTAGACTGTTTCTCACTAGGACCCAATACCAACATACTTGACTAATGTGATTTGGACCTTTTACGTGACTTCTAATCCTGCTATTAATTGTTCTTCTAAGAATCATATCAAGTATCTGTTCTTCCTGTTTGCAGTTCCTTCTGCTCAACCTGAGTCTCTGCTTTTATTACTAACCTCATGGAATTGGGCGCTACCCTTTTCAAAAGCAACTAAAACCATAAAACTGCTATGTAAAGGAGACAGAGAGGGCCCAACATGCATAAATTGTTTGATCCTTTTCCATTTAAAATCTGCCTAACGTTCATCTAGCATCATGTTCACGTCACATTCCCCATCAGGCTGGGGAAGCTAATGATCCAGCCAGCAGACCTGCTTTGGTGATGAATCCTAGTCACATGCCCCCTGAGGAATGTTGAGCATACACTAAGAACAGCAAATCCTTTTCAGCTCTGGCATCACAATTTTTCATGAATTGTTTAGACACATTTAGAGAGTCAGAGTAGGTGAGGTAATAACTTTTATTTGACCAACTTGTGTTAGTGAGAGAGAGAAAGAGCTCTGTGTAAGCTCAAAAGCTTGTCTCTCTCATCAACAGAAGTTGGTCTAATAAAAGATATTACCTCACAAATCTTGTCTCTTTAATATCTTGGGACCAACATGGCTATAGCTACACTGCATACATGAGTCACATTTAGGAATTGTAGTCTCAAAATCTAAGGCAACTGGAAATGACATACTGTTTAATTTCATTTTGTAAAGACATTTTTCCAGCTCATTTCACTTCTATCAGACACATGCAGTCAATGGTTAACCAGTTCATGATATTATACCAGCTTCATTCCTTTGTGTTCAGCATCTCTGTTCCGTTAACAGTACTTTTCAGTTTTCAATCCATTTATAATATGCCATAACACCAGGGAAGAGTAGATACCAAAAATAATAGTAAAGGGGGTAAAAGCCTACCAGTGTAGTAATTTCTCTTTTTTGTTTTCACTCTCCTAAAACAGTGTATGATTTAGATCAAGAGTCTCTCTGGTACCTTCAATCCAGCTACCTCTTGCTGACTTCTATAGCGGGCACTTGAGTTTTGGGCAAAAGTTAGTTGACACAAAACAGTAGGCCATACTGCCAAAAGCCTTTGTAACACTTTAAAGTGAACATTTGTTCTTAAACAGCCCCTTTTATTCCTCTTGCAAGAGGTTGCAAAGACTCTCTAATGTGTAGAGTCATAGTTTTATTATTTGCAATTCACATTGACTCTTCAGTTGTTTGGTTTGTAACTCTAGGCAGTGCAATGCAAATACTATGACCTTGACCTCCATGCAGGTTCCAGCAGTAGATACTGTTCACTCTTTCAGGAGAAGGATTCTCTTCCTTTCCCAACAGTCACCTAATATTCTGTGGGATTCATAGGATTAAAATTTCAGAAGAAAAATGGGTGAATTTTTCTGTATTTCAATTGACTGTTTGTTTTTTCTCTCTATCACTAATGGTGGAATCCCCTTATTATGAGTTTTTCAACATGAAGGTGACTCCATGGCAAGTGCACACAGAAAGGTGATGAATATGGTTCAACTGAAATTGACTTGCAAATTCAAATGAATATTTTTATTTAATTGTCACTCCCTCAAATTATTCCTTTCAAAAACGAAGTTGCAAAGAAAGATCTGTCCTATAGCAATTCATCAATTATTAACCACTCTGGTATTCAATTGTTTATAGAAGCCAAAATCTTTAGCCAAATTCTTCTGGAATTCCAGAGTGGAAAATCCAGAGTAACTCCTCTGAAGTCAGTTATTTTGCATATATACCACAATCAATCTGGTCTGAGAAGTATCGGGCCTGAAATGTATATAGTGAATCACTGGAGAGTTAAGTAAATAGCACATTCATGCAGAAGCCCCTAGAGGCCAGACCCCTATTGTGCTGGACACTGTAAAAACATATAAAAGAGAGATGGCTCTGTCCAAGAGAGCTTACTAACTCTTCAGATTCTCAGAAAAGGAAAAAAAGAACATTTAGTTAATATTTAATAAAACTATTTAACAACCAATTTTTCTATAGGAAAACTATTTCTTGTAAAAACATTGAACCAGCCTTTTGCCTGTTGAACAGTATGTGATGTTCTGAAGCTGCCAGCTCCATAACACCAGACTTTAAACAGATAATAAACCTACATTATATTTAGTTGGGGCTCCTTCACTGGGCAAATCTGCTTCCCTATAAGAGGTAGTTAATCTAGAATTGCATTTGTTTGTCAGTTATCCTTGGAGATGATCAATTCACCATATGGGAGGCCAGGGTGATGGCAGGGAGCTTATTGGGGGTGTCTTGAGGGCCACTTCCTTGACTTTCCCTGTTTCCAAGGAACGACATCTTGGCAGTGATGCTATATTGGCAGTTTGTGATGATAATCTTATGAAATGAAGTTATAGTACACACAGTATGGCTCCCTAGTGTTTTGTTGCTAAGTAGAGCTTGTACATGTTTACTCCTGTCCTTGCAACTTCCAAAATAGAAAATAGACACCTGGAGGGAAGTAAAAGTGTTCATCTTCGACCTGAAATATGTTTTCTTACGTTACTAAATAAGGGACTACACAAATTCCTTATTTACACACCCACATTATGCCAATGTACATTTTAACCTTTATATTTGGCAGAAATCAGGAGAATGCCTGCCAGTTTTTGTTTTGTATAGATTGATGTAAGCAAGGATGGCACTGTAGTATGAAATATATAATAAATGATGTTAGCCTTGGGGGCAGATCTTTACAGGTATCTAGGTGCCTAATTTCTACTGAAATCAATAGCAGTTAGGTATCTAAATACCTTAAAAAATCTGTCCCTTTGAGTATATAGTATGATACTGCAGTGCCACATCCAGAGAAATCTACAGAAAGCAACTGAGACTATGTCTACATGGCATGGGGGAAGACTCACTGCAGTGAGTCTCAGCACTCAGGTCACTTGACTTGAGCTTGCAAAGATCATGCTCAGGGACTGAAAATAGTGGTGTAGACATTGACGCTCAGGCTGGAGCCTAATCTCTGAAATCCAGTGAAGAGGGTGGGTCTCAGAGGTTGGGCTGCAGCCTGAGCCTGAATGTCTAAACTGCTATTTTTAGCCCCGTAGCCCAAGTCTGAGTCAGTTGACTTGGGCTGTGAGACTTGCTGCCATAGGTCTTTTTTTGCAGTGCAGAGGTATCCTGTCCCTGCCTCGATCACAATGGAATTACATCAAGGATAACTTTAGCGTAGTATTTCCATTTCTGTGCAGGTACAAGTGTGAGGTCTGCAAATCAAAAGAGCTGAGCAAAGGTATGGAAGAGAGAACCCCCCAAAAAAGTCAAGAACCTCTTCTATATCCCGCATAAATAGGGTTACCAGATACCAACTGTGAAAAAATGGGACAGGGGGTGGGGGAGTAATAGGCGCCTATATAAGAAGAAGTCCCCAAAATGGGACCCGTCCCTTTAAAAATGGGACGGGTGGTCACCCTATGCATAAAGCTTTGTGTGTATGGATTGCATCAATGGAACTCAAAGTGAGGGTGAAATCCTGAATTAGGGTCAGGGTCAATGTGAATTTGGCCATGGATTTCATGGATGTTAGGGTATCACCCATAGTTATTTAAGCTAAGGTAGTGTAAGGGAGTTTTCTTGAAGACACTTTATATTGATCCTGCTGCTCTCGCTGCCAGCAAAACAACAGCTTTATTCCACAGGGTTGTTCCAATGCAGATAACTTTCCAAATTTGATATTCAAGATATTTCAGCCAGTGTCTGTGACCAACCTGCTGCAGTGGAAGAGACTCAGCAGCCAGCTTAACAAGGTGCTGGCATACGCAGTTTCCAGTGGAGGGGGAGAGAGAGAGAAAGGAAGCTTCAGAAAGAGAGGCTTTAAGTGGGACTACTCTGTGATATTGTTCTCTTTTGGAATTAGTTACCTTTTTAATATTAAGGAAGAGAGAAAATAAACCATGACAAATGTTTTTTTCCACACAATTACAAAGACTAGGAAAGGCAAAATATCTTTCATCCCCAGGAAAAGGAGAGAGCCTGATGGTCATTTACACTGAGGCCACTTTATACCACTCTGGCTATGTAGATGACCCTGCAGTGGGTGTAACTGTAACCTGCACCCATTTAAAAGTCCGCTTATGCTGCCACAGGGGTGTAAAGCAGATGTAGTGCAAATGAGATCAGGCCCCAGATTTTAAAGTTCTTAGGGCCTGATTCTTATTTACACTATGGCTCATTTATATTGTCAGAGTGGTATAAAGGGGTCCTTAGTGTAAATGAGAATCAGAACCTCAGTATTTGTGCTAATGTTTGTCTCTTCTCTTCTCATCTCTTGTCAGTTGTACAAAAGTCCTTGGGCTTGATACTCCATTGCCCTGCACCTCATGCAGTCATTTACATCTGTACAAAGTGGGTGTCAGACAGTGACTCACACTTGGGCTATGTCTGCTTTATTCTGCTGTGATGGGGTAAAGAGGCCTTAAAGTGGGTGTCAGAGCAGTGTGAAATGGCTTTAGTGAAATGAGAGTGAGGTCCTCACACCCTAGTTGGGTAGTATGTCACAGCCACATTGCACTTCACTGTAACAGCGCTGGCCTTAGGGAAAATGGCACTCTGCGTGTACTTGTATTTTGGTGCCCTGGCCTCTGCTGCCTCCCCACCTATCCTCTGCATCACCCCAAGCTCTGCTGCCTCCCACTCCCCTATTGCCCCAAGCAAGGGGTGTGCAGAAAGGGAGGGAAGAAGAGGCACAGTCCTCCCCTCCCCAATAACTGTCAGGGGCACAGAACTTCTCTGGCCTTGGGGCTACAGAGGCAGGGAAGAATGAGCTCCTCCTGGGGCAGGGAAAAGAGTGAGCTGCTGATGGGGACAGAGGGGGGGGGAAAGGGGGGAAAGGAAGAGCTAGCTCCTCTGGGGTGGGGGAGGCACAGAATGTGCCCCTCCAAAAGGGGTCAAATTTAAATTCCTGAGCATGCCTCTGCCCCAAGCTCCCTTCCACAGCCTCGCACCCCAGACCTACCCTGCTCCTTGCCTCTTGACCACAGCGCACCACTGACTACGGAACCATAGGTGGTCACCCACCCTAAGGTTGAGAATCAGGGGCCCTGGTTTTCACTCAGTTACTTCCTTCCACAGGGGAGTTTTTTCCATTTTCCACAAAATAAGAGTCCCCTTTAATTACTTTGCAGTTGTTTCTGGAATCTGCCTCCAGAAAAAGATTGTGAGCCAGATCGGGGGAAGAAGAATTTAATCATAAAAATTTGAAGGATAATTGTGAATTGTTTAAGAATACTTTACTAGATGCCCCCAAAGCCACAATCGATGAGGAAGGTTTTACTGGTTAAAACAAAATAAATCAAAACACTGGTTTAGAGAGGAAGTGAAAGTAGCAATAAAACAAATAGAAGAAAGGGGAAGTGTTAGTAATGATGATAAATCAGAAGCAAGGAATCACAGAAAAGTGGTAAGGGAAGCAGAGAGACATAAGAAAATATTCTGTGGCCAGCAGAGAAAAGGGTTTTTTTACATATACTAGGAACAAAATGAATTCTAACTATAGCATTGGTCTATTACTTCAGAAAAATAGTTGTAGTAGCAGTGATTATGCAGGAAAGGCAACGAGTTCAATAAATATGTCTGTTCTCTTTCTGAGAAAAAACAAGGTGATGTGTGTGTATCATGATGATTCTCTTTCCAGTCCAACAGTCTCTTGGGAGGGTTTAAACAACAGCTACTGAAGTTAGACATTTTAAAACCAGCAAGTCCAAATAGAGCCCAAGGGCAGGTCCAAGAGATTTAAGAGTTGATGAACAGCTCACTAGACCATTAATGTTGATTTTCAATAAGTTTTGGAACAGTGGGGAAGTTCCAGAACACTGGAAAAAACCCTAATGTTGTGCCAATATTTAAAAAGTGTAAAAAGGGTGACCCAGGTAACTAAAACCCTGTCATTCTGACAACAATCCCAGGCATGATAATGGAGGGGCTGACATGGGACTTGACTAATAAAGAATTAAAGGAGTGTAATATAATTAATGCCAATCGACATGGCTTTATGGAAAATAGATCTTGTCAAATTAATTTGATATCTTTTTTGATGAGATGACAAGTTTGGTTGATAAAGGTATAATGTTGATGTAATACCCTTAGCCTTTGGTATGGTATGGTAGTTGACTTGGTACCACATGACATAAAAAAACCTAGAATGATATAAAATCAACATGGCACATATTAAATGGATTCAGATCTGGCTAACTGATAGGTCTCAAAATGTATTTGTAAACAGGAAATCAACATTTAGTGGGTGTGTTCCTAATGGGGTCCCGGAGGGATCAGTTCTTGGCCATAAGCTATTTAACACTTTTTTTTTTAATGACCTGGAAGAAAACATAAAATCATCACTGATAAAGTTCGCAGATGACATAAAATTGGGGGAGTGACAGGTCACTGATACCATGCCATCCAGATGGCTCTGTAAGATGGGTACAAGAAACCATATGAATTTTAATATGGCTAAATGTATAATCTAAGAACAAAGAATGCAGGCCATACTTACAGGATGGGGTACTTTATCCTTGGAAGCAAGGACTCTGAAAAAGATTTGGGGATGCTGGCAGATGATTAGCTGAACATGAGCTCCCAATGCAATACTGTGGCCAAAAGGACTAATAAGGCCCTTGGATGCACAAACAGAGGAGTCTCAAATAGGAGTAAAGAAGTTATTTTACCACTGTATTTGGCACTGATATGACCGCTGCTGGAATACCCTGCCCAGTTCTGATGTCTGATGACTGGAAATTAAGCCTAAATTTTTAGTGGTGAGAGTAATTTACCACCAGAACAATGTACCAAGGGTTGTGGTGTATTCTCCATCACTGATAAATTTAAAATCAAGATTGGATGTTTCTTCTAAAAGGTATGCTCTAGGAATTATTTTGGAGAAGTTCTATATGACTTGTGTTATACAAGCGGTCAGATTAGATGATCACGATGGTCCTTTTGGCCTTGTAACCTATGAACTGATGAATTCTCCCTTAGATGTCCAGCTCTGGAGAAGCGGCAGAAGACAACCTATTCCACAATCTATTTTGGAGAGTAGTCAGAGCAAGTTCTCTGAAGCTGGCACTATGTGCCAGCCTTTCCATCTGCAGGCAATGATGCAGTTGGCAGTCTCCCCCTTGAAAAATAAGGATTAAGAGATCCAAATAATGTTCAGACATTTTAAGCACACTTTTTAATTTCCTGTTATTTATAATAACACTTGGGAAACTTGACACTGAAATCTGTTTCCCTACTGCATTGTTTTTCCCTCATTGTGTATTCACACTGACTTGTTATTGCAGGATTGATCATCAGTGTTGGGCTGTTGTCTTTGATTTGGGGTTTTGTTTTATTTTAATACACTGTATTAAGGCTCTGGTTATGAAAACTAAACAAATATGAAAAATTGCAAACAGACATGAATCAAAGATAGGTGACAGTTGGGGCTCACTAATAATGTAGTGTATGGGGTCCCTTGAAGCATGGGCATCGGCTTCCTTCGGGCCAGGGGGTGCTCAACCCCCACCCCAGCCCACCCCAGCCCCGCCCCTACCCCACCCCTTCTCCCAAGCCCCCACCCCACTTCTTCCTGCCCCTGCTCCACCTCTTCCCATCCAGTTCTGCCCCCTTCTCTGTGTGCACCCAAGACCTGCCCCTCCCCCTGCCCTCCCAGCACCTCCTGCACACCGCAGAACAGCTGATTGTGGTAGCCAGGAGGTGCTGGGAGGGAGGGGAAGGAGTTGATATGTAGGGCCTCAGGTGGATGGGAGGTACTGGGGGGTAGGAGGGAAGCTGGCTGCTGGTGGGTGCTAAGCACTCACTAATTTTTTTCTGTGGGTGCTCCTATGCCTTGAAGTGCCAAGTGTGGCCCAAATCCTCCACACTGGCTAAGGAGTGCACAGTGCAACTCAAGAGGGCTACTTTGTGATGCCCCAGTCCTGAGCCAGCCACCTGCTTGACATGACACCCTCCAGAGTAACAACTTCAAGGGGACAATACTGCAACTGGAGATTCCCATGGTGAAAGAACAGCACAGTCACTCTCCTTACACCAGCCTCAAGGCAGAAGAGTGGCATCAAAACTGCTATACTTGCTCTGTGCTGCCAGATAATCCCCTCTTCACTGGGTGATCTGTGGCTGGCCTCTTTTGTACCAACAGTGAAGAACAGGCTAGGATCTCACTGGACCTCTCTTTCCTATAGAGGAGACTGTCCTACCTGAGGATGCTTTACATGATCTAAGTTTTTTTGTCTGAAAAATTTTTTGACTTCCAAATGATGGCACTTCTGCAGAGTGCAAACTAACTACTGTAGGTCCTGTTCTCTTGCAGTTCCCACAGAACACGGGTCAGAGGTTAACAGTTTATTAAGACTATTTGCTTCCATGCCTACTTATTGCTCTGAGAAGACACCTGAGCCCATTTTATTTGGCATGAATCACTCCCGATATTTGAAATGGTGTTGGGAAGGGGCAAGTTCCAACCTTCGGAATATCTGTGCACTAAACTTTCAAGACTTTGGTAGATCTTTACATGTAACCAGTGACAGACTGAGGCATGAGTGAATAGATCTGGGCCACATCCCACTTTTGAAAGTGACTTTATATCAGTCCTTACTTAGATTTTATTTTCCATCAGGTTTCCCCCTCCACCCCCCCACTTAAAATTACTGTCTTATTACCGATTCATTGACCTTGGGCCCCTTTTCATCGGGGGAGTGACACAAATTCACATGATTTTCTTCAGTGCTTAATTTTACATTTGGTGATATTGTTCCTTTAAGTGGTTAAGATAAGTCGTGCTTTGCTTAAGCAACTCTCCCTAAGAGGAATCCAGAAGAAAAGCAAAACAGCTTTTTGCACTGGCGAGATAAAGTCTGAATTAAGGCACTTTCTCCTGATGTGCACTGGACTCTTAAGTCTTGTCTTTATTTAAGTAAAATACCTTTTGTTGGTTTACTTTGAATGTGTGTCTTATCTTAGTGAAGCAGAAATTTGAAAGTTGAGCCAAGAGGAGTTCATCATGAGCTTCCTGTTTGCTATACACAAGAAGGAAGGCTCTACAGAGTAAATTACACAAAGCCAGTTGCAATTTACACCCACTAGGGCTGGGTTGTGCCATTAGCACACAGACCCATACTGAGACCATTGCCCTAGGGCAAGAATTGGGAGTCCCAATGTCTTCTGAAGCTCCTAATTGCAGGCATTCACTGTACAACCCCTTAGACAGGTGCAGTGTATGCATCTTCTGTGCGTGGCCAGCAGTACTGTACAAAGGACCAACCTCCTTCTGACCACATTTGGAGTACTAGCATAGAGTTGTTCCTGTGCTGTTAAGAAGACAGGCAACTATGCCTCTTCCCTTTCACAGGGTATGTAAAGATCTCCTTGTGCATCCACATCAGGGCTAGACAAAGTTCTAAATTAGCTGACAATTTACTTACATTTTTGTTAAAAATGTTTTTGTTCCCCACTATGGTGACCAGATAGCAAGTGTGAAAAATTGGGACAGGGGGTGTGGGGTAGTAGGCGCCTGTATAAGAAAAAACCCTGAATATCTGGGCTGTCCCTGTAAAATTGGGACAGCTGGTCACCCTATTCCCCACAAGCCCATATGCTTTTCTAAAGACCTACTGTCACAAAAGTGGAGGTTAAGTTGATGCATTTACTACTTTAGATCCATGAGCAGCACCCTTGTTGGGCTCTTTGGGTATGTACCTTCAAAGGTATATTTAACTGTTCCTCCCTACTTATCTTTTGAACTTTATGTTGTTCTCCTTCTCCCCTGCTCTGTCAGTGACTCATCTGCCCATTTGTTTTGAGCAGGGGGTTGGACTAGATGACCTCCTGAGGTCTCTTCCAACCCTAATCTTCTATGATTCTATGATTTGTTGTCTTCTCCCCTGGGCATTTGCGTGCCTTCTTCCATGCTCCCCCCATGTATGATATAACCTCTCTGAAGCTCATCTGCAAGGCCCCTACCCTGTCTATGCATAAGTGTCTCTTAAAGACCTGTTTCTGCTGTGCTGCCTACAAGGAATCTAGTAGTCTTGTATAAAACGTCCCCTTTCCCTTAATCTCCATCTACTTCTCCTTAGTCTGTAAACTCTCTGAGGCAAGGACCTTCTTGATCTCTGGAAAGTATTTAGTCATTATAGGTGCTATCGTAAACAAACAAAATATAATTAATAACGATTCATGTAAACCTCTTTAAATGCCATACTGAAGGTGAGTTTTCTATCTAGGAATGGCATAGTAATAGCAAATTAATTCCTAACATGCACATCAGGCCATTTTAATACTTACTTGGCATAATATGTTCCTGCTAAATGGAGGAGAAATTACCCTCTAGTCTCTTATCCCTTGGTTTCAACATAAGAGCCAATGACTCTTGCAAATCACAGGATGAGGCATAATAGAAGTAAATTGGGGCAGGGACAAGGGTGAATCAAGGTACCAACTTTTAAATGGTCTTATTTCTGACAAAAACGTTGATCTGTCTCTTGCTGGATTGAATGCTGGTTGTTGTGGTGGCTACACTGTGCGCTTAATTGTCTCTGTCAGTCACTGAGATGACTCACTTCTTTATCATGTGTGATTATAAACCATTACTTTGTGAGTGAAGCCCTTTGCTTTTTCCTAGCATCTCAGCTACTCCTTATAAAACTTATTCTGTCAAGGAATTCTTCAGACTTTTACAATAATGTATCAAGGTGGCAAACTCTGACAGTTTCAAAAGCCATGTTTCATTTCATAAGGGCTTTTAAGCTGTCTTGGATATGTACCTGGCAGACATATCAGTCAGTGTCCGCATATCTCTCTTTCTCTCTCTCGCACTTTTTTTTTTTTTTTGGTTTCCTGCATGCCATGAAAAAATATTTTCCTTAAAGTATTTACATAGTATCTGTCTTCCATGCTATTTTTTTTATTAGAAACAGCATTTTAAAGGTAATCGAGAAGAACAACTTCCTTCTCAGGGGAGGCAAGTTGTATGGGCCCGTGGTGCCCGGGATCCAGCAATATTCAGGGCCCTGGGGCCCGGCTCCACCAATGTTTGGGGCCGAGTCTCTCCCCCGGCCCCACCTGTTGCCCCCCCCATACCTCCCCCGAGTGTCCCCCAGCCCCCACTTGCTGCCCCTGCATGCCTCCCCGGTCCCAGAGCTCCTTGCCTCTCCCCTGCAGCTCCACTCCGCTCTGCTGGCTCCCAGTATCAACTGCTGCTGAAGGGTCCTAGTGCCCCCCATCCACTAGTGGCAGGGCAGGCTGCCCTTCCCCTGCCCTTCCCCCTCAGACCCTTTCATTTTACAGCAGGACCCTCCCCCAGCACAGGGGGCCCGCCCGCCCGCAGTCACCACTCCTTCCCCATGCTGGGCAAGGGGCAGCCCCATCCCTCACCCACAGTGAGGCTACAGTGAGGGGCAGCAGCAGGGGAGGAGGCACACATGTGATGGCAGCCCCCCACCCCAGCACCCACCACAGGGGAGGGGAGGGGCCTTCCCGGACCTGAGAGGGACCCTAGGAGCACATGCAGTGACAGTGGTGCAGGGTGAGTGTGCTGCCGGGGGGAGAGGGGGTCCCTCCCCCAGAGCTCACTGCTGCCGGCGGGGAGAGGGCTGGGGGGAGTCCTCTGTCCCCAGCCCTAGGGCAGCCTTCCTGCACCCCAAACTGATCCCCAGCCCTTCCCCACCCCAGAGCCCACACCCCCAACTAGCGCCCTCACCCCGCCCCCACACCCCAACCCTCTGCCCTAGCCCTGAGCCTCTCCAACATGCCAAACTCCTCATCCCCAGCCCCAGCCTAGCCCTGAGCACCCTCCCACACCCCAAACCCCTCATCCCCAGCCCCACCCCACAGCCCTCACCCCTGAACCCCCTTCCTCCACACCCCCTCCCAACCCCAAACTCCCTCCCAGAGCCTGCACCCCTCACCTGCTCCTACACCCCCACCCCAGCCCAGAGCCTGCATCCAAACTCTGTCCCAGAGCCTGCACCCCCATCTACTTCCCACACACCCTCTCCTGCCCCCAAACTCCTTCCCAGAGACTGGACCCCAGCCCTCCGCACTCCCTCCCAGAGCATGCACCCCTCACCCCCTCCTGCCTCCCTCCCGGCCCGGAGCCTGCACCCAGCACCCAAACTCCATCCCAGAGCCTGCGCCCCAGACCCCCTCTCCCACACAAACTCCCTCCCAGAGCCCAACCTCTCACACCTTTTGCACCCAAACTCCCTCCCAGAGCCTGCACCCTGCACCCCTCCTGCACCCCAGTCCCCTACCCCAGCCCAGGGCCTGCATCCCAGACTTCCCCCCCACAAACTCCCTCCCAGAGCCTAAGGCAGGTGGGGGGCAGAGTTTGGGGGGGCAGAGTTTGGGGTGGGGGGGTTCTTGGCACCACCAACATTTCCACAAACCTGCCACCCCTGTTCCTTCTACATAGACACTTACTAATGTGATCTTTGGTTCATATTTCTGAAAAACAAGTGTTCAGTGTGTTATTATGATAGCATAGTAGAAAATTTTTCTTCCACAAGGTTACATCTGTTTACACTATTTTATTAGCTGTTGAACAGTAGGATATGAAACTTCTTATTGCAGTTTAGCTAAAGAAGAGCCAAGCATATGATGGAACTGTCAATCAGCATTTAGTCATACAGTATCTATTTCTATTTCTGTTCTTAGTACAGAAGGGCTATTATTGTCTACATTACAGGATAGCTACTTTGGAGATAGATATCCTTGAGGGGCAGGATTTATTTTGAAAGAAGATATTCAATATAACATCAGACATCATTTAGAAATTTTAAAAGTACACGTGCAGGTATATAAAGGTTAAATAAAGCAAAAGTTACTTTTATATATTGAATTTTATACTGTACCAACACCTTCGCTGTCTTTTATATGTTAATATGCAACCTCTCCAAGTGAGGCTTTGGGATCATTTTTAACAGAAACTATCTATAATATTTGTTGTGTGTCTGTCATAAAGCCTTAGGCCCTGTTGTCCAGCTTTACTCTCATCAAGAGAAAGTGGCCCTAAAGTCAATTTAACCAGCTACTAAACAACTTTCCCTGCAGAGAAGAGCCTTGAATGGCGTAGGACTGTTGTAGGGGCTCCTACATAATCCTTCCTGCTTGCTGTTGGAGAAGGAGGCATGGCCAGGGTCACTTTGCAACCCAGAAATCAACTGTAGGGGAGTGTCCCTTTTAGGGCTGTTGGCAGCTGGTGTAATTTTACACTGCTGACTGGCCCAGTGCTTGGACAGCTCATTTTAGGGGAGTTCAAAGCATACCTTTGTGTCCCTCCCTGTGGGATGAGCTTGCCTGTAGCCCAGGATCGGGCCTGTAGAGTGTTGTTATATTGCTCAAGTCAGAATATCAACAGGGTATTGCTTAAGATCAGAGCCTAATATTTTGTATTCATGTATTATTGGGGTACTTATCTGAAACTCTTTATTTTGTGGGGAGAGTTAACGCCTTAAGTACCCGATGGCTTACGGCTTACTTTGGGCCAAATCCTGAGGACTTGTTTTGGTTTTTATTGAGTCGTTACTCTGACAAACTTTCGCTGAATTCAATTGGTGCTTGCCAGAGCTAGGGCTGAGTTCAAAGTGAGTTAGGAACCCCAGGATTTGACATTTTATGTCTTGGTACATGTTCTACACCCCTTGGCTGCACATCCTGATGGGCACCCCTTTTTTCAAGTATGAGCCATGGGCATCTAATGCATGTATTTGTAGGAAAATCAAAAGTAATCTTTATATTTGTGTGGTATAATGCAAAGATTGCATTATGTAGCATGTCTGGCATAGAAACCCAAAGTTTTCATTTTCAAGATATTTGCTGTCTCCTGACATAAAATTACAGAGAATAAAATTGCAGAAAGTTTGAAATAAACCAATATAAAGGATAAAATCTGCACTTCTCCATTCACATAAACCTGCATATGTGATAAACTGATAATGCTGTGTGGATAGTAAGGTGTACAACTCTCATGAATGGCAGAGTTCAATATCTAATTTCCAATGTGCCTTACTAAAATTTTACATTCATATTTCCAGTCAACTTGTTTTGTATTGTCATGTCAGAGATGCTGATTTTTGAAAGGGGAAGTTCCAAACAAGATTTTTTTTTACTCTAAGGCATAACTGTATAGACATGAAAGCAACAGATAGAAACTAAAGAGCCCATGCCAGAATTTTTTAAAATGTAGGGAGTAACCTCAGTATCCTTTTCTTACTTTCTAAGTTCCAAACAATTTCTAATGTCTTGGTATGCTTGCATATACACTCACTACCCACACAGTGTGCAATGTATTGCTTTGGGATACCTCTATACCTCTGCCATTTAAAAATGTAAAGTTAATATGCCAGGCAGATGCTACCCAGTCCTCTCTGCATAGCTCTGCCAATGCATTTCAGTCTTGTCTGGCAACATTCCCTGCTTAATTTAGCCCTGGGGGCTTTCTTGAGTATAGACAACTTTTAATTTTGCAGTAATTTTGTGGTGTGAATAAATGTCCACCTGGGATGCCTCTACCAAAATCGTTTCTCCATTTTTCAAAATTAAAGCTTGGATCTTCCAAAAGGAAAAAGCTTGTGCTTTAATTGTCTAAATCAGGGGTTCTCAACCTTTTTCTTGCTGAGCCCCCCCACCTTAACATGCTATAAAAACGCCAGGGTCCAGCGGGGGTGGGGAGGGGCAACTCCAGGCCTGGAGGGACCCTTGGGCATAGACATAGTTTTACGTCTGTTAGGGGGAGGAGGGGCAAGAGCTGGCAGGGCTCGAGCCAGCTCTGCACAGTGGGGTCCAGGGAGGGAGTGCCACTTCCACCCCCTGATCACGCAGGAGGCCACCCAGCCAAAAAATATAACTCAAAAAGGGGATTTGGTTCAAAATCAGGGTGCAGGCAGGGGCTAACTAAGGGCTGTGAGCAGGCAGGGGAGTAGCTCAGGGTGCATGCAGGGTGGTAGCTCTGGGTGCAGGCAGGGGGTAGCTAGGGGCTGTGTACAGATGGAGGGGGATTCCCAGTGCAGCTCCCAGCTTCAGGGGTGGGGGGCATGCTGAGGCTCCCAGCTTCAGGGCCCCCGCTGCTCCTGGCTTGGGATCAGGGCTGGATTACCCAATAGGCAGACTAAGCACATGCTTAAGGCACCAGCAAAGCAGGGGGCACCAAAAAAATGAGATTTTTTTTTTGAAAAAAATTGATATTTGATATTTCAAAAAAAGCAGTTCTTAAAACATATTTGGGCAATGATCATGTGTTGAAATCTCTTTCTAATAGTCGCTGGGAGGCACATGCAGTGGCAACAAGTGCAATTCTAGAGTCCTACTCAAAGATTGTGGATACATTGGAAAGTATAGCTGAAGACCAGTCACAAAAGGGAGAAACTATATGAGAGGCAGAAAACATTGCAAACAAGATACAAGAACTAGAGTTTGTATTCATGTTGACCACGTGGAATGAAATTTTACAACACTTTTACCACACAAGCCAAGTTCTCCAAGAAAAAGAGATTTGTTTGAGTAAAAACTGCAAGATTTTCCCCCAAATATTCTACTATGTGCAGTAAATCTGGGACTTTAGTTAGATTAGATCCCAGTAGACAGAGATAGGGAAAAAATATTTAAGTCATCTAATCCTTTGCTCTGCAAGGATAGGATATGCCTCCAATATAGAGGACATCCCAGTATTACCCATAAAAGCAGAGATGTCTGATGATCTCTTCTGCACCTTTATGAGAGGAAGGTTGGTCTTGTAGCCAAGGCACTAGGATGGCTCTTGGGGTATCTGGGTTCATCTCCTGTCTTTGTAACACAGTCTTGTGTGTAGTCCCTTATCTTTTAAAATGGGGACAGTAGGTTTAGTCTGTCATGTCTCTATAGTTTTAAACACTGTGGGCCAATGACTGCCTTGTAGGTGTGGTTATGAACAGTGCCCAGCACAATGAGGCCCTGGTCATGTTTGGATTATCTAGGTGCTACTGTAATAGAAAAAAAATAGTAATAATTTATACCAGCTTTAACAGAAACCCTTTTGGAGTGTTTCAGAGTAACAGCCGTGTTAGTCTGTATTCGCAAAAAGAAAAGGAGTACTTGTGGCACCTTAGAGACTAACCAATTTATTTGAGCATGAGCTTTCGAAGTGAGCTGTAGCTCACGAAAGCTCATGCTCAAATAAATTGGTTAGTCTCTAAGGTGCCACAAGTACTCCTTTCCTTTTGGAGTGGTGGTGGGGGAGCTGTATTCCTGGTACAATGTAAAGATTAACAATCATTTTGAATAGTCACGGCAGCAACAACATGCACGGAAAGAGTGAATTGATTCAGGTTATAGCCGGAGCCAGATTAAGACAATCATGGCCATAGGCACCCTCCTCCCAGTGCAGTGACCCCAACCCTGATGTGTGGACTTGCTAACATTACTCCAAAGAGTGGTCTGCTATTAGAGGGAAACAGTATTATTTCTGTTTGGACATGCTTGGGTGTCCTCCTCCCTGAACTACTATTCTCTGTCTCAAACAGAGACATCCAAACAGAGGTCTCTATGAATGGGTGCAGTCTTCTATTTGGGTGGCATTGCATGGCCCCCTCCTTCTGCTTCTCCCAGAACATTAAGGGAAGGAGGCAGTACACATGTCTTAGAGTTATTGTTTCAGGGTTCTGCAGATATAGGCAGGCATCACTGCATTAATTACACTCCCTGGTCATGTTTTCAAGCTTTTTTCACCATCATGAGGCTAGAAACAATTTATTTTTTAAATGAAAACTTAGATTCTGATGTCATCATGACTGCAGGAACCAGCCTAGACTGCAGCCTAGAAAATGGGTCCCTTATCTGGACGGGGCCTCTAGGCATTACCGTAATACAAATAGTAAAAAATAATAACCCCACCACCACCACACACACGCACACCCTTGACACAGCAGAATTTTACTGCAGTGGCTTTTGCAACAGTACATATTGGGCCACTATGCAGGAAAGGACTGAGAGTAGCAGGGTCAAGATCCCATCCACAGGTGGCTCTAGTTGTTTTGCCAACAGTACAGAAAATGTTTTCGGCTGCCACCCAGCCACCAAGCAGCTGAGGGTGGGGAAATCAGCCAAGTGGCACCGTAGTTCGGTGTGCTCTGGCAGTTGGGACCCAAGGTGAGAGCCCTCCTCACTTGCTTCTAGAATCAGCCCTGATCTCACTCCCTCACTGCCTCCTTCTGGAGCAAAGCGATATGGCGTGATATGATTGCCACTGGCCATGTCTGGAGCATGCAAGAGAAAAACGACCTTCTCCTAAATGCACATGGTTCAGGGACAATCTAGGCTATACTACATGCATAATCTGTCTGTCTCTGCCCATGTACACTGTATACTTTTGATCTAACATACAGTAATTCAGTTTGTATCAAATATTGGGAAACCTGCAAATTGCTGCTAACACATTTTACAAAAACTCTGCATGATGCTTTTTAACACCTACATTTCAGTATGTTGGCAAGACCTTTCCTTCCATACATAGCATCAAATATACATAAAACACTAAAAATAATCACTCAATTTGTTGTGCAAAATCTGTGAGCCAGTTTGAAAATGTTAAAGGTAGGAGCCTCATGAAAAATATTTGCTTGTTTATCTCGTGTATGTTAAAAAAATAGGTTATGTCATGCTTGTGCTAGTCATTCCTCAGTTGCCATAGCAGCTTCACAGGGAAAAAATACTACATTTCTGGAGGGGTGGTGTGGGGGAATTAATGGGTATTTGTATCCCTTCGACTTTAAAAGAAACCAAAATGTAACTAAGTTTCTGCAGTTCTCATAGTTACTAGAGAGTAGAATGCTTTCATATTTTGGCTACTGGATTTAAGTAAAAAGATGTGATTTCATCAGGATTTATTAAGAATTAAGAGCTCAATTCAGCAGCCTTTCCTCACAATGAATAAGTACCTTACACTACAAATAGCTACATTCATTTTACTGGGACTACTCTCAAAATAAGGTGCTACTCACCGTAAAAAAAGTGATAGGATCTGGCCCTAAATATTGCCCCTTTTTTGGTGAGTGGTACCAGATGTTGGGGACTTGCCGGTCAGCTTCCCATTGAAGGAGAAATCAGTGATGTGCAGTATGGGTATATTTTTAGTGCAACTTGTTTATTTTACACTCTATACACCAATCCTTGAACAGAGGAGGTCAGACAATGCATAGACAATGCCCTCTTCCGAGAATCTCAGCCAAAATGTCAAGGCTAGGATCCCATGAAGTCACTCCACATCAAGAATGAACTCTAATTAAAAATGTTAAGATGGAGAGCAAATTCTGTAGATGTTTGCAACAGCTCCTCAGAAAGAAACTACATCAGTATTTCTTCAAAGACTAAACAGTGCTTGTGTAACCCATTGGTAAGTACATGTTATGTGTTCCCCTCTTTGCTTGATCCACAGAGAATATGGGTCTGTTACATAGTTGGCTTCAGAGCTTGGATCTTTATCTCAAGCTAGAGACTCACGTGTTTAGCTCTAGAGATCCCCACTTCAATCCCTAGCATTGTTCAATAAGGTAGCCATCATTTAAGTGGGGGCTAATCTGGGATTTGAGCCTTGAGCATTTATGTGACAGCTGCAATCGTGGCTAACACCAGGGACCACGAAGCTCATTGACTTGGACAGTACATACTCAGCCCCTATGTTTATCCTGCCTATTCTGTAAAAGACTGATCTCTACTCCATTGGGTTTCATTAGGATACCATCAATTTTTGTGTGCAAGGTTGTGGGTCATTAGGCATCTCAGCATCACTTTTAATTTCAATTTTTATATCTTTGCAATGTGAAATTCAAAAAACTTTTTAAAACAGAGTTTGTTTTAAACAAAAAAAATCATTTGTTCATCATACAACCATCGTATATCACTTAACCCTTTGCTAAGACTTATAAAGACCCATTTCCCATGCCTGAACAGATTTAGCTAATAACATAGAAATATAATGTAACGAAAAATGTTGTAACATATGTGTCATGTTTCTGTAAGTGAAAATAATCCTTTATCTTATAGAGGGCCAGTGGAGCTGAACTATTCTTTCTTTTGCCCCACTCCTCCGATTTAAGCTTAGGAAAGGAACATGAGAAGCTTGACAGTGGAGATTTAAATGCAGTTTATGTTGCATTTAAGTGGAACAACATCTTTGAAATTCTGCTGGCAAGAGAGAGAATATTGTTACAAGCTGATTCTTCACACCCCCTTTTGTGAGTGGGGAAAAGGGGGTTGGTAACATAAATTAACAAAATGGCCTCCCTGTGGCCTTTGATTGGTATAACTTTCAGTGGATTATATAAAAATGGTGTCAAATTTACTGCTGCTGAAGATTTCAGCTTTAAGGATATTTTCTTCACTGCTGGAAAAGTAGTTGGATTTGATAATGTGGCTGCACCTTGAATGAATAGAAACGTCATACTGTTGATCTAAACAGCTAAAATGGCTGATAAGACAGTTGAAAATGAAGTTTCTGTGGCTGACTTATTGTACATTTGGTTCTCTCTCTCTTTCTTTGGAGAATCAGTTAAAGGAGCATTGTGCAATACACCACCACCCCTTGTGTAAGTACTTCTGAAATTTTAAAAGAACAACAACAATTTGCAAAAGTGACTTCACTAATCAGATCTATACTATAGGAATAACGGAAATACATTGTGCCTTTCCACAGACAACTATACTTGTCTAAATTTATTTATTGTCATTCAACCTGGATTTTGTGGAATAAAATGCCTTATTTTGCAAAATGATTCATATTTAGGGGCAATGTTCCCCTCCATGGAGGGCAGGCATACATGAGATATGCTGTGTTCTGTCTGCAGAAATGCCTGTGTGAGAACTCTGCATGTTTGGGACCTTGTGCATTTTGGGCGGTCTTGTTGGGTGAGAGAGGAGAGGCAAAGCTGAAGAACAGCAGCTCTGTGTGACATGGTTCCCTAGCCAGCCAACATGTTTCCCTGGAGAAATCAATATGGGACTTAATGGTTCTCTTTGCAATATGATCTCTCCCCCGACAGCTGATAGACATTTAAGTTTGAAACGATAGGCTGGTGAAGTGGAATCAACAGCAGCATCACTCCTTGGGGAAAAAGACTGCTATTGGGCAAGAGAAAGTCTTTAGGGCGGGTGTCATGAGGTCCACGGGAATGGAATCAAATTTCCCTATAGATCCTATGGTTTTCTTAGTTTAGGGGCCATGCCGCCCCCGCCCCACCCCCAGGCCTTCCACTTGACTGCACTGTTGGAAAGAAATTAAGACAAGAAACACATGGACAAGATTTAAATTCACACAAAATCCAACATTATACACAGTACTAGAGCTGGTCCAATTTTTTTGTTGTTTAAAACTTTTTTTTAATGAGAAATTGCCTTTTTGTTTAAAAAATCATAGACCCATAGGACTGGAAGGGACCTTGAGGGGTCATCTAGTCCAGTCCCCTGCACTCATGGCAGGACTAACTATTATCTAGACCAGAGGCTCTTAAACTCTAGTCCATGGATCACCTGTGGTCCACGAGCTCCATTCAGTGGTCTGCAGACAGTTCCCTCTAAGGTGCGCACCTGGGTGGCTGCACACAAGAGAATGAAGGGCCACCCACCTAATTAGTGGAGCTGCCCAGGCATGGCTCCACTAATTAGGTACCTGGACCCTGGAGAAGACGCACATGTAAGGTGAGGTGGTGGCCTTGGGGGGAATAGGGGCTAGGTGAGAGGGGGCAGCAGGGTGAGAAGAGGGGGTGGGGGAAATTTGGGATGTGCAGGGCTGTGGCGACCAGAGAAATAGGCAACTTTCCCCAGCTCCAGGGCTGCGGCTGCCAGGGAGAGACTTCCCTCCTTCCCAGCCCCAGCTTGGTGGCTGCTGTGGCAGGGGAGAGACCCCTCTCCTTCCCAGCCCCAGTACAGGGGCTGCCACAGCAGGGGAGAGAGGGCACATCCATCGTATTAGAAAGGTAAGACTACTGATATTAAAATATGAGTTGTGTGCTTTTATCTGTAGAACAGAAAAAGGTGTTTATTTTTAAGGTTTTTTATATATAGTGCTTTTATCTAAAGTGCTTTACAATAGTTAGCTAATGGTACAAACAACATTTGGAAAGATCATTAAATGTCTGCCAAGACACTCAGCAATTTTCAAGTGGTCCGTGAAAAAAAAGTTTCAAAGCTACTGATCTAGATCATTCCTGACCAGTGTTTGTCTAACCTGCTCTTAAAAATCTCCAGTGATGGAGATTCCGCAACCTCCCTGAGCAATTTTATTCCAGTGCTTAACCACCCTGACAGTTAGGAAGTTTTTTCTAATGTCCAGCCTAAACCTCCCTTGCTGTAATTTAAGCCCACTGCTCTTTTGTCCTATCCTCAGAAGTTAAGAAAAACAATTTTTCTCCCTCCTCCTTGTAACAACCTTTTAAGTACTTGAAAACTGTTATCATGTCCCCTCTCAGTCTTCTCTTTTCCAGACTAAACAAATCCAATTTTTTCTAGACCTTTAATCATTTTTGTTGTTCTTCTCTGGACTTTCTCCAATTTGTCCATATCTTTCCTGAAATGTGGCACCCGGAACTGGACACAGTACTCCAGTTGAGGCCTAATCAGCATGCAGTAGAGTGGAAGAATTACTTCTTATGTCTTGCCTGAAATACTCCTGCTAATACAGCCTAAAATTATGTTCATTTTTTTTGCAACAGAGTTACACTGTTGACTCATATTTAGCTTGTGTATCTTTTTGAAATTTTCAGTTTTTTTATGGATGGTAACATTCAATCACAAATTTTTGAGTAGTCAAAAATGACAATGTTTAGGTTTTTCAATTCTTTTGTACTTGTCTCTTTTCTCTCTCCCCCCCTCATTAACTGCCAAAATGGCACGAGGAAAAATAAATGGGAAAGAGGAGAAGAAAAAGAGAGGGAGAGTGGCAAAACAAAACTTGAACATTTTTCAGTTTCAAAGACAAAACATTTTAATTTTTTCAGATTTTTCTAAGAAAAATATAAAAATTTAATATTGAGAAAACAAAAATGTGCCTAATTTTTTTTCACAAAATACTCCTCCTTTTTGGACCAGCTGTGCATATTACCTCTGGGTAAATTACACAAGCAGGTGGGCACTTAGCTCTTTCCACCAGGTTTGCTAGGATGGAAATATCCTGGGCCAATACTGAGTTGTATAAGAATGCAGACCCAGCCCTGCTGAAAGCAAGCACTCCAGCTTTTCAAAGTGTGTACATAAAAAAACTGCACTGAAATAGCTCCAAATTTCCCTAAGAATACATCTGTTTATTGTAGGTCCTTATATGGCCTCCATTATCACAGTATCTGAGACCCTCAGTCTTTAATGTATTTATACCCACAACACCCCCATAGTGTAGGGAAGTAAAGTGCTACTATCCGCCTTTACAGATGAGGCACAGAGAAGCTAAAGACCATGTCTAAGCTACGGGTGCTGCAGCAGCACAGTTACAGCACAGCATCTATGCCGTTGTAGAGCATAGTGTAGAATTTTCCTAGAGAGAAAGGGTTTTTCTGTCACTATAGGTAATCCATTTCTGAGCACCGTAGCTATGTCAACCTAACTTTTAAGTGTAGACCTGGCTAACATGATTTGCCCAGGGTCACACAGGAAGTCTGGACCATACTTCCTGCATCCAGTCCTAACTGCTATGTGTTATTAATGTATTCCATCCTAACCCACTCTGATTTGACTAGGTCTGTGTATTGGAGTGTCAGTACAGGTACAGAGAAGGGCTACTGGGATGATCTGAGGAATGGAAAACCTGTCTTATGAAAGGACACTCAAGGAGACTGGCTTGTTTAGCCTAACCAAAAGAAGGCTGAGGGGAGATATGATTGCTCTCTATAAATATATCAGAGGGATAAATACCAGGGAGAGAGAGGAATTATTTAAGCTTAGTACCCATGTGGACACAAGAACAAATGGATATAAACTGGCCATCAGGAAGTTTAGACTTGAAATTAGATGAAGGTTTCTAACCATCAGAGGAGTGAAGTTCTGGAACAGCCTTACAAGGGAAGCAGTGGGGGCAAAAGACCTATCTGGCTTCAAGATTAAACTCAATAAGTTTATGGAGGAGATGGTATGATGCGATAACATGATTTTTGCAATTAACTGATCGTTAACTATTCATAGTAAATAGGCCCAATGGCCTGTGATGAAATGTTAGATGGGGTGTGTCATAAATATAAAAGGAAGGGTAAACACCTTTAAATCCCTTCTGGCCAGAGGAAAAACCCTTTCACCTCTAAAGGGTTAAGAAGCTAGGATAACCTCACTGGCACCTGACCAAAATGACCAATGAGGAGACAAGATACTTTCAAAGCTGGAGGGGGGAGAAACAAAGGGTTCTCTCTTTCTGTGTGTTGCTTTTGCCAGGACCAGAGCAGGAATGCAGGTCAGAACTCCTGTAAAGGGCTAATAAGCAATCTAGTTAGATATGCGTTAGATTCTGTTTTGTTTAAATGGCTGATAAAATAAGTTGTGCTGAATGGAATGTATATTCCTGTTTTTGTGTCTTTTTGTAACTTAAGGTTTTGCCTAGAGGGATTCTCTATGTTTTGAATCTGATTACCCTGTAAGGTATTTACCATCCTGATTTTACAGAAGTGATTCTTTTACTTTTTCTTCAATTAAAATTCTTCTTTTAAGAACCTGATTGCTTTTTTTCATTGTTCTTAAGAACCAAGGGTTTGGGTCTGTGTTCACCAATGCAAATTGGTGAGGATTTTTATCAAGTCTTCCCCAGGAAAGGGGGTGTAGGGTTTGGGAGGATTTTTGGGGGAAAAATGTTTCCAAGCGGGCTCTTTCCCTGTTATATATTTGTTAGATGCTTGGTGGTGGCAGCAATAAAGTCCAAGGGCAAAAGGTAAAAATAGTTTGTACCTTGGGGAAGTTTTAACCTAAGCTGGTAAAAATAAGCTTAGGGGGGTTTTCATGCAGGTCCCCACATCTGTACCCTAGAGTTCAGAGTGGGGAAGGAACTTTGACAGGGTGGGATCTGAGTTACTACAGAGAATTCTTTCCTGGATATCTGGCTGGTGAGTCTTGCCCACATGCTCAGGGTTCAGCTGATTGCCATATTTGGGGTTGGGAAGGAATCTTCCTCCAGGGCAGATTGGAAGAGGCCCTGGGAGGTTTTCACCTTCCTCTGCAGCATGGGGCACGGGTCACTTGCTGGAGGATTTTCTGCACCTTGAAGTCTTTAAACCATGATTTGAGGACTTCAATAGCTCAGACATAGGTGAGAAGTTTATTGCAGGAGTGGGTGGGTCAGATTCGGTGGCCTGCATTGTGCAGGAGGTCAGACTAGATGATCATAATGGTCCCTTCTGACCTTAATATCTATGAGTCTATGAGTGTCCCCCAAAAGCTTTCAAATTCCTCCCAGTTAATCCTAATAGTCAATCCTTTTTTTCCCTATGTTTTTCTGGCCTATGGACAAAACATACATTAAAAACTTTTCCTTTCTGGGCAGTGCACATAGCTGGTGTACATCTTTCTTGGTTACCATAATGACGTACAATTACAAACTTTCACTCCCCAGCTTTACTTCGTCTCTAGCCCAATGGTCTTGACAGGAGCGAGGAAGACCAGTGATCAATACATTGAAACTGGGCTAAGACAGAACAGGAAGCCTTGAGTCAAAGCACTTTAAAGACAAATCCAGGCTCCATTGGCTTCAGTGGGATCAAGATTTCAGACATAGAGAGTGATCCTATATCACTGATGACAGAAGGAAGCTTTTCCATTAACTTCATTGGGAGTTGGATAGGCCCGTGGTTTTAGTCAATCATGGGGGAAGTTTAGATGAGAAAAATTATTAGTGATTTTCTAGGGTACGTGTAGTAAACACTATTACTTCAAAATCTATTTGCTATAGTTACTGCAGAACATACAGTGATTTCAGTAGAGAAGTATAATGAGGAATTTGCTGATGGGCCTTGTGCTCACAGGATAGGGGGTGTCTTTGTGCCTTTGTGGGCTGAGGTCCCCCACTTAGTACCCACTATCCCCTTCACGGGGGAGAGGGAGTTGATAGAATTCAGAAGAGCGAGCTGAGTCCTAGGGATAGGCAGAGTAGAATCTCAGTAGAATAGGTAGAATAGGTTATATGGTAGGAGCCCTGCAAGCCCCACACTGGAGCCATGTAAAGTGCCCGGTATGTGACGGTATGTGGCAAATTTAATAAAGTTGAAGCCTGCCACTTAAAATCCAACCCTGTGTTTGTCCTCATTCACTTGTGTGTCTGGATCAATGACTTCAGTGCAGAAGTATGATGATCAACAATTTGTCCCTTGAGGGAAGTCTAGCCAGTGCATTTTTGCCCATTGAGGAGGGCACATACCAGCAGAAGGAAAGCTAGCAGAGCTGGTAGCAATCAGTACAATTTAAATAAAATATGGCTGAATAAATTATCAAAATTAGAAGGCTTTTTTTCCTGGCCACAATCTTCAAGTGGTATAATGCAAAGCTTAAGATAACAGCTACACGCTTTGACAAAGATAGCTCCAATTGCAAGCTAGGAAAGGTCTCTTCTCTCCAGCTGTGCTTCATACCAATCAGCAGTATCTTAGTGATTGCTGAATTAAGGCAAAATCTATTTCTGGCCACCTAAAACTGAATCTCAGACTGACCCCTAACTACAGAGATGTTTAAGTTCTCCATTAACCGCAGATAAATGTGGGGGTGAGCCAAAAATCATCCTACCTAATAATGGATCCAGCAGTGTCATATAGATTTGACAAATATTTGGTGCCAAAGATGATGATTTCAGTTTATCAGTTCACTAAGGATAATGAATTATTTGTGTTCTCAGTCAAGTATGTTGATTGTAAATACGTCTGGGGTTAAAAGTCTGACAACAAATGCTTTTTGGCTCTTCTGCTAGAGGCCATTTATACCAACACAAGTTCTCATAGCCTTTCTGAAAGACTAATGCACATTAATCCTTACTTTTTCGTGAGACTATATGTGACCCTAGGCTCATACCCTATATACTACTGCAATGATATTTGTACAAAATATGACTTTTGAGGTATCATTTGAAAACTAAGAACACATTGGTCAATAATATCATTGTAAAACATATGTAACAACATTATATGTAAAGTTATAAATTCTTTCTGTGTGAGGTTACCAGAATATGTTTAAAGCTGGAGAGCTTAGTCTAGGTAAAGGTGATTAACAGGTTTGTCCTAAACAAAGGAATGTGGGTTTACATCAATTTACATATTTAGCAGTAAACGAAGCCATCAGGCTAAACTTACTGAACTCAAAAGATAGAGAACTAACATGGCTTCTGCATCCCATAGAGACATAGGAGACTGAATCCCCAGGAGGCCTTCCTGACTTTAAGGACAGAAAATTCCTTTGGAAATATAAGGGACAATGAAAGACTCCATCTTTATCCTGCACCTGAGCAGACAAAGGAACCAACCACTGTGTGCTCTATTAATTGGGTCCTGGCTAGAGGGTCTTAAAAGCCATGGTGGACAAAGAATGATTGGTAAGAAAACTACCTTGAGCAAAGTCTGTTGCTTGTTAAATTAGGTCTCAGCCATTAGAAAGTGTATTTTTACTTTTGGTTGCTTTTAACGCATTCTACCTTCAATCCCTTCTACTTGGTGTCATTTAACCTATGTCCTTTTGGAAAGAAATTTGTTTTATTTTTATTATAATCCAGCTCAGTGCTGTGTTTGACCTGAAAGGATTGTTCGCTCCAGTTAAAGTGATGATCTGCATTTTTGTCTCTTTAAAGGAGCAACAAATCTTATTACTTGCCTGGAAACTTCAGGGGCACACAGTTCTGGGTGAATCTGGAATATGGGTGTGTTGGGGTCACCCTGAAAGTAGTAACCAAGGCTGTTGAAGACCAGGGAGGGCTGTTGTGTTGTAGACAGGCTGCTGGGGTAAGAGCGCTGAATCAGGGCTGCACAGCACACAGACACACATAAGAACTTCAGGACACAAGAATGGCCATACTGGGTCAGACCAAAGGTGCATTTAGCCTGGTATCCTGTCTTCCAACAATGGCCAAGGCCAGGTGCCCCAGAGGGAATGAACAATACAGGTAATCATCAAGTGATCCATCTCCTGTCACCCATTCCCAGCTTCCATCAAACAGAGGCTAGGGACACCTTCTCTGCCCATGCTGGTTAATAGCCGTTGATGGACCTATCCTCCATGAACTTATCTAATTCTTTTTTGAACCCCATTATAGTCTTGGCCTTCACAACATCCTCTGGCAAGGAGTTCCTCAGATTGACTGTGTGGTGTGAAAAAATACTTCCTTTTGTTTGTTTTAAACCTGCTGCCTATTAATTTCTTTTGGTGACCCCCTAATTCTTGTGTTATGAGAAGGAGTAAACAATACTTCCTTATTTACTTTCTCCACACCAATCATGATTTTATGGACCTCTATCATATCCCCCCTTAGTCGTCTCTTTTCCAAGATGAAAAGTCCCAGCCTTATTAACCTCTCCTCTCCTTCTCCAAGAAGCAGTCATTTAAGATGTCAAGAAACTTTATCTGTGCATCCCATCCTGAGTTGACATGTACCCAGTCAATATGGGGATAGTTGAAATCCCCCATTATTAAGTTTTTTATTTTTAAAGCCTTTCTAATCTCCCTGAGCATTTTCACAGTCACTATCACCATCCTGGTCACGTGGTCGATAATATATCCCTACCATTGTATTCTTCTTACTAGAGCATGTAATTACTATCCATAGAGATTCTATGGTACAGTTTGGTTCATTTAAGATTTTTACTTCATTTGATTTTACTCTTTCTTTCACATATATAGTGCCACTCCTCCACAGCATAACCTGTTCTGTCCTTCCAATATATTTTATATCCTGGTATTGCTGTTTCTAGGGTGACCAAATGTCCTGATTTTATAGGGACAGTTCCGATATTTGTGGATTTTTCTTATATAAGTGCCTATTACCTCCGACCCCATCCCGATTTTTCACACTTGCTATCTCGTCACCCTGTGTCCCATTGATTATCCTCATTCCACCAAGTTTCTGTGATGCCTATTATATCAATATCCTCATTTAATATGAGGCACTCTAGTTCACCCATCTTATTCTAGCATTTGTATATAAGCATTTTAAAAACTTGTAACTTTTTAGCTGCCTACCATTACATGATGGAATTGAATGGGACTCTTTTTCATTTGACTGTTTCTCATCAGATCCTACCGGTATTTTATCATCTTCCATCCTCTCCTCCTTATTAGGACATAGAGAATCTCCATTAATAGATCCTCCCCTAAGGGATGTCTCTGTGCGAATGACGTGCTCCTCTGCACCTGTCGGCTTTCCCCCAGCCCTTAGTTTAAAAAATGCTCTACTACCTTTTTCATGCCAGCAATCTGGTTCCATTTTGGTTTAGGTGGAGCCCATCCCTCCTGTATAGGCTCCCTCTTTCCCAAAAGTTTGCCCAGTTTCTAATAAATCTAAATCCCTCCTCCCTACACCATCATTTCCTCCATGCATTGAGACCCTGCAGTTCTGTCTGTCTTACTGGCCCTGCACATGGAATTGGAAGCATTTCAGAGAATGCTACCATGGAGGTCCTGGACTTCAATCTCTTACCTAGCAGCCTAAATTTGGCCTCCAGGACCTCTCTCCTATCCTTCCCTATGTCACTGGTACCTACATGTACCCTGGCTCCTCCCCAGCACTATACATAAATCTATCTAGATGTCCCAATAGACCCGCAAGCTTCACACCACACAGGATGCTACATGCTTGTCTGCTGGCTGTTGGTGTCTGGGCTGTGAGCCACAGCAACAGAGCATTTAAGGCATTCAGAATTACAGGGCAGATGGTGGCAAACCTTTCGTTGGTCTGGATTGAATCCCAAAAATGTCACCATATTGCAAGTAAAAACACTTTGGGGGCTGTTTTGTATTGCTGGAAGTGGAAGGTTTATGTTTTGTTTGGTTTTTTTTTTTTTGTAACCCTGTTGAGATTCCTGCCTTAATCTTTCACTGGCTAGGTGAATCCAGTGAGCAATTAGGCTGCTAATGATATTTGGACAGCCTATGATGTGTATTGTACCAGTACAAATTCAGTTATTTGAATGGAGTTTTCCAGACTTATGCTGGTCTAATTGATATCAGAATCTGTTCTGTTCTTCAGACAGCAGCCAGTAACACCAGAGAAGTAGAGCTGGTCAAATTTTCTCTGAAGAAATGTTTTTTATCAGAAAATACAGTGTTGTCAAAATTATTTAATTTTTGGACGCAGGAAAAATTTTACTTTCAATTTTAAAAAAATCAATGGGAAAAATTAAAATGTGTTTAGACGTTATTTTTTTTGTTTTAAAATTGAGTTATTTTCCCCTCCACTTTGTGACTGATTTTCAACATTTACCACCTGAAATCAGTAACAAATAAATGGAAGTATTGCTTTCAGACAGACAGGAACACTACTATTTTTAAAATAACACTTTCAACACTTAATCTCTTAAGTTACTTTTAAAAGTGAAAAATGCGGGGAGGAGGGTTCCCACTTTCCAAAACTTTCTTACTTTTTCCCAACTTTGTCCTGTTGGAAAAGAGTAAAAAATTGTAGGAAAATGTAGGGGTGGGGGAAGGAAGACACTTTACCACATTAACAAAACTTCCCATGGGAAAACTAGAATATCCAAATGAGAAAATTTCAAAAGGGGATTCCCTACTTGTTAGGGGGCTTATTCCTTCACCCACTTACTTCCCTGGTCCTTCTCACATGAACAGAGAGCAACAATACCCGGAGTCCAAAGGTGCAAACAATTCGATGTTTATTGGGGTGAACTTCCAGCAAGCATGATTCCAGTTTCCTTCCTTTGTGTCCTCCTTCCCAGCTCTGACACCACAGAGCCTTATACCTGTGTCCCTGTTCCCATTCCTGCTCTTAGCCAAACATGGTTCCAATTTCTCCACCCCCATTTCCTGTTCCCGTTTCCCCCTTTAGCAAAACATGATTCCAATTTCCTTACCCCCTGTCATAAATATAAAGGGAAGGGTAAACCCCTTTAAAATCCCTCCTTGCCAGAGGAAAAATCCTCTCACCTGTAAAAGGTTAAGAAGCTAAAGGTAACCTCGCTGGCACCTGACCAAAATGACCAATGAGAAGACAAGATACTTTCAAAAGCTGGGAAGGAGGGAGAAAAAACAAAGGGTCTGGGTCTGTCTGTATACTGCTTTTGCCAGGGATAGAACAGAAATGGAGTCTTAGAACTTTTAGTAAGTAATCTAGCTAGGTATGTGTTAGATTATGATTTCTTTAAGTGGCTTAGAAAAGAGTTGTGCTGAATGGAATGTATATTCCTGTTTTTGTGTCTTTTTTGTAACTTAAGGTTTTGCCTAGAGGGGTTCTCTATGTTTTGAATCTGATTACCCTGTAAGGTATTTACCATCCTGATTTTACAGAGGTGATTCCTTTACTTCTATTAAAAGTCTTCTTGTAAGAAAACTGAATGCTTTTTCATTGTTCTCAGATCCAAGGGTTTGGGTCTGTGTTCACCTATGCAAACTGGTGAGGATTTTTACCAAACCAATTTAAAGGGCAGGTCTGATGGTTGGTCACCTGAGGGCAGGGCAGTAGAGTTCAAAGTGATGACCAGAGTGGTTAGAACAGGCATTGTGGGTGTCATAAATATAAAGGGAAAGGTAACCACCTTTCTGTATACAGAACTATAAAATCCCTCCTGGACAGAGGCAAAACCCTTTGACCTCTAAAGGGTTAAGAAGCTAGGATAACCTCACTGGCACCTGACCAAAATGACCAATGAGGAGACAAGTTACTTTCAAAACTGGAGTGGGGGGGGGACAAAGAGTTTGTCTGTCTGTGTGATGCTTTTGCCAGGACCAGAACAGGAATGCAGGTCGGAACTCCTGTAAAGAGTTAGTAAGCAATCTAGTTAGATATGCGTTAGATTCTGTTTTGTTTAAATGGCTGACAAAATAAGTTGTTCTGAATGGAATGTATATTCCTGTTTTTGTGTCTTTTTGTAACTTAAGGTTTTGCCTAGAGGGATTCTCTATGTTTTGAATCTGATTACCCTGTAAGGTATTTACCATCCTGATTTTACAGAGGTGATTCCTTTACTTCTATTAAAAGTCTTCTTGTAAGAAAACTGAATGCTTTTTCATTGTTCTAAGATCCAAGGGTTTGGGTCTGTGTTCACCTATGCAAATTGGTGAGGATTTTTACCAAACCTTCCCCAGGAACTGGGGTGCAAGGGTTGGGAGGATTTTGAGGGGAAAGATGTGTCCAAACTACGTTTCCCAGTAAACCCAGTTAAAGTTTGGTGGTGGCAGTGGAAATTCCAAGGGCAAAGGGTAAAATTAATTTGCACCTTGGGGAAGTTTTAACCTAAGATGGTAAAAGTAAGCTTAGGAGGTTTTCATGCAGGTCCCCACATCTGTACCCTAGAGTTCAGAGTGGGGAAGGAACCTTGACACCCCCATTCCCTGTTCCCATTTCCCCCCCCCCACACACACACACACACACTCCCTCACTTCCTGATTGACTGCAGACTATATAGTAAAACTTCAGTTCTGCTTAGCTATACCTTAATCAATCATTTTCCTGAAATTTAACTAACCAATCCTAACATATTGTGACATGATTATGTAACCAATTATACCCCACCACCTTAATTAGTTTACACCCAGCAAAATTAATTATACAATAGACAGGAACAGTCACAGAACCAGACAGAGATTATACAGACAAACAATAGCAAAGTGGGAACTATAATGACAAAACAATACAGAAGTGAGGATTTCACATCCCAGTATTGATAAGTGAGTTCTTGCCAGACAGGATGCTATCAAACTAAGTTTCCTTTTACATTTTCTAGGCACTTCCCTTTCTCTGGAGGTGATAGGCTTTATCAGGACAGGAGTGTATTCCTAACAGCCCAATAGAACCTGCTTTCAATGTGACTAGTTTGGAATGTGAGGATGTGACCGGTCACTTCCCAGCTTATGGCTGCCTCTGCTGCTTAGCCAAAGGCCTGAGCCTAAGAACAGGGCCTCAGACTGTCACAGTAAGAGAAGGCCCTTACACCAGCAGACAGTGATTTTGATTCTTTCTTTTATACCTCTATAGCTAGCCAAGTGATAAGAATACATCTAAATTCTTAGAGTACAGGCCTTTACAGACAGGCCTGAATATCTATATCCTAACACTACTTCCCCCCTCAAAACAACAACAACGACAACAAAAACCAATTAACAAAAAACAATTTTCTGGCTAGCTCTCCAAAGAAGATTCTTTGGACCCTTGTAGTGAAAAGATTGGCCAAAGTCTGGTAATTTGTTATTTGCTTAGATAAAGACAATGGCTGTTGTGAGGTGTTGGTATTTGTTTAAAAGGAGATTTTCTTGGGTAGGAAGTAAGGAAAATGTAATGGCATTTCATTCTTCATTCATTCATTCATCATCCTGGAAGATGGGGAGTATTCCTAATTAAACAAATTCTTCTCTTGGAGGTGAATGAATGGTCCCATTGACAGCAATGGAGTCCATTCACACTCATTCAAGGGAGGAATTTCATCCTTAAATGTTTCATATTTTTAATTACAATGGACCCTTGGTAATTCACCCATTGTGAGTCTGCAAATCCCATAATTTTCATACAAAACTCTCCCCACTTCTCCAATGAAGGTGCAATAGCAAAGAATTATAGTGAGGTCTCACATTACTTAAACTTCATTACTTTTACTAAATACACTACAGAACATTTACTAGTATACTTTGAAGTACTATCATAACAAAATTATACTTGTCAAACAAATGAGTAAAGTGCATTTTCTGATGCATTATTCTTTGGTTTTAATTGTGTTTGTTCACTTACTTGCTACATTAAATCACAAAATACAGTAATTTGCAATGTGACTTTCAGTCAATGTGAATTACTAGGTTCTGGTGCATATGTTTCTTTTTAATATATGTTTGTTTTTATTTTTGAAATTTTATAATAAAGCTGCTGTTGATGATAATATTGGGACTAATACATGGAGGTCTGAGCTTCTGGCATAGAATTTTTTTTTAAAACAGACTGACATTTTAATGAGGAGAGAATAGTTTAAGTTGGAATTTGGCTGTCAGAGTAGGTCTGGGATGAGAGATTCTCACTTAGTCTGACTTCCTATCATGATATGCACTAAGTCTCTGTCCATCTTTTATACTTTATTTGATGAAATACCATAAACCTGTGTCTTCATCTCAGTTTTGTTCAGTGAAATGTTTTAATACCAGAAGTCCTTTTGCCCAGCATAAACAGCCTCAGACATAACTTTGTCTTCTCTCCTTCCATTTGGACCCACTGTCCATAACTTTGGTGTTATCTGTGATTCTGAATTCCCCTTCTCCTTCCATCTCCCATGGTTATAAAGCTGGGAACACTTATAGCCATGGGATGCCAATTTCAGGTGCTCCTTAGCCCCTCAAGCTGTATTGTATAGTGCAGCACTGAGACTATATGGTCATGAATTAGGTGAGATATGAGTCTGATAGTATTGTATAATTATTCTGAAGGCTGGATCTGGTTTGTAAGTCACAAAAAGTAATTTATTTCTAATCTTAAATGTATTATTTCAAACCTTTGTGAGCATGGGGCAAGAATGTAGGAATCCCTCAGCAAGAAAAGACAGGGGGCAAATATTTTTTTCTGATTCCCACACAACTGATTTAAGAGGGATCCCCAAAAGCACAATAACCACCATTGGTGGTCTTGGGAATGTGTTGCTAGGGAGTAAACTCAAAAAAGCACAAACAAACAAAAATATGATACAAATAAAATAAATGCTAATATAGAAAAGAAGAACAAAGGCAGTGGAATGTAGACCTGGCTTGACATCACTAATCGGAAATGGATGAGACCTCATTTCTTGAGGGCAGGATTAGAGAGATAAATGGAACAACAGGCTGGAAACAGAATGTCTGTACTAGCAAATATAAGGGGGAACACCCAGGGAACCATTTATAATGGACAAGATAAGCCTGGAATGTAAGATGAGGTAAAGAGTAAGCCGTGCATGGTCAGAGCAAGTTATACAGGGACTGGTTCCTACAAAGTGACCAAGTCAATCCCAAAACACATAATGCAATGTGTAGTAAATGCAATGTACAAAGGAAGAGGTTTTCTGTGTAACTTTGGATCTCTGATATTCCCTGCATCCATCCCCTGCATTTGGGTCTGATCAACTCAGCGTAGCTTTGCTGTGTGCCAAATAAAGATACCTGAGTGACAAAATTTGGAGTCAAACTGAGTGTTTGACAAGAGGTCTCAGAGAGAATCCAACAATATGAGAGCAGAATTTAGCCCTTAGTGATTTGTGAGAAACAGTCATCCTACAAGAAGTTAAAAAGTAACTGAACATAATTCTTCAAATCTCTAATAATTCTTTAATAGAAGGCGTCTGTGTAAAGCATGCAAAATCATATCCACATGGGAAAGAACAGCACATAAACAGATTGTCTGGGGGCAGTGAGAGTTGTTACAAGGGTTCTTGTTTACCCATGAAACCCATTGTAAGTTCTTATGCCAATGGTTCCTCACTCCAGACAAGTTAAAGAATCGATAGGATAAGACTGTTATTGAAGAGGATGTGGCTCTAGGGATTCATTTATGCACTTATGAAAGAAGTTTTTCTCTTCAAGATTTTAAGAAATAGATATGTTCCCAGATGGACAAAATAACAGAATGTAGTCTTATAGACCAATGTGGTTATTCCACTGGGATGACTTGTGGGTGGGACATAATTAATACATCAACAACATATATCAAGGTCTCAAGTTAATGATCTGTCTCTTAGTTGAGAGTAGAAATTCACAGGGGATTAGATCTTGGCCATGGTGCAGAGCCCAGGCAGAACCGCATGGTCCCAATGGGGTTCATGATTGTGCTGAGGGGGATTCTCCCTGTCTGACTAACAACCAGAGAACGACTCAGTGTACCCCCTGACAGCTTAGTTTCAGATCACTTGAATGGGAGATGCCATTATGCCAAAGATCCTCCCACTAATAGGGCAAAGGAAGGTGACTACTGACATTGCAGAACTCTCATCTCCCCATTTCCTAAATGATTGTGTTTTACAATTGCTCATTTCCTTTAACTGAGCAGAACACAAAATAGGTAGTTCATATGTATGAAACTGTGCATTGCTGTGTAATGTAAATAACACATGACTGTGAGAAGCTAATTTTGATCTGTCATGATGGTATTCTTGCTAGCCAAAAGAAGCATATTCATTAACCTTGACTGCAGTGCAAAATGGCATCTTGAATTTGGTTTCCAGTACAAGCTACAATTACCAAATCAATTGGCTTTTTAGCAAATCAAATCAAGTCTGCAGAAGAGAAGAATGAGGGGGGATTTGATAGCTGCTTTCAACTACCTGAAAGGTGGTTCCAGAGAGGATGGTTCTAGACTATTCTCAATGGTAGAAGAGGACAGCACAAGGAGTAATGGTCTCAAGTTGCAGTGGGGGAGGTTTAGGTTGGATATTAGGAAAAACTTTTTCACTAGGAGGGTGGTGAAACACTGGAATGCGTTACCTAGGGAGGTGGTAGAATCTCCTTCCTTAGAAGTTTTTAAGGTCAGGCTTGACAAAGCCCTGGCTGGGATGATTTAATTGGGGATTGGTCCTGCTTTGAGCAGGGTGTTGGACTAGATGACCTCCTGAGATCCCTTCCAACCCTGATATTCTATGATTCTATGAAATCATATTCTTTCATATTATTATTCTGGCGTGGCATTACCAGTAGAATTTTGGGCTTGCCCAAGTCTATTGTGACTGGGAAAGGCCCTAGATTTTATTAACAAGCAAATATTTTCAGAAATGTAGCTTCAAAGATGGTATTGATAAGATAAGACTGGATAGGATCGGAAGGGAATTTCAAAACAGGGAAACAATATTATGAAATGAGAGATTCTCAGATAAATATTCAGATAGACTATCCCCAGCATCAATTATTATTTTGTATTGCTTCTTTTTGTACCGACATGGTTAAAACCTAATTAAAGGACTTTAAAATGAGATTGAACAGGCATTGATTCATCCTGCTCAGCAGGCCAATTATCAGATGTGATTTTCAGAATGGCAATGCGGAAATTTTATGACAGAGAATGTACATTGCTATAGCTAATCTAAATGTGCTACTATCTGTGTCCAGTGAAATATTTATTTTAGATGATACTCTGCAACTATTTCATATGTAAAATATTTAGAGAGGCAATGGACAAAGAAACCCTTAAGGTAAATGACACTCATACTGTCATAGTGGAATATTGGTACTATTTTTCAGTGAGAGCTTTTATTGCAAACTCACATAGACACACATTTACTAAGTTAATATTGTACAAATTTGTTGTTCTTGTTTAATAAGAGTTAATATACTGCTGTAATAATATTCCCTGATCTGTCTCCATCTAGTTCACCCCCTTCCAGATCTACCAGCTGCCTGCATACCCCTACCCTTCTCATCACTGATACTCCGTGTATTCTTCTTAACACTATCTGTCTTTAGCCATCTCTCCATATTTCACTGTTATATACAGATATAGTTATAGTGTGATGTATACAACCGAAAAAAACCCCAGACTAAGTCTTGAGCTCAGTTAGACTGGACAGTTGCTGGGCCACTAAACCCACGCTGCATGATGATTGGAGGTGAGGGCTCTGTATGTCAGTGTCTCAGTGTATCTGTGTTCTCATTGGTACATCTTGAACTAAATTAATTATTGTATTTTATATAACAAATTCCCACAGAGTTTTAAAGCTTCATCTGAGTAGTCTATTATGAAAATGCAATAAATAAAGTAATTAATACATAAAAACCACATTACACAATTTCTCCTGTGTACCCCCCCCCCAGAGATGTCTGTGGGTATGTGTACCACAATTTGAGAACCCCTGGTTTAGAGAATAGTATTTATGTAATAAACCAAGAGCTATCATAAATATGTCTCCTTTTCCCCTTTCCTCCAGAGTCATTGCCACCAGAGACTAAGCCACTCACTGCTGATGGCTGGCTTTCCTTCATTCCTTTCACTATCCTCCACCAGATTTCATCATTTCAAACTCAAGTTATATGTACCCCACCATTCAAAAGCTGAAAAGAACTCTGCCCCTCTCCTTTCTTTTGTCTTTTCCCTCCAGAATCATCTCCTGCCTGATAGCCTTCCTGTTTCTGAAGAGTTTTAACAAATTAGCAACAGTTTTTAACCTCCTTTGGCTACCAACAGTCTCTGACTGCACTCCATGGTGCCGAGTCAGCACCTTCAGAGTCAGCACTTTCCATCATTGATTGATAGGAGACACTTCATTCCCAGATACTGACTCAGAGACATGGGGAAGAGACAGACCGGCTGCAGTAGGAAACTTACTAAGACAAAAGTGGTACAGAACCAGAATTAAATACTGCAAACAGTTGTGTCTGTACTTTAGGTACATGCAACGCTCCCAAGTGCTTCCAAAAGGATAGAAAATATTGGTGCAAAAATTATTAAATGCATCAGTATTCTGAGGTTTGCCTTGTCAAACAAGATTATTTAAGAAAATGAACAAAGCAGAATGATTATGAGTTACTGGGCCAAATTCATTACTGGTGTAAGTGGACATAATTCCATTGTTTCCAATAGGGTTGCACCCAAATATGTCAGCAGTGAATCTGGCATACAGTATTCCTCCTGGAGGCTGCCAGTTCAAAAGTAGACCATATTATTTATGACCATTCAGTGACACTTCAGTGGCCTGTATGAGATGAGTTTAGTGATCTCTATCCAATCCCAAGTAGACAAGTGTTTGTATCCTAAAGCAGTGGTTCTCAAAGTCAGTCCACCGCTTGTTCAGGGAAAGCCCCTGGCGTGCCGGACCAGTTTGTTTACCTGCCACATCTTCAGGTTTGGCCGATCGCAGCTCCCACTGGCTGCGGTTCGCCGCTCCAGGCCAAGGGACGATCTGGCTGCCCTTCCCGCAGCCCCCATTGGCCTAGAGCGGCGAACTGTGGCCAGTGGGAGCCACAATCGGCTGAACCTGCGGACACGGCAGGTAAACAAACCGGTCCGGCACGCCAGGGGCTTTCCCTGAACAAGCGGTGGACTGACTTTGAGAACCACTGTCCTAAAGCTACAACTGGTGGTAAAACCCAACCTTGCAGTGTAAGCAGTGAGGCGAAGCTTTGGATGAGCTTGGTGACCAAACTACACTCTTTCACCCTAAAATATGATTCCCCAGAGGGAACCAGTTTATGGCCAGACCCTATATTTTCAGGATCTTTTAAAAAAGAAACAAACACAATGGCCAGATCCTCAGAGCCTCAGCTGATGTGGAGCTGAACCATTTTACCCAAGATAAGGTTCTGGCTAAATATTTCTAGAGAACCTGGAAGAAAGAATAATATAACCCCTGATTTTTCTCTCATTAACCCATGACCTTTTCTTTTATCGAGGCCATCTTGTAGATAATAATTTACAAAAGGAATATAGAAAAGGTACTTGTGGCACCTTAGAGACTAACAAATTTATTTGAGCATAAGCTTTCGTGAGCTACAGTTCACTTCATCGGTGCATCAAATAAATTTGTTAGTCTCTAAGGTGCCACAAGTCCTCCTTTTCTTTTTGCGAATACAGACTAACACGGCTGCTAGTCTGAAACCTGTCAAAAGGAATATAGTTGTTCAAGTAGCATATTTTTTCTGAAACACTCTCCAAGTGGAATAAAATTCTTAAAACTATTTTTTTTTAAAAAAAAATCAGGGATTCACAGAACATTTCAGGGTTTATCATGAAAAGATTCCCTCAGACCCATGTACTTGAATCCTAATGCGAGAACTGTTCATTTCTGGCTACCATCTGTGTGTGAATATTTATATTATGATTTTTTTTTATCAAAACATTTTCTAGATTCCACAGAGTAGCATGTGGCATTTCATGAAGCCATTGAGGTAGGTTGCTGCGCCTTCCCATACCACTTAACATTCAGCCTATCATTTAAAAGGGAGACATTGTAGGAACAAAATGGCAGAAAACACTAAATTTACCTTTTCTTGAAAACTTATGGAACTCGAGTATTTAAGCTTAGCTTTCTAGACTTTTGGAATAGCGATGGTAGGAAAGAGTTGTTTCCTCTCTACAAACGTCTATTGAGACGTCTTGAGATCAAGAAGCAAGCATGGTTATTCTCTCTTTAAAAAAGAAAAATTATTATCTTCTACTTATACTAAAAGCAGATTTCACCCTTGATGGAAGCCTGCTCAACTGTTCTTTCTGCCAGTGTTGCCTTGGGTGATGTCAAGAGGGCTATAGGTAAAGTTCAGGCTAAAGTCTAAAGCCCCCAACCCTGCTAAGAGATGAAGTCTGTGGAACTCTGCATAGGTGCAAGTTTTCACCTGCATGGAGTAAATTGCAGTACTGGAGGCCACATTTTATTGATTTTATCAGTTTAATTCCCTTTGATATAATTAGGGCCCTACCAAATTCACAGCTGTGAAAAACACATTATGGACTGTGAAATCTGGTCTCCACCATGAAATCTGATCTTGTGTGTACTTTTACCCTGCACTATACAGATTTCACAGGGGAAACCAGCATTTCTCAAACTGGGGGTCCCGACCCAAAAAGAGGTTTCGGGTGGCCTGCAAGGTTATTGTCGGGGGGTCATGTTATTGCCACCCTTCCTTCTGCACTGTCTTCAGATCTGGGTGGCCAGAGAGTGGTGGCTGCTGGCTCAGGGCCTAGCTCTGAAGGCAGCGGCACAGCAGTAAGGGGAGCAATACCATACCATGGCATCCTTACTTCTGCACCGCTGCTGGCGGTGGCGCTGCCAGAAGGCAACTGCCGCTCTCCAACTGCTCAGCTGTGAAGGCGGGCCACTGCCAGCAGCAGCGCAGAAGTAAAGTTGGCAATACCACAACCCCCTTTTGGATCAGGACTGCTACAGTTACAACACTGTGAAATTTCAGATTTAAATATCTGAAATCATTACATTTATTATTTAAAAAAATCCTATGACCGTAAAATTGACCAAAATGCACCATGAATTTGGTAGGGCCCTAGATATAATGGGGGGAGATACACCTGTGTAACTGAGAACAGACCATGGCCATGTTACTCCAAGATAGCATTCCTAGCCCTGGTGCTGAATCTGTTATTTGATGAGCATGTTACCCACCTGCACTGATTTTGATATCTTGTGACATGTTCTGACTGACGTTTACAGCATTTATCTAGATTCTTTTAATGTAGTGAAGCACTCACCCACCAACCAATGCAATCTTGTCACATTGCCAAGTGGGACACAGGAGTCCCTCTGGCAGCAGTGTGGATTTGAGACAGAGTTGTTTGGGGAAAATATCTCAGGGTGGTACAAAATCATTTCTTATAAACACATTCACATTAAAATGAGCAATGAAACCAAACTACAATAGGCACAAAATGCATCATAAAATACCCAACAACAGAATCTATAAAAACAAACAAGCTAAGCAACAAGCTGAGAAAACAACAATTAGAGCATTTAACAGGAAGAGAGACTGGCTGCGTTCTCAAGCTTTGTATTAGGCAACAGATAACTTGTGCTTTGTAATGCTTTCATTTCCATGCCAGCTCCAATATGACTGCTAGATTCTGCCTAGAGTCAGAATTTACTCTACCCTAGTAAGAAATCCACATGAGGATGCTCTCTATTTTATGTACAGCCAAGCCTCAGTTAATTGGAACCTGGATTGCTTGTCCTGGGGAATTGGGCCTTTGAATTCCCAGTAAATGACATACAGCTCACAGCTAGTCAGATTAGGTGGTCTCAGATGGACGTTGTTCAAGGTTCTGAAATATTACAAGTCAATCTCTCAATTAATGGCATACCTGGCTAATCATCCATTTCCCTTTATTTGTGTTCTAGCTTTCTTCTGGGTTTATCTGGCCCAACTCACTGTGGACCTGGTTGATGTGTATTTGCTCCCTCCAAATTGGCTGCTTCTAAAACTGTCCCCAGAGACCAAACAGCTTCATCTTGATATACTTGCAAAGATTTTACACTTCTGAAACTTCACTGAGTTCAGCAAAATTACTTTTACTTTACATGAGTGTAAATAAGAACACAATAGACTTTTCCTCTAAGTTTTTCCTTTAAAAAACAAACAGACAAAACCCTACTGCTCCTTCAAGGGTAAGGGAGTAAAAATGAACCCCAATTCATTCAAACAGCAACAAGGGCCCTCTGATCAAACATGAGTATATTAAAGTCCACATCTTAAAGATTCACAAAGGAGTTTAGACATTTATTTTAGTGTTTAAAAGGATCATTTCCACTAAGGCCTTGCAAGTCTTGCAAGTTTTAAAATTTTAGACCTACACTGATTTGTACCAACTGAGATTTTTGTCTCCCATATATTAGTATTGTTCACAGTTGTCGACAAAAAACAGTGGATGGAAAATATGTGGCCTAATTATAAACATCCCCGCTTTTCTGAATTGCTATCATGGTTGATTATGAACTGCCTATTTCTGCACACATGGAACTGTTAGTGAATTTTTATAACTTTTATGAATTTATGTTTATGAATGTTTATAATTTATATTGTTTTAACAAATATATGTCTGCAAAAGTGTTCATTCGTTCCTGAACCCTTATCTGGATCTAGTAATAATTTACAATGGAGAATTTGGGCAATTGAATGTTGAGTGAGACAAAGAATGGAAGCGACGTGTCAGGCCCTATGGTTCTCAGTTCCACTCCTGTTATGGGACACTAATACTATACCATAACAACCTGCTATTTCTAGTGCATTAGAATATTTTTTTAAATGGTTACAAATGATAGAACTCAACCTGTCACTTTGTTTCATACAACTGAAACCTTTGGGAATTCAGAAGATAATAATAAGATAATAAGAATTCTAGCAATGCAGCTTCCCTAATTTCTGAAAGATATCTCTGGATTTTATTTTTCCTTTTTAAGTTGAATGAATCACCTCAAATCCCGCTTGTCTGTTGTTCTTCTTTTCTCATCTGGTATATTGTTCATTCATTTATCTACCACAAATACTGATTTTTAGGAGTGTTGCACATAGGCTTAGTGAGCTGAATGCAGTAGTAGGGAATAAGGCATTCAGCAGAAATATTTTCCTGAAATAGCATATTCAATAAGTTACCAAGACAGTTTGTTGGAATAAAGAGTTTATTCCATGAAATCAAATAAAATAAATTCCGGAAATACCAAAGTTAACGTTGGACTTTATGTCTTCCCCTCTGTGGATATTTATTACAATGTAATCTTTATTTACATGGTTGCATACTATTTCTTTAATAAGAAAATACATCACACCCTTTTTTTCTACAGTCATAGACACAAGTGAAATATCTTGTAATATTCTTTCATTTTTTTCCACTTATTCTAATTGCATTGTGATGATGCTTCTGCATATCTTAATTGACTTAACTTTTTATATAACTTTCCTTTGCTCTAAGATATATATTTTACCCCGTGACTCAACATGTTATTTTCCATCAGCAGCACATACTGTACTTCCTTAAATACTATTTGAGTGATGAGACAGTTAGCTAAAAGCTAACTTAGCTGCCAACTTATGTTGTCTATATATATCAGTAAGTTTTCAGTATTACTCTTCATTGTACATTTAATCTACATTATGTAATATGTTTACTCACAGTTTACTCACAGTGTACTTTACTCTGTACCTTTCGTATAAATGACATTCATGCTCCCTGTTTGCCTGGTACACTAACTTTTTGTTCTGTGTTTGTACAGTGGGACCCTGGTCCATATAGAGCCCCTAACTGCTACAGTAAAAGTATATATATATACTTAGTATATATATAGTATTATCTGTGAATGGTATATGGTTATGTAATTTAATGTATTATGATGCAGTCACTCATACAAAGGGCAAAGAGAAGCTTGCACAAGCAATCTTTATTTGGCATTTGCTGACTTTTGAGTGCTTAATTGTACAAATTTGATGAACAGTAGCTGAGGAGGCTGAGCTGTAACTTTTAACTAAGAGGTGAGCTGAAGCAATAGACCAGTCCATGTATCACAGATGTTTACTATAAACTTATGTAAAGGACAGCCATCCATGCCATGAAATGCAGAGGACCTCTCGAGGCAGACTGCAGGGGCCATGTTGCTAGATAGGCCGCCATTGTCTACATTAACAAGTTATATGGAATTTCATGCAATATTTACTCCACTTCTAGGTTGGTATGAACTTACATTTACATAGGTGCCTCCATAAATTCATTTTCCCAATGATATGATATGGAAACACCCTTTTTGGAAATGAACACCCCTTTGGGAAGTCTACATTTATCAGGTCACAAAATATGTCCTTTTACATCCTGTTTAAAGGATGGCAGAATCTTACCTAACCAACATTTCTTACTTCCACAATTTCTTCATACTATTTATGTAAGATCCCTAGGCTTGGTCTGTAAATAACTATCAGTGTTTTCCTGGGCCTTGAATATATAACTGATCTTTAGGTTTCCTACCACATCGGTTAAGTTTGTCATTTTCCATATATACAAATAATGAGCAAAATGCTCAGGCATGACTTTCAAATGATCTCACATCACAGATCATGGCAGGTTATGAAAAGCAGGGTTTTGTATTATACAGTTGCTTATATACTTACAATGCCTTTTATCAAGCTGCAACATGTACTCTAATGTGGGTTTTGTACAGCCATGATTTCCATTCTTTTGTTTTGACAAGGAAGGCCTTCCTTAAAAAATGGAGGATATTATTACATTTGCAGAAAGACAGTTCTGGAGAACACTGTGCTATGGACTATATATCTAATCCATCATAGGTTTTTAAACTATGCCTATCACTGTAAGATCTGAGTGACTTCCTCGTAAATTAGATAGTAATAAAGTCCCTATTGGACTTTTGGAATCTCTGACACTTTTCCCTTTTGGGGGTAAAAAAACCTCTACTTGCAGTAACATTTTTGTTTTTTGGTTGGTAGGGTTTTTGGGGCAGAAAGGGGTGTCACTGTTGTGAGTGTAATTCTTCTGGTGGAAAGGCCTTTTTGAAGAGGAAGGTTTTGCAGTATATCCATTCATTCATCAGCCAAACCACAACCAACATCAACATCTTTTCAACAAATAAAACAAAAACTAGAAGATTTTGGCAGACTTCAGAAAAGATGTGAAATGTGAAATATTACAAGTATAAAGACAAATTCCCCTGAAGACTGTAAGGTGGGTTTCCTAACCATTTCTAAGATTAGATAAATGTTTTAAAGTATTCTCCTGTGTTATATTACTTGTGGAATAAATATAGCATTATGGCAATTTGGTGACGGGGGAAAGGCATGGATGTGCCTTGCTAGTGGTGACAGGTAATGAATTCAGGTTTCAGTACAATAATTTTTTGTATAATTTCAAAGAGGATTTTGAACAGAAAGCCTGTTTGCGGATGTGTCTATTAATCATCCTTCAAACTTTAATAGATGCAGAGCCAGTAATTATGTTTTGCTGAAGGCAGGTTACTAATGAGAGACAGACATATATGCTTTTTGCAAAATAAATATGCAACTTGGTTTACAAACCCTGAACAATTACAGGCAGGTAGTCCCTGCTGAACCATTTGGCTAGCTGTTGCAAGCCCTCTGAGGCACCTGAACACACAAGACCTCACTACAAGACCAACCATCTATGAGAAGGTGCTATTGCAGATCCTAGAGGAGGAAACATCAATTAAGGCCCTAGTCAAAGGTTCTGACTGCTCTGTAGCACCCCTGCTAGTCAAGTGTGGCTCTACTAAGGCCTGCCTCTGTTTCCCCTTCACTCAAGACTTCTTACAAAGTTCACACAAGCCAGATATTCAAAACGTTCCCCATCTCATTTCCAGTTTATTAAGTCCTTCACAAAGTCTTTCAAAATAGAACTCAAATTTACAAAGTCTTCATCCCAACTTCATCCCAGACCTTGGGGGTCTGTCTCTCTGCTCTGCGGGCAACTTTTGCCTGGAGTTTGGCCTTCTCCACAGGCCTTCCCTGCTGGTGCCTTCCCCCTACTGACTCAAGGCCCTGAAGGAGCCTTCTTACTCCCCGCTGTCTCCCTCTTTGGTAAGGCCCCGGTGTCTTCCGTTAAGCCCAATTGGGCAGCAGGTAAACTGTCCAGGTGCATTGGACCCTATTCCCTCTGAAAAGTCCTCATCAGGTAGAACTATCATGCTACAAAAGAATTCTTTGGTTCCTTGGCACACCCAGTCTCATGCAAAAAATGGGCCATCACTCAAGTGTGTCCTCCACCTATGCAAGTGATCAAGCTGTAGCTCATGGAAGCTAACGTCTCCCCGTCCACCTAAAATATGCGCAGGTTTCAAAGGTACATAGATAGTTACAGTCTCTAGCTATAATTCCACTCCCCCCCTACCCCGCCAAGGACTACCTGGGTATTGTGACAAGGATATGTGTTAATGTAATAGGCCAAATATAGCTTTGTTCTTATCATAAATATGGAAACCTAAATTAAAGCAGAATATCTGAATCTTATCAATAATCAAATTGAAAACTATTGAGGTCTGATGGGACTGAAAAGAAAATAAGTGTTGGAAGAATGATCACACTAAGGGCTGCTGCCTCCTGTATTACAATTAGAGCTCAAAATCATTTCAACCGGGTCAAGTGGCTGACTACAACCCTATCTTGCCCAGAAGTTTTCTTTTTAATTTAAATGGTATTCCAGTTATACGCAAGGAATTTAGCAATATTATGACTTATATGACATTTTATCTTTTTAAAGATTAAGTAATAAAATAACAATGAAATAGAGTAAAATATAGTTTGGGTAATTTTATAGTTCATATTAAAAATTACTTGAATCATGATGTTACTCATGCATAGGTTTGTAGATTTTAAGGCCAGGAGGGGCCTTAGATCATCTAGTCTGACCTCCTGTATAACACAGTGCAGAGAATTTCACCCCAGTTACTCCTCTATTCAGACCAATGGTGATTAACAAATGGTGATTAACAAAACATCTCTTCCAGAAAGGCATCCAGTCTTAATTTGAAGACATCAAGAAATGGAGAATCCATCACTTCCATTGGTGTTTATGTTCCAATGGTTATTCACTATCACTGTTAAAAGTTTGTGCCTTGTTTATCACTTTCATTTATCTGGCTTTAACTTCCAGCCATTGGTTCTTGGTATGTCTTTCTCTTCTAAGTTAAACAGCCCTCTAGTACTTGGTAGTATCTCTCCATGGAAGTACTTATACTTTATACACCTCTCAGTCTTCATTTTGATAAACTAAATAGATTGAGCTCTGTAAATCTCTCACTGGAAGACATTTTTTCCAGCCCTGTAATTATTTTTGTGGGTCCTCTCTACTCTGTAGCCTCTCCAGTTAGTCAATATCCTTTTTAAATGCAGTCACTGGAACAGGATGCAGTTTTTCAGCATCGGTCTCACTCATGTTGTATACAGAGGTAAAATCACCCCACATTCCTCCTCACTACTCCCCTGTTTGTACAATCAAGGATTGCATTAATACTTTTTGTCACAGCATCACACTGGGAGCTCATATTCAATTGTTTGTCCACGATGATCTCTAAATCTTTTTCAAAGTCAGTGCTTTCCAAGATACAGTACTCTGGTCTGTAAGTATGGTCTGCATTCTTTGTTCCTGGATCTATGACGTTGCTTTTGGCTGGATTAAAATGCATTTTGTTTGAATGTCTATTTGTTTGAATGTCATGTTTGTTTGTTTGTCTATTTTAAGGATATGGTCTCTTAACTAGTAGTATATTCTGCTATTCTATGGACAGTAGTACTGAAATCAAACTCTCAGATTCATTTAACTTTATGTTAATGGGTTTGTTATTACTTATATAAATTATATATCAGTTCTGATTGATAGATATGCTAATAACCTTTGTATACAGGTTAAAATCGAATTATCTGATTGTATTGGTGGGTTATATGTGTATCTATTCTGTGCACAAGAAACCATACATTAATTGGGCCCCAATGAGTGTGTTTTCATTCCAGCTATTGGATTAATGATATTTGAAAATACTCCAGCTAGGATTTTTATGTAAGTATCTAAGATACTTACATAAAGATACTAGTAAGTGTCTAAGATCTAAGTACTATATATAAGTACCATATATATATAAAGATACTAGCTGGCGTATTTTCAAATATCATTAATCCAAATAGCTGAACCCTTGAATAAAAACAATCATAATATATATGAAAAAAGTGCATTGGATTTCACCTTAAGCTGTTAGTCTGATAAATACATTCCAATGTAACTCATCAGTGTGTGTGTGTTACAGGTCCTCCTATAGGCAGATCTGCAGCGGTTCTGAATTGTTCGAGCCCCCAGTTACAGAACATGGCCTCTTCGGTACTCATGCTTTTAGCTCTGGAGGTGCCTGGTGCAATCCCCCGTATGTGTGCCAAGATTATCACACCAGTATGATCTAGAAAGTAAAGTGGAGCCATATTAAAAATAGAACGATAGCTGGAAAACCTTAAAGAATTGGATGTGGCATCAGATCAGGACTTCCCAAGGTTTTGAGGTATTCAGGCCCATTTTTAGTGATAGCCTCATAACTAGAAAATCAACAGTATCTTTAAATAATATTTAGTTCTCAACTTCTTTGGTGGATAGGTTCTCTTCTCTATTTATTATTCAGATTGCCCAAAATGTGGTAGGGTGCTTTCCAAACACAGAGGAAGGCACAGACCCCACCCTAAAAGACCATAACATTGGTGTTTCAGTTGCTCTGAATGAGACTGGAAGGATTTCTCTAAGAAGGGATTTTGGAAAATGTATCTTTTCTGTATTCCTGTAGTTATCTGTGTGACTCATTGTTTAAAAATAGTAAAACAAATAATCAGCCCCAGCAAATATTTATAACAAATAAATAAATAATGATGATAATCAAAATAACGATTGTTGTTGTTATGGGACTGATTGCCCTCTTCCATTAGAGGGCACCAAGGATTTAAAGATTTCCCCTTGTACAGATTGCCCCAGATCAATCCACTGTGGTGGGCTGGGTTTGCAACCCCTCACAGAAGAAGGGGGAGTTAGGTCTAGACCCTGTGGATCACACTAGCAACCACAGCCATTCACTAAGATGCTCTGTGCCTCTGCAGCAAGTTAGAGAGCAAATGCTAGGATTTTTCCATCTGTGGTTGGAAGAGGGGATTTTCCATAATCAGAGGTGCACACTGGAAAGTTATTATAGCCTGGGAGAAGGTTGCTGGGTGAGATAATGCATACGGTGCACCTTACTCTCTCCCCACCCACCACTTCCTCCTGTTCCATATGTGCAGGTCCCAACTCCAAGGAGGGCTCTACAGGATAATGTGTGGAGGCAACTGAACCACCTTCTCCAAGAAGAGACATACAGTGTTTCCCTTTGGAATGTAGATCCCCACAAGATCATCTGGACCTTAAACTGTTAATGTGCTTACACGTACACACTTAGCTTTTCTAAGGCAGACAGGGCACTAACCAACATATCTCAAAACATAATACGGTAAAACTTTACAAGACAGGTGAACCCAGAGAAGGCTTCAGCCATTTTGTACAAAAGGCTCATCACCAAAATGAACATTTTTCAAATGCAAAAAAATGCACTTATATCTATGATTGCAAATGCTATGTGAGAGTGTGATGATGTATTAAAATATTTTCAGACGTTTAGTGGGGAAGTTATAAATTAAGTAGGTATTACACTGTTTGGATAATAAAGTTTCTTAAATGTTTGAATAACAAAATAAGCATATGGTTTGCTACAAGTTTCTATTTAATAAGACTTTTATTAACACTTATATGCTTTATTAAGTAGTAAGCTACCAAAATGAGTACAGTAGTTTGTGTCTTGTCATAAATGTGAAATGGTTTAAGTAAAAATTGTCATTTTAAAAATTAAAAATGATTTTATTCTGTGTGTATTGCAAGTAATTTCTCCTCTGGTATTGTGGATTTGGGTTAAAAAGATGTTTAGGAAATTGACAATGTAGTTTGAGTGAGTTTTGTACATAATTTCCTTGTCTTTTGTCACAAGGAGGATATTCATGTTTTATGATAACTAGCACTGTGATGACACAAAGTGAAGCAAAATTTGCATAAAATCTTGAGGACCTTTTAAATGAAGATGTGCTTGTCTTCGGGAGTTTGGATCTGAATTTTTCTAATTATGGAGTGTTTCGATCCAGGGTTTTGGTTTCAAACCACAATACTTTCAAAACATCATCTCCATGATAAAGCGAAGGAACTGACCAATTGTTAAGACACTCATAACAGGAGATTTGGTAAGTGTTATAATTACTTTACATTGTAAACATTGAAAGGAAAAAAGTGTTTTCTCCAAGAAAATATGAATTTTCACATGAAATTTTCACATGAAAATAGACTGCCTTGGGGTTAGGAAAGAACAGACCTGCTTGAAACAGAAGTAACATTAGAGTCTGCCTGTCTGTGTTTGCATTGAACTACATAAGGCAGGTTCAATAGGTGACAACTCTTTCCTGATATGTAATACAGTGCAACCCTGTCACAACTTGAAATGTATTTGATCTTTGCAAAAGCTTGTAGATTTCTGTTTATTTTCTTTGTATTAGGCCAAGAGATAGTATGAGATACTGATAAGGAGATAAGAAGATACGCATTCCTAACCATCAGTCAGGTCCTTCTGTTCATCATTGACTTGATGTTTGGTAGATAATGGTTTTCACATGTCAGTCCAAACTTATTCTATAAACTATTCTGTTATAGTATAGGAAGGAATGCAGCTACACTGTAACTGACATTTGTTCTTTGGGACATGTTTTTTGTTTTATATTTAGCATGCTTCACTAGTAGTAAAGCACTATGCACACTTACTTTGCTATGTAAATATTAATTTAGGGCCCCTTTGCACCCTCCCAGGAAGAAACCCACAGGTGGAGTCTAAGTGGTGAAAATCAGTGCAAGATTCCCCATATGGAGATTTCTTCCCAATTATTCTAACTGAGGGACATGGTTTGCACACAGCTGGTTCCAGGGCCTGCCCACAAGTCCTGTGGACCTGCTGCTATGTGTCAGTCTCAGGGATCTGCAGCAAGCCTTGGCCATACTTGCAGAGGTTGTGTGCCTCCCTTGTAGATCTGGTCCCATGCCTTGAAAGCATGGTTTATTGGAGCTGAACCACCACAAACTTCTTAGCTATGACTATGCTGGGGATTCCTCTGAAAGGGGCACCTCCAGTGTGCAAGGGAGATGGGAGGAGGGGGAGAGGCATAGAACAATAATAAAACCACTAACTGTATTATTTCTTTTCCATTCCAAGATCCACAGGGCTGGCATGGGGCTATATATGTCACTCTGGCTTGCCTACTCCTTTCCCAGTCTACCCACTGTCTGTCACACCATTTGTACCAATCTCTGTCTTTTCAGGGTTCAAGGGAAGGAGAAATATTGTTGCAGAGTTGGTTGAATATCCTTTATCCACACAGAAGGGAAATTTAGAATTGAGGTTTATAAATATAATGTAACTTACATGAACAACCTGCAAACCAAGAATTTATTTGATGAAAAAAATCAGTATATTTTGAACAGGAATTATTTGATTCATGGTATTTTCAAGCTCCACTGGAGTGTCTGTGGAGAATCCAAGTTTGTCAGTGATTTGACTTTTTAAGTGTTCATCAAGCTCCATCTGCAGAGCTTCTAAAACTCCTGAACAAGAGCTTTTTATCCTATAACTTACAATTCCTGCCACCTTCATCAGTGCAGCTAAACAGCATCAATAGCTTATCTTGGGGCATGTTTACACTACAGAAGCACCGCTGCAGCACAGCAGCCAGGTCTCTGTAGTGCTTCAATGTAGACACTCACTACAGCGATGGGAGGGGTTCTCCTGTTGGGGTAGTTAATCCTCCTCCCTGAGAGGCAGTAGCTAGAAATTCCACTTCCTGTTTGCTCAGCATGGACAGCTCACATTGCATCTTCCCAGCTGACCAGGCCAGCTTTCTGCAGCTAACGTGGTCCCACCTGGAGTACACTGGAGCTGCTGAATCTGTTGGGTCTCTGGGGAGAGGAGGCTGTGTAGCCGCAGCTCCAATCTGTCCATAGGAACTTTTACCTATGAGCAGATTGCTCGTGGCATGGATGAGAAGGGGCATGAAAGGGACATGCATCAGTGCCATGCTAAGATCAAGGAGCTGAGGCAGACATAACAGAAGGCAAAGGGGGCCAACAGTCGCTCTGGTGCAGTGCCAAAAACATGCAACTTCTACAAGGATCTGCATGCCATCCTCAGAGGCGACCCCACCTCCACCACCAAGAGCCCCCTGGATGCTTTGGGGGGACTGAAGGCAGTGGCCAGTGGAGTCAACCTCAAGGACAAAGTGGTGGATGAGGAGGTCAAGTTGGAGGAGGATGTGAGACAGGTGACATGCTTACCCGGTGGCATAGCGACCCAGGACCTATTTTTGACTCCAGAGGGGTCTAGCTAGTCCCAGCTGTCTGGCTCTAGCATGTCTGAAGCAGGAGAGGGGAGCTCTGGTAAATACTCATTTTGCTTTGATACTGCATGTTACATGAGGTAGAGGTGTCCTTTATTTTGTTAGATGGTGCACGTGGGAGAGGGATTGATATTAACAACACTAGGTACTGATTGCATCTGCTTCTCATTTCCCTATGCAGCTACGCAGTGGGGGCCCTGTGGAAAAGTTTGTTAATGCACACCGAAATCTCCCAGGAATCCTCCATAGAGATGTCTAGGAAACTTTCCTGCAGATACTGTGCAATCCTCTGCTGAAGGTTCCTTGGCAGAACTGTTCTCCCTGCTGTTGGAAACTTTGCTGCACCAATCAATAATTATTTCCACAGGAACCAAAGCAGCACACAGGCAAGCAGCATATGGACCCAGTCTGAAGCTGCACACATGCAGATGTACCCTGGAATCTTCAGTTATCCTCAGTCGTGTGATTTCAGCTTCGATCACCCCTGCCTGTAGAAAATGATGCCAATATTCAGAATAGTGTCCCTAGGCATTTGTACTACTCCCCTTCTGAAACCACCCAGACCCATTGTCCCATTTTGCACCCCATCTGCCCCAGGGCCAAACTCACCATGTTTAGTGCTCTGGCTATGCTGCATGCTTGCCAACGGAAAGTGAGAAAAAGGTGTATGTAACTTTTACGATTCAAGACTTTAAGTGCACACACAATGCTGACTCTGTGTATTGTTTCTTTTGCTTCTGTAGATGTGTCCTTGAAGGCCAGCTCCTGTACTTGGCAGAGTGCCTCCATCAGATAAGGAGGCGAACAAGAAGGAGTAAGGAGGACATGTTTCACAAAGTGCTGCAATTGTCAGACCAGGCTGATAGCGAGCACAGAGTGTGGACAAAGACAATAAATGGATAGCCAGGAGAGGAGACAGGGTCATGAGTGGATAATAGAGGGTCAGGAGCAGATGACAAAGCTCATGGAGGACCAATCAGAGATGCTCAGATCCTTGATTGTGCTGCAGGCAGAACACATGCATGCTCAACTCCCCCTGCAGCCAATACAGAACTGTCTTCCTTGCCGTCCCCAAGCTCCCCACACACATTCTTCTCAAGTTCCCGACCTGTCACAGTAGCCCTTGCACTCTACCCATAGGGACATTTTCCATTACGACAGCTGGACTTACACACAGCTGTGAGATCCTCACTTCAAAGAGTGCTGCTTACTGTCATGTCCCTTGTAAAAAATGTTAATCTGTGTATTGCTGTTTAATAAAAATTTAGTCTTACAAAGACAGCGGTTCTTTATTTGTGACTTACACAATGTGTTTGCAGCAGAAATTTATACACAGGGGCAACTGGCACAGTTGCAGACTACAATTGACTCTCAGGCAGGAATCATTACGGGGTCATTCAAGGTGGCAAGTAAACAATGCCTGGCTGTATGCCTTACCGAAAGACACAATACTGGGGCTCATTGTCAAAATGGTGCATCAAAGCCTCCCTGATTCAAATAGCCACCTGTTAAAGACCCTCTAATAGCCCTGGATCTGGTTGCTTGAAATCAGCTGCCAGGTAATCCACTTCAACACTCCACCCCGGGGGAAACTCTTCCCGCTTGGCTTCACAATTGCTATGCAGAGCACAGAAGGCTGCTATGACCATGGGAATATTTTCCTCACTGAAGTTTAACCTGCCAAAAAGGCAGCGCCAGTGACCCTTTAACCTGCAACCACACATTCTATAGTCATTTTGCACCCGCTGAGCCTGTTGTTGAAGTGCTCCTTGTCAAGCTTTCTGGTGTACGGCTTCATGAGTCACGGGAGTAAGGTAAGCTGGGTCTCCCAGGATCACTATGGGCATTTCCACATCCTCGATTGAAATATTCTGGTCTGGAAAAAAAAGTCCCTGTTTGCATCTTTCTATACAGGCCAATGTTCCTGAAGATGCATACACCTTCCCTGACCAGCCTGCATTAATGTCGGTGAAACAACCTCGATGATCCATCAGCGCCTGCAATACCATGGAGAAGTAGCCCTTTCTGTTGATGTACTCTGTTGCAAGATGGTCTGGGGCCAAAATGGGGATTTGTTACTATCTATCAGCCCACCACAGTTAGAGAACCCCATTGCCTCAAAGTCATCTATTTCCCACACATTGCCCAGAGTCACAGTCCTTCGTAGCAGGATGCGATTAATGGCCCTGCACACTTGCATCACTGCAACCCCTACAGGGGACTTCCCCACTCCAAACTGATTTGCGACTGATCAGTAGCTGTCAAGGTTCCTCCCCCACTCTGAACTCTAGGGTACAGATGTGGGGACCTGCATGAAAAACCTCCTAAGCTTATCTTTACCAGCTTAGGTCAAAACTTCCCCAAGGTACAAAATATTACACCCGTTATCCTTGGACTGGCCGCTACCACCACCAAACTAATACTGGTTACTGGGGAAGAGCTGTTTGGACGCGTCCTTCCCCCCAAAATACTTCCCAAAACCTTGCACCCCACTTCCTGGACAAGGTTTGGTAAAAAGCCTCACCAATTTGCCTAGGTGACTACAGACCCAGACCCTTGGATCTTAAGAACAATGAACAATCCTCCCAACACTTGCACCCCCCTTTCCTGGGAAATGTTGGATAAAAAGCCTCACCAATTTGCATAGGTGACCACAGACCCAAACCCTTGGATCTGAGAACAATGAAAAAAGCATTTAGTTTTTTACAAGAAGACTTTTAATAAAAAATAGAAGTAAATAGAAATAAAGAAATCCCCCCTGTAAAATCAGGATGGTAGATATCTTACAGGGTAATTAGATTCAAAAACATAGAGAACCCCTCTAGGCAAAACCTTAAGTTACAAAAAAGATACACAGACAGAAATAGTTATTCTATTCAGCACAATTCTTTTCTCAGCCATTTAAAGAAATCATAATCTAACACATACCTAGCTAGATTACTTACTAAAAGTTCTAAGACTCCATTCCTGTTCTGTCCCTGGCAGAAACCAGCATACAGACAGACACAGACCCTTTGTTTCTCTCCCTCCTCCCAGCTTTTGAAAGTATCTTGTCTCCTCATTGGTCATTTTGGTCAGGTGCCAGCGAGGTTACCTTTAGCTTCTTAACCCTTTACAGGTGAGAGGAGCTTTCCCCTGGCCAGGAGGGATTTCAAAGGGGTTTACCCTTCCCTTTATATTTATGACAGTAGCTATCAAGAGTTGCCACCTTCCACACAGAGATAGCCACTTGCTTCTCCACTGTTAGAGCAGCTCTCGTTTTGGTGTCCTTGCGCCGTAGGGCAGGGGCGAGCTCTGCACACAGTTCCAGGAAGGTGGCTTTGTGCATACGAAAGTTCTGCAGCCATTGCTCTTCATCACATACCTGCACCACTATCTGATCCCACCACTCAGTGCTTGTTTTCTGAGCCCAGTAGCAATGGTCCAATGTGTGCAGCTGCTCTGTGAATACCAACATTAGTCTGGAATTGTTTCTTTCCATGGCGCACTGCAGGGCAGGCACCATGGATTTCTGTTCTGATTTGCAGCTCATGCAGTACTGCAGAATCAGCTGCATTGTGTTCATTGTGCTCATCACACGACTGGTGCACAGTGCAGGCTCCATGCTTTCAGTCAGAGATGGCAGGCTCAAAGTTTACAGGGGCAGTTGAAAAACGGCATGAAATGTAGTCACAAGCCCTTGGAATTATGGAACAGAGAACTCTGCATCATGGGGCAGTGATCCTGTCCCCAGGAATCACTGTGATCCATTCCCAGAACTCCTAGCAAGAAAAGATGGCAATTTGCACAGTGGGATAGCAACCCCCGGTCCACTGCTCTCTCTGTCAGTGTGAGAGTACCAGCTGTGTACTCACTTCTCGGACACCAGGAGCATTGTGTGAACATGCACAAGCGATATAATTACAGCGGTTTATGATTGTTGGCTTAATTTAAGGCAATTTAGTTACACAACATGTAAACATGGCCTGAGTCTCTCGGGGTGTGAAAAATCCACCCCCCGCACCCGACAGACATAGTTAAAACCAACCTATCCCCTGGTGTAGACAGTGGTAGGTCGATGGACGAATTATTCTGTTGACCTAGCTACCACCTTTTCGTGAAGAGGATTAATTACAGCTTCAGGAGGACCCTTCCCATCACTCTAGTGAGCATCTACTCTGCAGTGCTGAAGCTGTGCCATTGTAACATTTTAAGTGTAGACCTAGCCTATCACCAGTTTAACTTAAATCACTACAAATTCTGTGTGTAGACGAGGCCTCAGAAATACTTTGTCCCACTAACCTATTATTTAAAAAATAAAGTCATCTGGCTAGGGAGTGCATATGAGAAACATTGGGCAGCAAGGAGTTTTATTCTGAGAATTATCAGAGGGGTTGTCAAAATCAGGCGCATTATAGAAATTACAGCTTAACTCTGGAGTCACTCCTATGTGTCTATGATAAGCACTTATATTAATCTATTTTAACATAAAGGGATTGCAATGATTACAGATGGATAATTAATTAGTCCATATTTCCTACTTGATTCCAAGCTTTAAAGCATACTTTTTCCAGCAATACAAATATTAATTAGATGCTAATTAATAATTTTAGCCATGTAACATTTACAAAACAAGTATGCAAATCGTCCCTAACCAACTTGCACTCTAGTGATGATTAGCCCATCATTAAGTTCAGTAACAATTCTCATGAGAGCATAAGCCTTTGCAAATCTGGCCTGAGATTTCAACTGAAATTTTTCAGGTTTATACCTATTTTAATGTTTCATCTTCAGAATAAATTATCCCTACGTTGGATAAAATTGTAATTATCCATAATTTTTCCAAGCTAATGTCAAATCCTTTAAATAGAACCACTTTAAGTCTAATTTAAAATAAACCTTAGATTAATAATCTGCATTTCAAGAAATAAATGTGAAGTATATTGCTGTTTAAGTCTACCCATTTGTAGAGTGATTAATTATCTATATATACTTCATATCTGGAAGGCTTTCTGTTGTTCATTTGGTGTAGCATTTTAAACATTATATACAGAATACGGATATCAGTAACTTTCAGTAATTTAAAAGACACTGTGGAGGCCCAATCACCAGGTTGCTGTTACCTACCAAAGTAATCATCTTGAAAGTACTCTACTCTCTTTTGCCTTTTAGAAGGTTTCTGAAAAGTTTGGCCCTTTGGGGCATTTTTGTGTGTCTATATATATGGGAAAGAAAATGGTTTAATTGTAGAGTAATTCTGCTGATGCCTGTTTTGTCACTTATACCATTGCAAAAATGCCCTTTCAGTTTTCACACTTCTAAAAATTTCAGACATACACTCAGCTTGATTATAAGGCTGTCTGTTCTACCAGGAGCTCTAGTACAAAGCTACTTACTACACTATGCTAGCTTCCAACTACATCAAGCCCACTCTAATTATCCTTGTTAACACCTTTTTCTTGAATTCCAAGGGTACTGCTATAATGTGGGTGGAGTGAATTGCATTTAATGAGCATCTCAGTCTTTCAGGGCATCATAGAAGATGCACTTAATGCAGGTCACAAACTTTCATCAGGTTACTCAGGAACTTCTGGGTATACTTTATGTTGCATTGACATTGAGTTACTGAAATTGTGAACTAATTACACTGTAATTCCAATATACGGCAGCCAGATATACTTGTACAATGTGATTATTGTTGTATAATAGCTGTTGCATTTGCTTCTATTAGGTCCTGAAATGTCAAGACCCAATAAGTAATTACAGTACACAGCTAACTTGTGTAACAACATTTGAGACCCTTATTCTCTCCAGCATGATTTAAATCTAGAAATTCAGTACATACAATCATTTTATCTCACCCAAGTGTTACCATTGTTGCTGGGATATACAGCATAGGCAATGATGCTTAAAATTAGCCTAACTGATCCATCATCCAATGTTTATGCTTGGTTCTGGCTCCATGTGTACAGTATACTTTTTAAAAGATAATGACGAAAGAGTGTTAACTTGTTTCCTTTACAGCTAAGCTCATGGTGCCTGCTGAAACTGCAACAATTAAGAATGTTTCCCTACCACATGCAAAATTACATCTATGGCAGTTTTTAGCGGGTAAGGACCAGATTTGTAAAGGTATTTAGGTGTTGTGGCACACAGCATCACAACACCTAACTGATTTAGGAGCCTAAATCTAATTTTTGAAAGGATTCAGTGAACATCCCATTGGCTGTCATATAAGGACTTTCAGTACTGACAGTTATCTTTCCAGACCCTGTCAATAATCTTCCCTAAAAAGGTGAGATTCTAATTGTCAAGGGATAGCCACTTGAATAAGAGCATAATTATTATTTTTTAAGAGACCCTTGTGCTGGATTCACAAAGGGACTGAGGCACCTAACTGCTCCTTTAAGCACCTAAACCCCAGCCCCAGGCACCACTGGTATTTACAAAACCCTGGTTCAGCTGCCACAAATCCTGTAGGCACCCAAGCTCATTCAGTGCCTAAACTTTTGCAGTAAAACACCTGTGGCACTGAGTCCCAGAGCCAAGGTCAGCTGACTTGGGCTTGCGGGATCTGGTCTGCAGGGCTAAAAATTGTAGTGTAGATATTAAGGATTGGGCTGGACCCTAGCCTCTGAGTCCCAACTCCCCTCTCAGAATTTGTATCCAGGCTCCCACCTGAGCCTGAACATCTGCACTGCAGTTTTTAGCAGTGACCCCTAAGTTTTTTTTGGAATCTAGATCCTTACTCTCTTGAAGGGAGGGATTGCCTTTCCCTTCCAATAATCATCCCAATGTATTCTCGCTGTACCAGTCACAAAGACTTAAATCCAACTCACAGGTCAAAGAATCAAACTGCACCAGTAATCGTGAATCTCAAGTTTAGTCTACACTAGGACATTAGGTCAGTATAACTACCACTGCTCAGGGGTGTGAAAAATCCACACCCCTGAATGACACAGTTAAATCAACCTAACCTCTGCTGTAGGCAGCGCTATGTTGTTGGGAGAACTGTCCCGTCGGCCTAACTACTGCCTTTCAGGGAGGTGGATGGACTACGCTAATGGGAGAAGTCCTCCTGTTGGCATAGGTAATGTCTTCATTGAAGAGCTACAGTAAGTGGATCTGGTTAAAATACAAGCAGAGAAGATGCTATGAGCAAGTCTACATTTAAACCAGCATTGCAGTGCAGCTGGGCTGTAGTGCTTCAGTGAAGATGCCGATGGGAGAGCTTTGACATAGCACTGTCTACACTGGGAATTAGGTCAGTATAACTGCGTTGCTCGGGGTGGGGTGGGGTGGGGGGATTTTTCACACCCCTGAGTGATGTAGTTATACCAAAATAATTCTGTAGTGTAGACCAGGACTCAGACTTGGTCCTGCTATTATAAGGATTACAGTTCTATTTCAACCTGAGCAATGTGGCTTTGGTTCAGTGCAAATTTAGAGAGAAGAGTGTTAACTATTTAATCACTGATGTTCTTGCAGAACAATGGATGTGCCCAAGGGCAAGTGTGTAGATTTGTCTCCCATCCTCCTACAGCCTTGGTTAGCTTGTGAGGGCTAACGTGGCCTGGATGCAGTAAAATTAGACAGAACCAATGAGGAGATTCAGCAGTTTCATTTCACTTGAGAGCAGTGGTTCTCAATCTTATTTGATTGGGCCCCCCTTCTTTATGTCTGTAGTTGTTACATCCTCCACCCACCCAAGTACATATGTAGCCATCCAGCTCTGAAGGCAGAATGGAGAGCAGCGGCTGCTGGCTGGGTGCCCAGCTCTGAAGGCAGAGCCATGCGAGTGGCAGCACAGAAATAAGGGAGGCAAAGTGAAAAGTAATATTCATCAATATCACTTTTCACAGCAACCGTAGCGCCTCATTGCCACCTTTACTTCTGCACTGCTGCTGACATCCCAGGGCTAACAGATGGAGCCCCGACACCTCCAGATGAGGAAATGGGAGGGTGTAGGAGAGCCTGAGCCTAGGTTGCCTCCTGGTGAGGGATTGGGGGTGGGGAAGAGATCCTAAACCCAGGTGGCTGTCTCTTTTATCCCTGCCTCGCAGGTGTGCATGGCCTTTCTACACTAGTCCCAGCTACCCTGGGCTGACAGCCAGAGCTCCTAACCAAAACAAAACAACAAAAATCACACACATGGGGCAGGCCTCCCTTGACACATTCTCATGACTCACTTGGTAGGCCCACCCCATAGTTTGAGAACTGCTGCTTTAGAGGTTAAATAGAACATTATTTCAGTTAAAATAAGGAGATCACACCGCTTCAAAGGCAGTTAGCTTACATTTCTACAATATTGGGGGGGGGGGGGTGGGCGGAAAATAGCAAAACAACATTCACAGATTCTTACCTGACTAAAGATTATTGAACAATTGAAGAGTTTTCGCATGTAGTGGCATAATGATTATGAATAATGATGATTAAAACAGTAGAAAAAATGGTAAAGTTTTGTTTGGGAGGAGGATAACAAATCCAATATGAATAGTTATGGCCAGAAGCATAAGAGACATAATAACATGGACAAAGGATGACAGCATAAACAAATTCTATAAATTAGGATAATTCCTTTGGGAAATTGAGTGGTCATGGAACTAGTCTTAGGGCTTGGCTACACTTGCGAGTTAGAGAGCATTAAAGGAGCCCCAGGCATACTAGCTTACTACCCGTCCACACTGGCAAGGCACATAGACTGCTCTGACTCCGCGGCTAGAGCACTCCTGGTACTCCACCTCGGCGAGTGGAATAATGTTTGGTGCGCCCCCGCTGGAGCGCCGTGGTGCCAGAGTGGATGCCCTAGTCTATTAATGTGCTCTGATCGGCCTCCAGAAGTGTCTCACTGTCAAGGTTCCTTCCCCACTCTGAACTCTAGGGTACAGATGTGAGGACCTGCATGAAAGCCCTCCTAAGCTTATTCTTACCAGCTTAGGTTAAAACTTCCCCAAGGTACAAACTTTTACCTTTTGTCCTTGGACCTCATGCTGCCACCACCAAAGTGTTACACAAAGAACAGGGAAAGAGCCCACTTGGAAACATCTTTCCCCCCAAAATCCTCCCAAACCCTATGCCCCCTTTCCTGGGGAAGGCTTGATAAAAATCCTCACCAATTTGCATTGGTGAACACAGACCCAAACCCTTGGATCTTAAGAACAATGAAAAAGCAATCAGGTTCTTAAAAGAAGAATTTTAATTAAAGAAAAAGTAAAAGAATCACCTCTGTAAAATCAGGATGGTAAATACCTTACAGGGTAATCAGATTCAAAACATAGAGAATCCCTCTAGGCAAAACCTTAAGTTACAAAAAGACACAAAAACAGGAATATACATTCCATTCAGCACAACTTATTTTATCAGCCATTTAAACAAAACAGAATCTAACGCATATCTAACTAGATTGCTTACTAACTCTTTATAGGAGTTCTGACCTGCATTCCTCTTCTGGTCCTGGCAAAAGCATCACACAGACAGACAAACTCTTTGTTCCCCCCCCCTCCAGTTTTGAAAGTTACTTGTCTCCTCATTGGTCATTTTGGTCAGGTGCCAGCGAGGTTATCCTAGCTTCTTAACCCTTTAGAGGTGAAAGGATTTTGCCTCTGTCCAGCAGGGATTTTATAGTTCTGTATACAGAAAGGTGGTTACCTTTCCCTTTATATTTATGACACCCACAATGCCTGTTCTAACTACTCTTGTCATCACTTTGAACTCTACTGCCCTGCCCTCAGGTGACCAACCATCAGACCTGCCCTTTAAATTCTCTGGTAATTTTGAAAATCCCCTTTTTGCTCAGCCAGGCATGGAGTGCTCTCAGCAAATCTTTCCAGGTGACCATGCCTCCACGCGCCAGGTGATTCCCAGTATGGAGCAATGGCGAGGTGCTGGACCTCATTAGTGTTTGGGGGGAGAAAGCTGTCCAGTCCCAGCTGGGCTCCAGCAGTAGGAATTATGATACCTTTGGGCAGTTATCAAGGGACATGATGGAAAGGGGCCATGACCAGGATGCACAGCAGTGCAGGGTTGAAGTGAAGGAGCTGCGGAATGCCTACCGCAAAGCCTGCAAGGCAAACAGCTGCTCCGGTGCTGCCCCTGCGACCTGCTGTTTCTACAAAGAGCTGGATGCAATACTTGGGGGTGATCCCACCTCCACTCCAAGTACCACCATGGACACTTCAGAGCCCAATTCAACAAGGCAGGAGGAGCAGGAGGAGCAAAGTGGGAGCGAGGGTGCTGAGGTGGAGGAAGACACCCCGGAATCCCTAGATGCATGCAGCCAGGAGCTGTTCTCAAGCCAGGAGGAAGGTAGCCAGTTGCGGCAGCCGATGCTTGGGGAAGGACAAACACCAGAGGAGGTTCCTGGTAAGCAGCTTTTATTTTGGGAAGGAAGTTATTCGGTGCGGGCTCTTGGGGCAAGGAGGGTTAGGGCTGCATGCATGCCTAGATGTGGAATAGGGCATTGATGTGCTCTCTCACATCGCGGTAATTGGCCTCAGTGATCTCTTCAAAGGTCTTATCCAGAAGTTAGGCAATGCTCTTGCGCAGGTTTCTCAGGAGACCCACTGTAGTCCTTGTCCCAGTAAGGCTAACTTGTCTGTGCCATTGTGCCATGAGGGTCAGGGGGACCATTGCTGCACACAGGCAAGCTGCATATGGGCCAGGGTGGAAGCCGCATTGCAGTAGAAGACCCTCCCTTGCTTCCCAGGTCACCCTCAGCAGCGAGATATCTTCCAGGATGAACTCATGGGGACAGTGTTCAGAATAGGGGCCCCCTCCCACTGTTGGCTCTCCCCAAGGCACAGAAACACAAAGGACAGTACAGCCGTGAAACAATCAGTCATGCTTGACCCTGTGCTTACTCACCATTTTGGGGCTCCCATGCATTATGTTCGCTCCCTTTGGGATGGGCAAATTATGCTATTGTGTAGACTGTGCTTGCCCTTAAGTTCGGGGGGAATCATTTGCTCTGTCTGGTGTGAAAAATGCTGCCTCTGTTAAGTGTTGTATTTTGCCTTTACAGATGCAACCTTGAGATCTCAGCAGTCTGTGTTATCACCGGCTGAAAGACTCCAAAGAATCAGAAAGAGGCCACATAGAAGCAAGGAAGACATGTTGTATGAAGTAATGCAGCATTTGTTGGACCATATTAAAGAAGTTCTGTATTAAAATCACAAATGAGTTTGATTCCCCATAGTTTAAATTCCAGGGTATTACTAATTAAGAGGTCTCTTGGTTTTTGCTACAGTTTCTCTCCCTCTATGTGTGAAACTTGCAAGCTGCTAATTGTGTTAGTACATTCTAAGACAGAGTCTGTTCTCAAAGCAATTCACAGAGAGAGAGAGACTCAAAGCAATACTCTGTAACAACAGAAACAGCACCCAGAGACTCCCCGCCCTTTTGTTGTATTAACAATTGTGATTAAAATAGAGATCGAGGATGTATGTGGATGAATGCTTGGTGTGGATAATAACTGAATGATCAGGGAGGAGCTTTACCATCAGCTGAAGAAGGCATCAAGTGGAAATAACCAGAGGACCCCCGGAGGGCAGACTGGAATCCACCCAACAGCCTCAAGAATGGGAGAACCAAAGAACAAGATAACATCTAGCTGCACGGAGCCATCAGGAATGTGCTATCTGCTGATTGATTCAGCAACAGCATGATGAAGCAATTCCCACAGACTGGCCTAGGAATAAATTCCTATAAAAATAGACTCTAGAAAGTGAGAACTTTGGGGGGGTCTGATTCTGCAAACCAACTTCCAGGAGCATCAGATGAGCATCTGACAAGGCCCTGCTCCCTCCTCATGTCCAGGCCACCTGGCCAGTGGCTTGGCATGAGCAACTCTAAGGCTGGTAACTATGATAACAACCTCGCAGAACCTGTGTGTATGTGTGTGTGTTTGTATGAATGAAGGTGTGAATAAATATGAGCTTGAATGGAATGTTATAGCTATAACTAACTGCTTACTATGATTCTTTCTGTATTCACAATAAATGTGGTATTTTGCCTTTTCCTCTTTATAAGATCCTGCTGGTTTTTAATTTATTGGTATAACACATTCAAGTAATGAAAATCAAAAAGTGTAGGAGTGGCGGGACAGTGAAAGGAGGATCCACCAGCAGAATGAGGCGCGCCAGCACAAAAGCGCGGTGCTCTGGCAGCAAAGCACAGATCGGCTGGTAAGCATAATGGAGAGCCAAGCGGACTCTATCCAGGCATTCGTAGCCATGCAGGTGGAGCACTACTGTGCCCGCCCCCCTGCAGTCCTTGTCCCAAAACTCTTTTCTTTGTGACCCCATGTCACCTCCAACCCATTTCCCCTAACATCTGGGTTCTTACCGCCACCAGCTGCCTCCAACACCTGTAGCTTCACCACCCAGCCCTGAAAACTACGACCCTTACCCACTGCACTCAACACCTATCACCATGCAGTATAGCCATCCTGAAGTGCAGCACTCATTGCACAGCACTCCAGCCAGGAAGGCTGAGTATGATAGCAGGACATAAGCAAATCTGTGATTGTACCGTTCGCCACCCCATCCCCTTGCCCTTTCTGTTTCCCAAGAAGTTGTGTTTCTTTTCAATAAATGAATTTTCTTTTCAATAAATGGATTTTTTGGCTTTGAAAGCATTCTTTATTATTGCATAAATAAAAGATACCTTAGCCCAGGAAAGAAACAGGCACTGCAAATCAGCATAGCAAACACAGATTCCTACTAACATTGGAACCACTGCACTTCACTCTCGTGCAGGGCACCAGACGTTACTGGTGGATTTCAGCCTCAAATTGTTCCCTCAAGGCATCCCTCATCCTTGCAGTCCCGCGCTGGGCCCCTCTAATAGTCCTGCTCTCTGGCTGTTCAAATTCAGCCTCCAGGTGTTGAACTTCTGAGTTCCATGCCTGAGTGAATCGTTCACCCTTCCCTTCCCAAATGTTATGGAGGGTACAGCACACGGATATAACCGCAGGGATGCTGTCATTGGCTAAGTCCAGCTTCCCATACAGAGAGCGCCAGCGGCCTTTTAAACAGCCAAAAGCACACTCCACAGTCATTCTGCACCAGCTCAGCCTGTTGTTGAACCACTCCTTTCTGCTGTCAAGGCTCCCTGTATAGGGTTTCATGAGCCATGGCATTAAAGGTTAAGCGGGGTCTCCAAGGATCACAATGGACATTTCGACTTCCCCTATGGTGATCTTCTGGTCTGGGGAAAAAGTCACGACTTGCAGCTTCCTGAACAGGCCAGTGTTCCAAAAGATGCATGGGTCATGCACCGTTCCAGGCCAGCCTGCGTTAATGTCAATGAAATACCCACGGTGATCCACAAGCACCTGGAGAACCATAGAAAAATACCCCACTGATTAATGTACTCAGAGGCTAGGTGGGCTGGTGCCAGAATTGGAATATGTGTGCCATCTATCGCCCCTCCACAATTAGGGAAACCCATTTGTGCAAAGCTAGCCACAATGTCATGCACGCTACTCAGAGTCACTGTTCTTCTGAGCAGCATGCAATTAATGGCCCTGCAAACTTGCATCAACACAATTCCAATGGTCGACTTTCCCACTCCAAACTGGTTAGCAACCAATCAGTAGCTGTCTGGAGTTGCCAGCTTCCAGATTGCAATAGCCACCCACTTCTCCAGCGTCAAGGCAGCTCTCAATCTCATGTCCTTGCACTACAGGGTGGGGGCGAGCTCCTCACACAGTCCCATAAAAGTGGCTTTTCTCATCCGAAAGTTCTGCAGCCACTGCTCGTCATCCCAGACTTGCATGACGATGTGATCCTACCACTCAGGGCTTGTTTCCTGAGCCCAAAAATGGCATTCTACAGTGGTGAGCATGTCCATGAATGCCACAAGCAAACTCATGTCATATGTGTTACTCGAGTCGATATCATCGTTGGAGCCCTCACTGTCACTTTGGATCATAAGGAATAACTTAACTGCCAAACGTGACGTGCTTGCAAAACTCGTCAGCATACTCCTCAGCAATTTGGGCTCCATTCCCGCAGATCAAAAGGGAAGACAGAGCGTGCAGTACAAAAACCATTGAAAGATGGCTCCAAATGTGGACGAAAGAATAGGGATTGCTGGGATGTAAACCGATGCATCACGGGATGTTGGGACATGACCCAGAATGCCCCGCACCCCCTACCGCTTCCCACAAGCCGCAGAGCCAGAATGGGAAGAGGTGCTCTGTAGGATAGCTGCCCATAATGCACCGCTCCCAATGCTTCTGCAAGTGCTGCAAATGTGGCCATGCCAGTGCGCTTGCAGCTGTCAGTGTGGACAGACTGCAGTGCTTTCCCTACTGCGCTCTCTGAAGGCAGATTTAATTCAAAGTGCTTTACATTTGCAAGTGTAGCCATGCCCTTAATGGAAAACTGCTATAGTGCCTCTGAAACCTAAGCTGTTCTTTCTGAAAAATTGAGCTATTTTTGTTGAAAAAATGAGCTTTTTACTCAGTTAAACTTTCTCTTTCAATAATTGCCTTAAGAGTTTTAGTAAAAACTCTTTACTTTGGACTTTAATTCTTGAGGAAAGTTTTTGGAAAAACTGAAAGCACACTTGGAAAGGCAGACACCCATTTGTGTATGTAAAAAATACATGTGAACCCATACTTGCTCAAGCAGTGACTGCAATTCCATTCATAGATTGGGTAATTACACATGGATATGGGTTGAATTTACAATTACTTAATTTTCATACACAGTTGAAATAATTGGGAACGGAATGTACACATACATTTCATAGAATCATAGAATCGTAGTATTGGAAGGGACCTCAAGAGGTCATCTAGTCCAGTCCCTGCACACATAGCAGGACAAGTATTATCTAGATTATCCCTGAAAAGCGTTTGTCTAACCTACTCTTAAAAATCTCCAATGATAGAGATTCCACAATCTCTGTAGATAATTTATTCCAGTTAACAACCCTGAGAGATAGGAAGTTTTTCCTAATGTACAACCTAAACTCCCCTTGCTGCAGTTTAAGCCCATTGCTTCTTATCCTATCCTCAGAGGTTAAGGGGAACATTTTTTCTCCCTTCTCCTTGTGACAATCTTTTATGTACTTGAAAACAGTTATCATGTCCCCTCTCAGTCTTCTCTTCTCCAGACCAAACAAACCCAGTTTTCTCAATTTTCCCTAATAGGTCATGTTTTCTAGACCTTTAATCATTTTTTTTACTCTTCTGTGGATTTTCTCCAATTTGTCTACATCTTTCCTAAAATCTGGTGCCCAGAGCTGGACACAGTACTTCAGTTGAGGCTTAATCAGCTCAGAGAAGAGCAGAAGAATTACTTCTCGTGACTTGCTTACAACATTCCTGATAATATATCCCAGAATGGTTTGCTTTTTTTGCAATAGTGTTACACTGTTGACTCATATTTAGCTTGTAATCCACTATGACTGCCAGATCCCTTTCTGCAGAACTCCTTCCTAGGCAGTGATTTCCCATTTTGCATTTGTCCAACTGATTGTTCCTTCCTAAGTGGAGTACTTTGAATTTGTCCGTATTGAATTTCATCCTATTTATTTCAGATCATTTCTCCAGTTTGTCCAGTTGATTTTTAATTTTAATCCTCTCCTCCAAAGAACTTGCAACTTCTCCCAACTTGGTATCATCCACAAAGTGTATATAAGTGTATAAGTGTACTCTCTATGCCATTATCGAAATCATTGGTGAAAATATTGACCAGAACCAGACCCATAACTTATCCCTGAGGGATTTACTCAATATGCCCTTCCAGCTTGACTGTGAACCATTGATAACTAGTCTCTAGGAACGGTTTGCAGCCAATTATGCATCCACCTTATAGTAGCTCCATCTAGGACTAGGTTGTATTTCCCTAGATTGTTTATGAGGAATTATTTAAGCTCAGTAACAATGTGGACACAAGAACAAATGGATATAAACTGGCCACCAGGAAATTTAGACTAAAATTAGACAAAGGTTTCTAACCATCAGAGGAGTGAAGTTTTGGAATCGCCTGTCAAGGGAAGCAGTGGGGGCAAAAGATCTATCTGGCTTTAAGATTAAACTCGATAAGTTTATGGAGGAGATGGTATGATGGGATAACATAGTTTTGGTAATTAAATATTCATGGTAAATAGGCCCAATGGCCTGTGATGGGATATTAGATGGGGTGGGATCCGAATTACCCAGGAAAGAATTTTCTGTAGTATCTGGCTGATGAATTTTGCCCATATGCTCAGGGTTTAGCTGATCGCCATATTTGGGGTCGGGAAGGAATTTTCCTCCAGGGCAGATTGGAAGAGGCCCTGGAGGTTTTTCACATTCCTCTGTAGCATGGGGCACGGGTCACTTGCTGGAGGATTCTCTGCTCCTTGAAGTCTTTAAACTACGATTTGAGGACTTCAATAGCACAGATATAGGTGTGAGTTTTTTTGCAGGAGTGGTGGGTGAAATTATGCATTGTGCAGGAGGTCAGACTAGATGATCATAATGGTCCCTTCTGACCTAAATATCTATGAATCTATGAATCTATGAGACAGTCATAAGAGACAGTATCAAAAAAGCCTTACTGAAGTCAAGATATACCACATCTACCACTTTCCTCTATCCACAAGGTTTGTTACCCTGTCATAGAAAGCTATTAGGTTGGTTTGACATGATTTGTTCTTGACAAATCCATGCTGACTGTTACTTATCACCTTATTATATTCTAAGTGTTTGCAAATTGATTGCTTAATTATTTGCTTCATTATCTTTCCAGGTACTGAAGTTAAGCTGACTGTCTATAATTTCCCAGGTTGTCCTTATTTCTTGTTTTATAGATGTGTACTATATTTGCCCCTTCTAGTTCTCTGGAATCTCTCCTGTCTTCCATGATTTTTCAAAGATAATCGCTAATAGCTCAGATACCTTTTCAGTTAGCAATATGAGTATTTTAGGATGTATTTCATCATCCCTGGTGACTTGAAGACATCTAACTTGTCCAAGTAATTTTAACTCTCCCCCCTTCCCATTTTAGCCTCGGACCCTACCTCGTTTTCACTGGCATTCACTATATTAGACGGCCATTTATCACTAACCTTCATATGCATGTAACTTTCCATTTTGTAAAAAAATAGCTCAAAATCTCTTATCCTATGTATAAAAAAGTACATGGTAAAGTATAAAGAAAAGGATTACTTGTGGCACCTTAGAGACTAACCAATTTATTTGAGCATAAGCTTTCATGAGTTACAACTCACTTCATCGGATGCATACTGTGGAAAATACAGAAGATGTTCTTATACATACAAACCATGAAAAAATGGGTGTTTACCACTACAAAAGGTTTTCTCTCCCCCCACCCTACTCTCCTGCTGGTAATAGCTTATCTAAAGTGATCACTCTCCTTACAATGTGTATGATAATCAAGTTGGGCCATTTCCAGCATAAATCCAGGTTTTCTCCCCACCCCCACCCCCACCCCCCAAACCCACTCTCCTGTTGGTAATAGCTTATCTAAAGTGATCACTCTCCTTACAATGTGTATGATAATCAAGATGGGCCATTTCCAGCACAAATCCAGGGTTTAACAAGGACATCGGGGGCGGGGGGGGGAGAGAGGACAAAACAAGGGGAAATAGGTTACCTTGCATAATGACTTAGCCACTCCCAGTCTCTATTCAAGCCTAAGTTAATTGTATCCAATTTGCAAATGAATTCCAATTCAACAGTCTCTTGCTGGAGTCTGGTTTTGAAGTTTTTCTGTTGTAATATCACAACTTTCATGTCTGTAATCGCGTGACCAGAGAGATTGAAGTGTTCTCCGACTGGTTTATGAATGTTATAATTCTTGACATCTGATTTGTGTCCATTTATTCTTTTACGTAGAGACTGTCCAGTTTGACCAAAGTACATGGCAGAGGGGCATTGCTGGCACATGATGGCATATATCACATTGGTAGATGTGCAGGTGAACAATCCTCTGATAGTGTGGCTGATGTTATTAGGCCCTGTGATGGTGTCCCCTGAATAGATATGTGGGCACAGTTGGCAAAAGGCTTTGTTGCAAGGATAAGTTCCTGGGTTAGTGGTTCTGTTGTGTGGTATGTGGTTGCTGGTGAGTATTCGCTTCAGGTTGGGGAGCTGTCTGGAGGCAAGGACTAACCTATTTCCCCTTGTTTTGTCCTACCCCCCCCCCAACCCCCTTCCTCAGTCGTCCTTGTTAAACCCTGGATTTGTGCTGGAAATGGCCCAACTTGATTATCATACACATTGTAAGGAGAGTGATCACTTTAGATAAGCTATTACCAACAGGAGAGTGGGTTTGTGGTGGGGAGAGAGATGGTAAAGTATATTTTTACTGTCAAATTGTGAGCATCATGGATGAAGGGCTGTAAAAGTAAGATTGTATTTTGGTAGAATAACAAATTAACAGAGTAGATGTGTGAAATTCACAAATTTGTTTTGCAGAATTAAATGCACAAAGATTTACTGTGTCTTACCTTAACAGTTTCATTTTCTGCCCCAGAAACTTTCCCTAATTTTAGGTGGGACTTTGTCATTTTGCTGAAATGTATTAAAAAGATAACATGCCATTTTCCCCCATGCTTTTGATACAAATGCCATCTTTTGCTTAACTTGACCCACTTCCCCTGGAAAATGTTTCCTTTTGCTAGAAAATGCATGCAACTTAGCAAAATTTTCCACAAAAAGGGTCCATTTTCAAGTCTGTAAAAACAAAAAACAGAAAAACCTTGAATACTGAGACTATTTCAAACAATTCTAATTTGTGGTGTTCTCTTAGTTTTACTCTGGTAGTGCTTTTGCCTTTAGTATATATATATATATTTAGGTCAGATTGAATAGAAGACTATATACAAATTGTTATCTTACTAAGGTCTAAGATTTTTCTCAGTTGCATAACATCAGAAAAGTTGACATGACTGGTCCGTGTTTGCTGCTCTTGGACCCTTACTCAGGCAAAAAAACCCCAAAACGAACACTTCAAAGATGGTTTTGTTTATGTAGGTTGTGCCTGAGTAAAGACTTCAGAATCACATCCATCTCATGTATTTTTCTCTCAAAAACTGAATGCCATCACCAAAACATATAAGGGAAAAAGATATCAACCTTGTCTTGTTGACCAAGTTTACCCAATACAGCAAAAAATATCCCAGTTGAGTGGTTAAATGCTTTCTCTGCTTTAACCAGGCTTTTATTTATTTATGATGATGTATAATATTTCAGAAAAGTGCTATATATATTTCTGTATGGGCGCACAAAGGAATGGAGAAGGCTCAAGAAGGCTTTACCCTTGCATCCTTGCTTGGGCACTCTGAAAAAGCACTTGATCTTATAAACTAGGTGCAAGCTTGATCATGTAAATTGTAGGCTCCTTCGAGTAGGGTCCATCTTTTTGTTGTTCTGTTTATACAGTGCATAGCACAATAGGATCCTGGTTCAAAACTGGTGCTTCCAGGTGCTCCTGTAATATCAATAGTAAGCAATAATAAAATAGTAAGTGTGCATACATGGAATTCCAATTGATTTCAGTGGGCATGCCATGCATGCTGTATTTGAAGAATCAGACCGTTTTTTTATCTTATTTCTGTTTCACACTTAAATTCCCATTGACTTTAACCAGAGTTCTACAGGTGAAAAGGACAGCAGGAGTGAGGTATACTGAGAACTGCTACCTTACTGAAACAGGGTTGAGACTATTTTGCCTTGAACATGAATGTCTTTGAGTTTTTATTTAACTCACAACTTAAGAGAGACACAGTAGAATGTTTAAATAATGTTACAGACAAACTAAATGAAGTAATATATTTTATTGGACCAATTTCTGCTGGTAGAAGAAACAGGCTTTTCAGTTTTGTGGAGCTCTTCTTCAGGTCAGGAAAAGGTAACAAGCGTGTCACAGCTAAATACAAGGTGATAAGCATAAGGAGTTAACACATGTTGCAAGAAACCACTTAAAATGAAGTGGGCAATTAACACTTCTGCAATCATAGGACAAAGAAGGATAAGTAGGTTACAAATTGTTGTAATGAGCCATAAAACCAGTGAATCTGCTGAGAACATGATTTTTAGTGTCTAGCAGAGTTGTGAATTTAAGTACCCATATGTTAGGCAAATAATGTTAGGCAGACAGATGCTTTTGCCAACAATGAAGTTCTTCTACCTCTGTGCTGTATTTCTTCTGTCTTCCTTTTCAAATAATGTTGTCAGCCCCTATTCAAAATACTTCATTGTGGTGCTACTTCATTCCATGCTTCTCAATTTCATTGTTTATCTATTTTGTCCTTGTTTTTATTACTAAGGGAACTGATATTTTACATGCCACAACCTATTTATAAAAATATAAAATGAAGCACTGATTAAATGATTTTACATAGCTATCCTATATCAAGTCAGGTGTTCATTTACAACTTTGAAAGCTTTTGGAGCAATAATGTGCTTAATTTTGTTGCCATGAAAAGAAATCAGTTAAACAGAACTGAAGAGAGAACAATACATCTCAGAGAATATTTGTGTTACTCTGGAAGGAAACAGTGTTCTGAATGCATCATTCAATGGAAGACTTCCAATACTGTTTTACAACAGTACTGTTTTACAGTGATTCCACTGTTTTACAAAGTTATCCTTGTGAAGTATAGTTTGGACGGAAGCTTTCTTAAATTTCTTATCGCACGTGGCACATTTAAAAACACATATAATTCTCCTACATGTAAGGAATATAAGGGCAGATCCTCAGCTGATGTAAATAGTTATAGCTCCAGAGAAGTGAATTAACACCAGTTGAGGATATGTCCCATGGTTTCAATATTTAGCAGTAGTATGGGAACTCTAACTCAGTTTACAATTAAGCCATACTGTAAGATCAAATTTGCTGATTTCCAAATAATACTGTCTTACCTCATTTCTCAAAGATTTAAAAGTCAAGGACAAAATTTTCAAACTTGGTTCCTAATTTTAAGTAATCTAAATTTGTATTTAGGCATCGAAATAAAAGTGACTTGATTTCTATATAAATGTGGCCTGTTCTGAGTACTCCCGGTTCCCAGTGAGGTCATTAAAGCATGAGCAAATCATTTTTACTGAACTGGATGGTGAAATATGTAAGAAAAAAGGTAAAAAGTTTCTGGCTAATATATTATAACCAACTAGTGTCTGTTTAGTACTATAAAGGTCAAACAGATATCTTATTTACCGTTCCTTCACAAGGTATACTAGGTACACCAGGTATAGTTAAGACTCAAGAAGACTACACATTTAAAATTGCTCTTTTGAAAAACAATATATAGAAACCTCCTGGAACTGACTGATAAATGGTGTGATTGAGGGAACTATCTAGGTAAGATTTTATATATATATATGTATATATATATATATAGAATTAGAACAACATCTGCTCTTCCTGTTACACTAGCTAAGCTCTATCTATCTATCATGTAAATAAAAATAAGGGGAGATTTTCAAAGTCACAAAGCTATATGCTGTGACATAACAGCTATATTCCCCTTTCCTTCTGAAAGTCAGTGTCAGTGGATAAGTTGACCACCAGTTGAAGACAGAAAGTTCTCATCTCTAGTAAATGGCTAGGTAGAGTATACTTTCTACGACGCATTCAGCATAGGCTACTTCCAGAGGCAGTATACCGAAGTAATGGCCCTTTCCAACTCCCATTAAAGTAATTGGGAATTTTTTCCATTGACTTCAACTGAAGTTAGATGAGACAATATATGAACCAATGGTTGTTCCGATATGGAAAGACCTATGTTGCAGATAGTTTGGTAATGAAAAATATCACAATAGCAATAAAATGCAAATAATGCTACTAAAATCTATCTATTTTAGGATTCTGTATAGTGTCATTCACCATATTATGTAAGGCCCAGATCCAGCAAAGCACTTAAGTACATGCTTAACTATAAGTCTTAAGTTACAGTCATTTTGATTCCTTTATTGTTTAACTTTATAGTTATAGTTTATACAAACTTATAATTAAGCAAGTGCTTAAGTGCTTTGCTGGATCTGGGCCTGAGTGTTTAATGATTATTTTATAATATAATGACATGTGCCCAGCATGAGGGCAGAAAGAACTTGTCTCTCTAGAGCCCTGTTTGCCATTAAGCACTCAAATTATCATCTTGTTGCCTGATAATCAGTTCACTTCAATGTACTGTAAATTGGATCATTATTATTAATTTTTGCCATCTCCCAGGCAATTCATGAACCATTTTTAGAATTTCAAAAAGCGGTTCATGAATCAGACAAACAAAATAATATAAAAAAAAACCCAGCCCACAATGAGATGATGACTCAGAGTCCTCTACTGTAGCTGTGTCAACTGAAGTACATCTGAAATCTGATGAGGATTGGCGTTGATGCAGAAAAGGCCGTGATGAGTATGAAACAATATGTTGAATTTATATGTTAAGACTTTTTGTTGGTTTTGGCAATTTCACTGAAGATTATTTGAGAAATCCATAAACATCTGGATGGAGGGAGGGGGAAGTTGCTTTATACGAAAATGATGAAGTTTATATTGGGCTACAACACTATAAATGGAAGAGAAAGTAGTTTCTTGCACAGCTGTTTCCAATTTTGTTAGCATATTTCAAGCCAAATGCACTGTAAAAAATTAAACCACAAAATCTACATTGAAATAACATTTTATATGTCTGCATTGTACCCATAGGGGCAAAATTTCAAGGTGCCTCAATCTCAACAAAACTTTGAGTGCTTGGTCAGTTGCACCTTCAAAAGACAAAAGCAATGAGCACAAATGCAACTTGTTGATTCTTATTCTGTCTATTTTGAATGCAAAGAAACAATTTCCCAAAACAATAGCTACATTAAAAAAAAATCTGGACAGGAAAGGCAGGAATATTCAGAATTAAAGTTTTCTTTCCAGTCTGACACACCACGTCAAACAGCTGTGCCTAGACCGAATCGAGAGAGGTGCTGAGCATATACAACTCCCATGTTGTCTGCAGATGCTCATAATTTATTAGGATCAGGCCATGAGTATTGCAGCACATTCTCTGAAATACAACAGTTCTTCATAGTTACTTTTATTCATTATTATTTTTATAGCACTATAGATGTGCATACTGCTTTTCATATATAAAGTGGTTTCCCTACCCCTGAAGAGTTTATAATCTAAGGACTCACTCCCGTCTCCAGCTGAACTGCTATTAGAGGCAAAACTCAACTGGAGTTTTGTATGAATAAGGAGCAAAGGGATCAGGCTATATATTTCGTGAGGTATGAGGGATGGTTTTGTATGAGTAACAGTGTCACTAAGAAAGATGGGAGGACAAAGGTTAAAATAATAAGATCATGCAATTGCTGAGGTTATTGATACATACATATTGAGATTACTCAGTTTTGGGTTGTTTTGAATGAACATTTTTTGAATGAAAGGTTTCAAATCTCTCAATTTGAAATGGTTTAAAAATTTTCTGGAATTTTTTTAAAAAAGGTTTAAAAACTCATAAACAAAAGAAACCAAAAAAATGAAACCAACACAATGTTTTCTTTGATCTGATTTTTTCATTTTCTTTCAGTTTGCCAAAAAGTTAAGAAACATTTTGTATCAAGTCAATTTTAAACTAACGGTTTTGGTGTTTGTTCGTTTTTTTAATTTTTCAGTTTAGCCACTGAACTAAAAAATAAGTTTTGCACAGCTCTATTTAAAAATACCTCAGAAAGATCATTATTGGGCTCATCCTTGATGCCTGTGTCACAAAATAATTATTTCTGTATGATGAATACATATGGGTATTTCAATCACATTACTTATGTGACAGAGACAGCAGATATGAAGTCACTACTATGACTATACATATAGCCCCTATCTACCATGCTATTGCAGAAGCAGTACTCCATTGCCTTTGCATACATTTTACACAATATGACTCTTGAGTGTGAATACAGGGGTATATTCTGTCACAGACGACTATATTTTCTTAGCTCTTTCCCTTTTTCTTTCAAACATGCCAATGTCTCTTTTACCATAGTACCCCTGGGGGTACTGAACACCACAAAAACTGGACATTGCTTGGTACAAGTTATAAAAATGTTCATATTCTAAATTAAAAACAGAGATTTCAGAGAAGATACTCTGTCGTGTATCTTCAGCTCGTGTTTCGTGGGGTTTTTTGTTTGTCCTGTGAAAGTGGAGATCAGCAGGGAGATTGGCTGGTTAATTAGCTAAGAGTCAAGAAAGTAAAGACACGTACAGAAAGGCACATAAAAGAAAGAGAAAGGGAGGGACCCAGAAAGGAGACGAGGAGAATAATAATTAAAAAAGGGAAATAGAAAATGGAAATGAATTGTGAGCTAATAAATTTCAAGGATTGTGTACGGTTATTTACTCTGCTGTTCAATAAAGAATATAGTTACCATGGCAACTACCAAATCACATGGTTTGTATGCTACTTCAGATCTTTTTTTACAGATACTTAGCATTATGTCATCTGAGCTGCAGAGTCTTAGATTTTTAAAGGACTTTTTTTCCTCCCGGTAACAATACATTACCTTTGGTTTTAGGAACAGGACATTCTATTTATTTGAAGAGGATAATTATGAGACATTCTTTTTTCAACCAGTGGGTAGTCACTTGTTTCTTTTTAAATAGGTGTCAGGTGAGGGCTCTAAGAGCTTTATGCCATATAGCTCATTTTCCCCTAGTCTACCTTTTGTTCCAGAAAGTGGAGGAAGGTAACCAGGAGGATATCCATTTTGACCAACAGGGAGGAATTGGTAGTGAATCTGAAGGTGGAAGGCAATTTGGGTGAAAGTGATCATGAAATGACAGATTTCATGATTCTAAGGAACAGAAGGACTGAAAGCAGCAGAGTAAGGACAATGGACTTCAAAAAAGCAGACTAAAAACTAGAGAACTGGTAGGTTAGGTCCCATGGGAAGAAAATCTAAGAGAAAAAGGACTTCATGAGAGCTAGCCATTTCTCAAGGAGACAGTATTAAAGGTACAACTGCAAACTATACTGATGCTAAGGAAAGAAAGGAAGAATAGTAAGAGGACAATATGGCTTCATGAGGACCCCTTTAATGACCTGAAAATCAAAAAGGAATCCTACAAAAAGTGGAAACATAGACAAATTGCTAAGGAGGAGTATAAAAATATAGCACAAGCATTTAGGAACAAAATCAGAAAGGCTAAGGCACAAAATGAATTACAACTAGCAAGGGACATAAAAGGCAATAAGAGGTTCTATAAATACATTAGGATCAAGAGAAAGACAAAAGAAAATGAAGATTCTCTACTTTGCAGGGAAGGATAGCTAATAACTGATGACATAAAAAACCTGAGGTGTTTAATGCTATTGTGCTTCATTCTTCGCTAAAAAGTTTAATGATGACCAGATTCCCAACATAATTAAAATGATCGGCAAGGGGGAAGGAATGGAAGCCAAAATAAGGAAAGACCAATCTAAAGAATAAGTTAGATGTGTTCAGGTCAGCAGGTCCTTATGAAATTAATTCATCCTAGGGTACTTAAGGAACTAGTTGAAGCAATCTCAGCACTGTTAGCAATTATCTTTGAGAAGTTCTGCAGGATGGAGGTCCCAGAAGAGTGGAAAAGGGTAAGCATACTGCCTATCTTTAAAAAGGGGAACAAAGAGGGCAAAGGGAATTATAGACCAATCAGCCTAACGTCAATACCTGGAAAGCTACTGTAACACACTATTAAACACTGCATTTGTAAGCTCTTGATTTCCTTCTTTGATGGGGTTAATGGCCTAGTAAATGGTGAGGGAAGGAGTAGATGTGATATATCTGGATTTTTAGTAAGGCTTTTGGCACTGTCCCACATCACATTCTCATAAGCAAACTAGGGAAATGTGGTGTAGATTAAATTAGTATAAGGTGGGTACACAACTGGTTGAAAGCTTATACTCAGAGAGTAGTTATCAACAGTTTTCTGTCAACGTGGGAAGGCATATCTAGTAGGGTCCTGCCATGGTCAGTCCTGGATCCAGTGTAGGCCTTGCATGAACAATGCAAAAAGTAAGGAAGAAGTAAGGAAACAGAGGTTAACAATGAACAAAGCATAAACTCACAAAAGACCTTTTAAATAACACGTAGTTAGTAGATAAAGAAAAGGTAAGAAATTAGTAGACGAATCAGAAAGTGCTTGATATGATATATTAACCAATAGTATTAAGTGTAAGTGTGTATATAAACTGACTCATGACTATATACATTGGATGTGTGGTATATCTTGTATCCAGCCCCAACATTTAAGCCTGATCAATTCAAAAGTAGTTTTATTGTATGCCAATAAGAACATACGAATGGCCATACTGGGTCAGACCAAAGGTCCATCCAGCCCAGTATCCTGTTTACCAACAGTGGCCAATACCAGGTACCCCAGAGGGAGTGAACCTAACCTAATGATCAAGTGATCTCTCTCCTGCCATCCATCTCCATGCTCTGACAAACAGAGGCTAGGGACACCATTCCTTACCCATCCTGGCTAATAGCCATGAATGGACTTAACCTCCATGAATTTATCTCGTTCTCTTTTAAACCCTGTTATAGACCCAGCCTTCACAACCTCCTCAGGCAAGGAGTTCCACAGGTTGACTGTGTGCTGCGTGAAGAAGAACACCCTTTTATTTGTTTTAAACCTGCTACCCATTAATTTCATTTGGTGGCCCTAGTTCTTTTATTATGGGAACAAGTAAATAACTTTTCCTTATTCACTTTCTCCACACCACTCATGATTTTATATACCTCGATCATATCCCCCCTTAGTCTCCTCTTTTCCAAGCTGAAAAGTCCTAGCCTCTTTAATCTCTCCTCATATGGGACCCGTTCCAAACCCCTAATCATTTTAGTTGCCCTTTTCAGAACCTTTTCTAATGCCAGTATATCTTTTTTGGGATGAGGGGACCACATCTGTACTCAGTATTCAAGATGTGGGTGTACCATGGATTTATATAAGGCAATAAGATATTCTCCATCTTATTCTCTATCCCCTTTTTAATGATTCCTAACATCCTGTTTGCTTTTTTGACGGTCACTGCACACTGCGTGGATGTCTTCAGAGAACTATCCACAATGACTCCAAGATCTTTCTTCTGATTAGTTGTAGCTAAATTAGCCCCCATCATATTGTATGTATAGTTGAGGTTATTTTTTTCAATGTGCATTACTTTACATTTATCCACATTACATTTCATTTGCCATTTTGTTGCCCAATCACTTAGTTTTGTGAGATCTTTTTGAAATTCTTCACAGTCTGCTTTGGTCTTAACTATCTTGAGCAGTTTAGTATCATCTGCAAACTTTGCCACCTCACTGTTTACCCCTTTCTCCAGATCATTTTTGAATAAGTTGAATAGGATTGGTCCTAGGACTGACCCTTGGGGAACACTACTAGTTACCCCTCTCCATTCTGAAAATAAAGTAACATCAGTGACAAGTATGGAGTTGAACTGGTTTCTTGGACTCCAGAGAACTGGATAAAGTGAACACCCAGAGCTGGACAAAGTTCTGAAAGCCAGGAGCTGCTCATCTGGAGTAGCTTAAGTATACACCCCTTAGTGTGAGGGTCGCTACCTAAAGTAAGGGAAATGGCATTGGTCAAATTCAAGGGTTTAAATATGAGGAAGTTGGTACCATGCTGGAGAAGTGGGTTAAATTTAAGAGTGGACCTTATGGACTTCCCAAAGAAGTATTTAGGGGAAGACTAAGACCGAGTGAAAAAGGAACTCCAGAGAGCGGTATTAGATGGGGGGAAAAAATGCTTGGCAGAGCATGGCAGATGTCCATTGAATGCCACAAATAAATAAATAATTGGCAGAGCACAGCAAAGGTCTGATGAATGCCTCTGAAATTTTCAAAAAAATAGGAGCCACTGGCAGTCATGGAAAATATAGTATCTAGGTTTTGTTCTTGTTGTTGGTTTTTTAACCCTAAGGCAAAGAAAGCCCAAATCAGGGCAGCACAAGGAATATTTCTGGTGGCTAATACCTTACAAATGAAATGTGCCACTTTGAGGGATGAATGCAAAAAGCATAAATAGCCAATCAAAGTTGTAGAGGAGGAAACAAACTAAATGGAATAGATTCTTTAAAGGTCAGGGGCGGAAACAATGTCTGTTACGTATTTGCATAAATCCAAAATAAAAGGGAGCAAGGACTGTATTTAGTGAGTACAGCTTTGCAGGCAAAGTGTACTAAATTAAGAAATAAATGCAAAATCATAGAAGATTAGCTTACAGCCGCTTCAGAAAAGTCAGCTGAGAAATGTGTTACTCTGGGAGATAAGATAGAAGAATTATGGTCCCAGAATTTAGTAGCGACAGAGGTCTTGGGAAGTGTCTTATTAAACAGTGAAAAACTGAAGCAGGTGATTTAAGAAAAAGGTATGTGCAATTAAAAGGCACTTTTGCACAAATTAACACTACAGCACTCAGAGGGGATTAGATAGATGGGGGAAGTGGAAGTGATAAAATGTTAAAGAGGAAGTTAAAGTGCTTAAAAAAAAGAACACTTGGTTTAATAATAAAACCTAGTTATGGCAGTATACCTTGGTGCATTCATGCCTGCTCAAATCCTTAGTAATCAAAGAAATGATGCAAAGGGGAGGACAGGTGGTAACAACCACCACCACCATGCTCCTCCTCTCCCCCAGCCTTTACAGACATTCTGAAGGAAATGGGCCCTTCCCATTGGATGTGTCTGCAAAAAATCAATTGTAAATGATGCTGCATGCACAGAGTGACAATTTGACTTGAATTATTGGACTATGGATGATTTAGTCAAAATCACTAAAAAAAAGAAAATAGGGATTTCTATTATGGCTTGACTGCTTCCGAATGTATTATGGGGGATGTAACCAGGATACACATGTGTAGAAAAATAACTAAGAGCAATGCAAGAGGCTTGATCAGCTCAAACAACAGATTATAAGGCAAAAAAAGGGGGAAACACCTACTAATTTGAAAAAGAAAGTCAGAAAAAGAAACATGTATGTGTAACAACTAGCTTATTAAAGTCACAGACAGCTGAGATGTAGAAGGAAAACAGGGGGATAAAAATAGCAGTAAAACAAATTGTTGCTCGAATACAGCAATTATCAGACCTCAGGACAAACAAGGTTTGGCCTGTGAAAAACTTATCTGTAGTTTAAATATAAAAATAAAATTGCAGTTTAGAAATGTGAGTAACTTAAATGTGCTATCTGCTCGTAACTTGCAATTTACATAGAGAAAACTTCAGGAGTGCAAAACCATTTTAGGAAAGAAGAAGGTTCAAAGGGTCAGCTGGCAAGGCTAAGCTGAACAAGTTTAAAATATTTATTTGGTCTGCCATAATAAACTGTTTACATCACAGCAAGGGACTGAGAAACTTAAGAAAACACCTATTGAAAAGAAAATGTCAAATGTATTTGTAAAATAAATTGGCTTTTGAAATATTCCACTAAAAATCCATCCGAATCTTTCATTAATCACCACTGTAGTCCTGGGAATGTGTTGCTGGTAATAAGCCTTAAAAAAAGACGCAAAAAGAGAAAAAATATGTCTCAATGAAAAGACTGCCATACTAAAAAAGAAAAAGGAAAAAAAAAGGTGTGGACATATAGGCCTTGCATGAATAATACAGGAAGAAGTAAGGGAAACAGAGGTTAACAATGGACAAAGCATACACTCACAAAAGGCCTTGTAAATAACATGTAGTTAGTAGATAAAGAAATATTTAGTAAGTAAGTAAGTAAATAAGTAAGAAGAGTAATGTATAGTAAGCTTGCAGCTGCGGCTTTGCTTTTTGTGGAATACTTTGCAGTTTGTGGAAAGTACGTGATATGTACAGGGATTGGTTGCAAAAACAAGTAGACCAACCATAAAGTGTATGATATGATGTATTAACCAATAGTAAGAAGGGTAAGCGTGTCTATAAACTGATTCATGATTTTGTACGTTGGATGTGTGATATACCCTGTACCCGCCCCTTAGACTTGAGGCTGATCTACTCAAATGTAGTTTGATTGCATGCCAATAAAGAAACATTAGTGATGACACGAGAGTTGAACGGATTTCTTGGATTCCAAAAAACTGTATAAAATGTTCTTCCAGGACTGGACACGGTGTTCTGGATAAGGTGAGTGGAAAAGGTCTCAGAGGGAATCCCAGCCTCTGGTACTATTCAATATTTTCATTAATAGTTAGATAATGGAGTGAAGAGTATGCTTATAAAATTTGCAGATGACACCAAGGTGGGAGGGGTTACAAGCACTTTGGAGGATAGGATTATAAATCAAGACAACCTTGACAAATTGTAAAGTTGGTTTGAATTCAGCAGGATGAAAATCAATAAAGACAAGTGCAAAGTATTTCACTTAAGAAATAAAAATCAAATGCACAACTATAAAATGGGGACTAACTGGCTAGGTGGTACTGTTGAAAGGACTCTAGGTGTTATAGAGGATCACAAAATGAATATGAATCAACAATAATGATGCAGCAGCAAAAAGGCTAATGTCACTCTGGAGTGTAATAACAGGAGTGTCATATGAAAGACATGGGAGGTAATTGTCTTACTCTACTGGGCATTGGTGAGGCTTCAGCTTGAGTACTGTGTTCAATTCTGTGTGCCATCTGGAAAGATGTGGACAAATTGGAGAGAGTCCAGAGGCAAGCAATAAAAATGATAAAGGGCTTAGAAAACCTGACCTATGAGAAAAGGTTAAAAAAACTGGGTATGTTTAGTCTTCAGAAAAGAAGGGGGGGGTGGAGAATCTGATAGTCTTCAAATATGTTAAAGGCTGTTATAAAGAGGATGGGGATCAATTTTTCTCCACATCCAGTGAAGGTAGAACAAGAAGTATAGAATCATAGAATAGAATCATAGAATATCAGGGTTGGAAGGGACCTCAGGAGGTCATCTAGTCCAACCCCCTGCTCAAAGCAGGACCGATCCCCAATTAAATCATCCCAGCCAGGGCTTTATCAAGCCTGACCTTAAAATCTTCTAAGGAAGGAGATTCCACCACCTCCCTAGCTAACGCATTCCAGTGTTTCACCACTGTCCTAGTGAAAAAGTTTTTCCTAATATCCAACCTAAATCTCCCCCACTGCAACTTGAGACCATTACTCCTCGTTCTGTCATCTGCTACCACTGAGAACGTTCTAGATCCATCCTCTTTGGAACCCCCTTTCAGGTAGTTGAAAGCAGCTATCAAATCCCCCCTCATTCTTCTCTTCCGCAGACTAAACATGCCCAGTTCCCTCAGCCTCTCCTCATAAGTCATGTGTTCCAGTCCCCTAATCATTTTTGTTGCCCTCCGCTGGACTCTTTCCAATTTTTTCCACATCCTTCTTGTAGTGTGGGGCCCAAAACTGGACACAGTACTCCAGATGAGGCCTCACCAGTATCGAATAGAGGGGAACAATCACGTCCCCCGATCTGCTGGCAATGCCCCTACTTATACATCCCAAAATGCCATTGGCCTTCTTGGCAACAAGGGCACACTGTTAACTCATATTCAGCTTCTCGTCCACTGTAACCCGTAGGTCCTTTTCTGCAGAACTGCTGCCGAGCTATTCGGTCCCTAGTCTGTAGCGGTGCATTGGATTCTTCCGTCCTAAGTGCAGGACTCTGCACTTGTCCTTGTTGAACCTCATCAGATTTCTTTTGGCCCAATCCTCCAATTTGTCTAGGTCCCTCTGCATCCTATCCCTACTCTCCAGCATATCTACCTCTCCTCCTAATTTAGTGTCATCTGCAAACTTGCTGAGGGTGCAATCCACACCATCCTCCAGATCATTTATGAAGATATTGAACAAAACCAGCCCCAGGACCGACCCTTGGGGCACTCCACTTGATACCGGCTGCCAACTAGACATGGAGCCATTGATCACTACCTGTTGAGCCCGACAATCTAGCCAGCTTTCTATCCACCTTATAGTCCATTCATCCAGCCCATACTTCTTTAACTTGCTGGCAAGAATACTGTGGGAGACAGTGTCAAAAGCTTTGCTAAAGTAATGGGCTTAATCCGCACAAGTGAGGTTAGATATTAGGAAAATCTAGCTAACTATAAGGGTAGTTAAGCTCTGGAATAAACTTCCAATGGAGGTTGTGGAATCCCCATCACTGGAGTTTTTTAAAAATAAGTTGGACAAACATCTGTCAAGGATAGTCTAGGTTTATTTGGTCCTGCCATAGCACAGGGGGCTGGACATGATGACTTCTTGAATCCTTTTCAGCTCTATATTTCTATTAATCTAAGATATACAGAGCATACCTCAGTGCCTAACCAGTTTTTAAAGTGCAATAAAGGAAGATAACTGCCTTCCATACCCTAACGAGCTGTCTGTAGCACTATGACACTAAACCTTAGAAAGGGAGGATCTCAATAAAAATGAGTACGCTAGACAAAAGGGCCTTAAAGTTAAAAGTAAGGAAATTAAAATCCTTAGGCTCAGCATGGAGGCTACTTAGGCATGCCAGAATTGAATCACAGAAGGTCTGCATACCCTTAAACAAAAAAAGGAAACAGGAAGGGAAGTTAAACAACAGTAGGATTACATGGAGGGTTCAAAAGGTTATTCAAGCCAAACAGACATCTGTCAGAACCTGGAAATCCAGTCCATGTGAATCCAATGTAAAGGAGCATAAATGATAGCCAGTGAAATGCAAGTTGAAAATTAGGAGGCGTAACTGAAGATTTGGGGCCTGATCCAAAGCCCATTGAGGTCAATTAGTCTTTCCATTGACTTGAAATGGCTTTGGATCAAGCCCATGAAATGGCTTTGCTTCAGGCTCAAATTGGGCGAGTTCATGGCACACTAGCACTTCTCCCAAGCCTGCCACCATCATACCCCATTCCTCTCCCCCAGTCTTGGCTGTGAGTGGCCGGTGAGGTGTCATCCAAAATTCCAGAGGCAGAGCAAGGGCATGAAAGTGACACACTCAGGCAGCTGCTACAGCACATATGCCAGCAGGGGGAGCTGGAGCACAACCTGCCAAAGAAGGGGAGCAAGCCAACAGAAAGCTGCCACTGCTTCAGAAGCACTGCTATGACTGCTACTCTATCTGCTGGTCAAGGTAGGACTCTGAAGTTCTCCCCTCCTCTTTCCATGGCCACCGTGGAGCAAAGGAGGACTTCAAGATTCTCTTCCTCCTCTTCCCTTTCTCCTCTTCTGCTTCTTCTCTCCCTCTTTCCCTAAGCTCTCTCTTCCCTCTATTTTTCTCATCTGCTTCCTTCCCTTTCTCCTCTTTTTTCTTAATTTCTTTCTCCCTTTCACCAAGAAATGGGGACAAGGGAACATGGAGCTGGGATGAGGAGTGACGTGGACAGAAAAAGTGGTGGGATGGGTTTATGGGCAGTGTTGCTGGTAGAGCTTGTGTTTTGGCTGGAGTTTGAGTAGCTGCCACTACTTATGTGTGGTTGGTTTCTTTTCCCTTTGACCTCTATTCTTGAATAGGAAATACAGGAAGATATAAAATCAAACAACAAAAACATTTTAAAGAAACCCTTAAAAGACTCATCTGCTGGGTGATCAGGGTGTGAAGGGAACAAAGGGATAATAAGGAAAATGAAGAGAAGCTAAAAAATTCCTTTGCCTTATGTCTTCATCAAAGAGGCTGTTGCGCTGAAGCCTATTGTTTTCAAGTAAATAGACATGAACAATTGTTAAGAGATCGGGAGGGTCAGAGGAGGAAGTGTTAAACCAAAAAATTTCCTATTAAAATCAGCCAGGATACTAGAGGACAGGAGATTAGCAAATCCTGAAAGGCACTAGGGGCAATTCTTGGAATGACAGTACCAGAAAAAGGTGTTGAAGCAATAATTAAATTGTGTATAACTATGTCACTGACACACCAAGCCCTTTTTGAGGGTTTGTAGAAAGAGGAACCTAGATCCAAAGCCTGCCTGCTGTTGCATCTCTGTAAATATACAAGTCTGTGAACCTATGTTGCAGAGTATGCATTTTAAATGTGTATTAGCCAAATGCAGCAGCTTTTAAGTGTTAAATGTATGTGTTGTGTTCCAGATGCCATGAGCTTTAATAGGAATCTAAGTATTTATATGGTTTCCATTGCCTCTTCAGTGCCTAACAATGGGGTCCTGGTCCTGACTGGGGCTCCCAGTGACTACAGTAATATAAACAATAAAAGCATCAGCACTATAGTATATGAGCATCTCATCAACATGAATACACTCTTGTGAGTTAGCTACAGAAGAACCTCAGAGTTACAAACACCAGAGTTACAAACTGACCGGTCAACCATGCACCTCATTTGGAACCGGAAGTACACAAGGGCAGCAGCAGAGACAAAAAAATCCAAAACAAAACCAAAAAATCAAACACAGCACAGTATTGTGTTAAACATAAACTACAAAAAATAAAAAAAAGCAAAAGTTAAAAAAAAGATTTGACAAGGTAAGGAAACGGTTTCTGTGCTTGTTTCATTTAAATTAAGATGGTTAAATGCAATATTTTTCTTCTGCATAGTAAAGTTTCAAAGCTGTATTAAGTCAATGTTCAGTTGTAAACTTTTGAAAGAACCACAATATAGGAGCACCAGAACTGGGCAGGAGGCAAGAGGGCCATGGCCCATCCATGGATGGTGGGCGAACGCGCTGTTGGGGGAAGCTAGCCCCCAGCCCTTCCCCTCTGCCTGAGACCCCACCCCTCCCCTTTCACTCCCCCTCTCCTGCTGGAGCCTGGAGCACACACTCCCTGTGCCTGCCTGCCACCCCGGATGACCCCGGCCCTAGCGCACCTGCCGGGCGGCACTGGCCAGAGTGCCCCAAGGCCCAGAGTGCCAGGTGGGCAGCATGGCTGGAGCGCCCTCAGCCCCAGTGTCCCAGGCGGATGGTGCAGCCAGAGTGCGCACAACCCCAGCCCCGGTGCACCGCTAGTCCCTGAGCACTGGGCAGGTGGTGCAGTCCCAGCGCCCCCAGCACCAATCAGATGGGCGGGTGGCATAATGTAGCCCCAGCCTCAGTGCCCCCAGTCCCAGGCCTTGTACGCACCGGCCCCAGCCTCTCAGCCATAGAAGAGAAAGGGAACTGTAAGCAGGCAGGAGCAGGCCTGGGGGTGGAGGGTGGGCTGGACCATGCTGTTTGGGGAGGCACAGCCTTCCCCTGCCTATGCTACCTACCACCCATGGCCCCATCAATTTTAAAGGAGGGAGGGCTATGCTCAAGACTATTATTCCTGGGATGGAAAGAGTGTGCTTCTAATGGATTAATATGCTCCCATTGAAGTCAAGGGCAATACTTGTATTGAAATCAATGGAAGACTCCACATAAAATGAACGTTTGGTTCCGAGTATGCAGTTTTCACATAAATGGATGGGGGAGATCTTACTTCTTCTTACAAATTAGCAAAGCAGGAGATTAATATGTTCTATGGGAGCAGAGGGACTATGGAGACTGCGTCATTCCTGTGCTCTGCAATCCTATTGATAGTTTGGCACCTGGAAAGTAGTGTAGCAGTAAGCAAAAAATCAGGATCTGTTATGTTAATTTTGATGGGATAAGTAAACCCGTGTTCACTGTTCCAAAATATATGGAATCCTGGGTGGACCAAAGATGCCCCCTTATCAACACATCAGAGCAGCTAGCAGCCCAGTAGAGGACAGGACTGTGGTGGGAGCAGTCTGCTTCCCCTGGTGTATCTGGCCTGTATGTGTATCATGACTTTAGCATGAGTTCATGCACTGGGAGCAGAAGCTCACTGTGAATGTGGGGTTGGAGAGCTAGGAAGGGGTGTGAGGGAAGCCACTGAGACTTGGAGCAGGTTGGGGGGCCAGCTGGCTCCAACCTGAAAAGGGGTATCCCTGCAGTTCCTCTCTGGCTGGTGCCCAGTGAGCAGTGGTGGGGAAAGGCTCTGGCAGCGGGGAGGCAGCAGGATGCATTGTAGACATGGGAGGCACCATTTGGGTGAGTAGACAGATGTGTAGGGGATATACCCTAAGGTTCTTTGTGTCTTTATTCTACTTACCTAAGCAGTGCCTCACTGTCTATACAGCAATTTATACCCATGTGGGGGGACGGGGAGGCAGGGGGTCATGCAGTGTCTATACTCCTCATGGTGCTGCAAGTGTAGACCTAGCCAAAAATCACACCCAAGAAGATATTATCTGATTTACTGTGAATGCACAGAGTTTGGTATAGCATACCATTGAACTGGGAGGCTACGTCTCCTCCTGTCAACTCACCTCCTCCGCATCCCCCTTTTCCGAGGAAGCCAGAGCCAGCGCTAGGCATAAGCAGACTAAGCAATTGCTTAGGGCCACGAGCAGCTCAAAGGGGCTCCTTATTCACTTTTTTAGCATGTGTTGGGGGAAGGTAAATATTCAGGCTTAGGGCCCCCGGGGCTAGCACTGCCTCTGGAGGAAGCAGTTGCTAGACTTTCCCATGTAGAGGGTCTACAAGCTGCACAAAAGATTGGGAGGCTCCAGGCATGCTTGCTCACGCCCTGTTGCACAAGCATGTACAGCCCTGTTATAAACTAGCCTTTCATTAATTTTCTTGGTGACCTTCTGTACTTACTTGAAGCTGAAATTTATAGTAAGCTGCTCTTTTACACTTAACCTTGCTATCTTCTGAAAAGAACTGTCTTCATAAATGTTTCTGTATATATTGTGTACTGTTTTGATCTCACATATCATATGAGTCCCATTTGTTGGCTGGAAATGATTATAATAATAAATCACTGATTTATTTCTTGATAGATAAATAAGTGATACCCCGAATGACACATCTTTATTAGATTACAATAATTATTACAGACATTAACATCTAACTCTGATCTTCATTAAAACTACTCTCTCATTATTTTATTTCTTTCGATTAAATATAATTGTTAATTCAAAAAAAGCTTTCCCATCTGTTATTTTTATCTATGCACTTTCTGCCTTCAAATGCTTTTGCCCTTCTGTTTTGCCTAAAATAATTGTACTTAACTAGCTACAGAGTGAAAGTTATTGTGTAACCTAACACATAGATATCTCACATGAAATTGGCTACTGTTCTCACTTCTATTGTTATATTATCAAGCCACAAAGGAAATACTGAGCTTCGTGCTTCCTGCATTCATAGCTCAGGTGCTGCTTTCTCAGGTGTGAAGATTTATTAAAACAAACCCAGATAATATTGTAGCAAGATAGAAAATTAGATCTTTACAAAATATTAGCAGCTCCCCTCCATCAGGTTTAAAGCAATTCCAAAATGGTTTAATTTTTTTTCTTTTAAACCAAGAAGTCTGTGTTCGCTTGAACTGATCTCCATGGAAATGGAATCTCTGCTACAGTGACTAGAGGTGGGTGAAACTTTTAGATTTCATTCCTCAAAGTCAGCAAGAGTTTTGCATCCAAAAATGAGTGAAGAATCATAACCATAGCTGCACTACAATGATTACAACCTCAACCTACTAAATCTACTAAAATACACTAAGCTGCTGCTCTGTCTGTACAGGGCTTCATTCACGGTTTCAAATCTCTTTGAGATACTTTGAGCCTAAAAGATGCTATGGAAAACCAAATACTTTTCCATGTTGTCCTAGTATATTATATTAACAAGTCACCCAGAAACAAATTGTGCCCACAGATGAGTGTATGGGAGACCCCTCTATCCATAGATCCTTTGTGTTATCCTACAGAAGCCTTTTCATGCTGTCCTACTGGGGAAGAAGACAGAGACAGGGTGGACTTAGGGAGGAATGGGCAGATACATCAGCCCTTCTCTGATACCACTGAAGTTATTCAAAAAAGTTAATATATCCCCAGGTTAACAGGAATCCCTGGCTGTGCCACTCCAATAGCACCATGCTGCCAGGTAGTAGGGAACCACTGTGGGCAAAGACACAGTCTTGACACACATTGCAATTGTTGCATGTTTTTTGTTCATTTCATACTCAGCATAGTCCTTATGATGTTTATCACAATGTTCTATGCACTTTTAGTTGTTTGTTATTACATGTACTGTTATTAGTATGTTAGACAGGTTACCCCATTTTCCAAAATGGAGTTCAGGTGCCCATCATGGCATCTGAGGCAAAGGATAATGCAGACTCCATATTGGGGAAGCTACTTTACGGAACTTTGGCAGGAAAGAAGCCAACGGACATTTGGAATTAGTCCCAACTGGCTCCTGTAGAGCTATTTACCTCAGAATTTAGGCACACGTGTCTTAAAAAAAATTAAATTAGTCTTAGCACCCGTTGCTCAGGGGCTGTCCATTATAGAGACAGTCAAGGTGCAGTCTTTTTCTGTGGCGTCAGATCTTCGGATCAAGACCACCACACCAGGCAATCAGATCAAGATCACCAGCAGCTGTAAAGACATTAAAGACTGTTCACATCTAGTCACTTACCTTAAACATTGTGGTGCTCCTGAGTTCCAACATCTTACCTTTGGGACCAGTCGCCAGGATCCTGAGGGTTCTCACCTTCGGGTCCCACTACTTCAGCTTCCAGATCCCATGAGCCCGTGGATCACTTGTGAAGACAAATGCATCTTAACCTCATTCCTGCCGGTTAAGAAAACCTAGAGACAATAAAGTATCTTGGGGTATTCTTTTGTTCTCTTTTGTTTAGTTGTTGCCGAGGTTCGGGTTAGTTGGGTCCTGAGTTTTATAGTGACCTTTGTTAAACCACAACTCACTTATTATTTGGTTATAGTTCATGATTTTTCCCTGTGCCCGTTGTTACTTCCCTTAAATAAATCTGTTGTTGTTGTTTTGGAAAAATCCTCTCCCTATCTCTTTTGTCCACTACACCACACCAGGGAGGCGGGAGGCACACCAACTTCTATCTAACCCCAGGTGATAGATCCTGAGGTGTGTAAAGATCCTGCTGCTGAAAGCAGAACTGTAGCTGGCCTATTTACTCTTAGTTTCAGGTTAACACAATGACCTCAATGGATCTGCCAGGTTTGCCCTTGACTTTTCCAAGAAGATGGTTGAGACAACCTCCACAAGGAGATTTCCTCCATAATCTCCTCATGGAGATTTCCTCACAAACAGCCCATCCCATGGTTAAGCATAACCTGGCCCCGCATTTGGCCTAGTTCACTATGAAGCATGTTCGTAATTAGAGCCGTTACACAAACAGCAATTTTTTCACATATCAGTGGGCTTCTGAGTACCAACCACATACAGCAATAAGGCAAAGATGGGATCTTGTGTCACAATGAGTAATTAAAAAGAAAAAATGATCTCAAAAAATAATGGAGGTATTTTAGTGTTTGTTGCCTTAAAATTCTGCTTTTAATATTCTTTAATTTGCAATTAACATGTTTCTTCTGGCCTTCTACATCCACAAACACATGAAAAAAAATACTTCTTAAAGCCAATCCTAAGGGGAAAAAATTCACAGAGAGGAAGAAAAATACTTCTTAGCTACAGTTGCTGAGAAAGTCTGGCAGATAAACAAAAACATGATTTTTTGAGAGGTTTTGTAATGCATAGTTCTTTTTCTCACATAGATACTTATACAAAAACTGGAAAGATAGTAATGTGCTCAGGAATTTTGTTGCCAATTTTAAAGTAAAAAAAAATAACAGAAAAAATTCAGAATCTCAGTACTTTTAAATAAAACAACTTTCAGATAAGTTATCTAAATGCTCTTAAGATTATTTATTTATTTTATTTTATTTTATTTTCCTGAATTTTGTGACACCATAAAGAGATGTTCTGGCACTGACAAATAGAAATAGACTCAAAATTACATGGATGTGAAGGCCTGGGACATACCAATATTTTACTTTCCTGCATAGCAATTATGTACACAGCACCAATGTCTAAAAGCCACACAACAAAAGCCATAAAATATCAAAGCTAATATTGTCAAGCTGCTTGGAGTGGCTCACAAGTGGGAGTACCAGCAGCAGGGCAGACTGTGGAGAAGCAGGGCATAAACCCCAAACTGGTTTCGAGTTCTATACTTAGGTTTCACCAAACAAGTATCAAGCTCTACAACAACCTGAACATGTAATCACAGACAGTCCCCTTGGGTACTCTCTATCTTGCCACCCAGATAAGCTTGCCTTTGTGATAGTCCCATGCACCAAAAATCACAATATTCAGGTTACTCCCAGTCCTAAAGGACCAGTTGCTTACCCCAGGGTCAATTGCAACTTAGATCCTGCACCAAAGACAACTAACTAAAGATTTATTAACTAGGAACAGAAATAAGAGCGTTAAAGCAGGTAAACATAGCCACACAAATGAGTTACAGTCTTAGGTTCCAAACAGTAATAGAAGCTGCTGTAATGTCTGTAATGTAATGCTGCTCTATGCCCTTTGAGGCTAACCAGGCACTCAGGAACTCTTGCTTATGCTTAGATATCTTCACCCCAGAGAGTTGAAGCAGCATAAAGATACCGATCCTTCTTGTCAGGAATTTTGATTCCTTTCCCCTAGAGTTCAAGATGATGGGATGAGTCCACCGGCACATCTCCTCTTCATGGGTGTTCAGGGGAGCAATCAACAAAGTCTTTGATGTTTGTTCTTTGTTTTCTGATGTTTCACAATGGCTCATTTGGTTTCAGTGGGCCTTCTTGGTGTGCAGGACCTAACAGCTTCTGTTGGATGCCAGAATTTCTATATTAATTAATGCTTCTTTCCTGTTTGATGACTTGTACAATTACAGAGGATTACAATGCAAACACTTAAAATAACTTTATAACAAGGGGTACAGATGTTATAAGTAAGATTAATACATGCAGCATCCTGCAAGCATTTCATAAAGTCTAAACACATTTTTATAAATCTAATACCTATTTTAACAATACTAATGAACGGGTGAGCCCTACTGGTTTCCAGCTATGCATTTGTCAGTGTTCAGTGAGGCCTAGGGGCCTTGGCATGAGCTGGCAGCATCACAAATATCTCTCTAGACTTTTTTCTCCACTTCTATAATTTTTGTTAATCAGTCAAATGCAAAAAATGACAAATTTGTTGTGAATCTACAGAACAAAGCTTTAGAAATTTGCAAGACACTTTATGGTAGCAATAAATTAAAATCCAGACCAAAACAGGAAGAATATTTTTAATAAATTGGCAATGAAATATGTAACATTATTATCAGAGAACCTACAAAGAGCAATTGCAGTGTTCCATCTTTATCACCACATGAAAGTACTTGCCTATATGCAGATGCAATCCAGGCCGTGTATTTTGAAATCACAACTGGTAAATTAATTTGTCAGAAAATTTATACTTTTAAGAAGAAGTGGGGCTTTTTCTTTAAAACATAGGTTATGAACTTCAATGGAACTACAGTGAGCTTCAGGTCTGACCCAATATTTTACTTTTAATACAAAAGTGAATTGAAAGAGTTTGAGAAAAGTACCAGATTGCCAAAACTGGAAATTGCAGCCTTCTATTTATTCTTAGCATGGAGGCTAGCAGTGTGAGTTTCACTTCAATGCCTTACCAATGCATTTTAACCTTGACAGAGAGAGTGCTAGGGACAAAAGGAAAATCCAAAAATCTTTCCATGTGCAAGTGAACACATTCTGAGACATCATTTTTCTCTTTTCTTTCTTTCTCTGTTTTCTCCTTCTTTTTCCTTTTTATCATACAGTTTAAATTTTATTGTCCAAGGAGACTAGACTGTTTTGTACCACTGGGAGAGAATCAGAAGGACTGAGGTGCACCAATGCCTGAGGCCCCGGCTATGGAAGAAAATTGATTAAGTGAGATATACCCAGAAAATCCTGACAAGTCACCAACATCCATGTGCTGCAGAGGAAGGCAAAAAACACAGAAGGCCACTACCAATTTGACCTAGAGGAAACTTCCTTCCTGACCCTATGTATGGAAATCAGCTAGACCAGGTGTTCTCAAACTTCGTTGTACTGCAACCCCCTTCTGACAGCAAAAATTACTACAAGACTCCAGAAAGGGGGACTGAAGCCTGAGCATGCCTGAACTCTGCCGGCCCAGGCCAGGGGAACCAAGCCTGAGCCCCACTGCCCTGGGCGCAGGGGCCAAAGCTGAACCCCAAGGACTTCAACCCTGGGAAAGCTGTAACCTGAGCTCTGCCACCCAGGGCTGAAGCCTTTGGGCTTCGTCCACAGGCAGTGGGGCTCAGGCTTCGGCTTCGGCCCCAGGCCCCTGCAAGTCTAATACCAGCCCAGGCAATTTGACAACTGCTGAGCTAGATCCTTAGCTCGTCAGTAAGATCCAGCCAGCCAAATACCTGAGGAAGAGAATGCTTGGTGCCACCGCAGAGCACTGGCCCTTCTTGTCCTATCTCCGATTTACTGGCATGGCCATCCCTGATGCTTCAGAGGAGGTCCAACCCCACCCCTCTCCCCAACCCAGAATACATTCAGGGAGCGGATCCTTCCCTGACCCCTATAGGTGACTGACTGAAACCCTGAAGCATGAGTTTTTGGAATATAAGACATAAACCAAAAGCAAGCCCCCAAGCTACTGAGCACTACCCCACAATCACAAGAAACCTTGTCATATGATTGCACTCATAAATTTGTCCAACTTTCTCTTAAAACTATTGAATTTTTTTCTATTGGGAAGCTGTTCCGGACACTCACTTCTCTGATGGTTAGAAACTTTCTTCTAATTTCCAGTCTGAATTTGTCCATGGCCAGTTTATACCCATTTGTTCTTGTGCCAACATTGTCCTGTAGCTTAAACAGCTCTTCACCCTCCTTCATGTTTAAACCTCTGCTGTAATTTGAGTTAGCAGTTATACCCCTTCCAGTCTTCTTTTTTGCTAGGCAAACAATACCACCTCTTTTAGCCTCCTCTCATAATATAGACACTCCAATCCCCTGATCATCCTAATATTCTTCTCTGCACTTGTTTCAGTTTGAAACTGAACATGAACATGGGTGACCGAAATTGTACACAGTATTCCAAATGAAGTCTTAAATCTCCCACCATGGCATCAGTACTTCTCTAGCTCTGCTGGAAATGCCTTGCCTGATGCATCATAGAATCATATTTGTCTTTTTCACAGTTCATCCTGTGATCAACCCACACATGTATATATCTCTTTCCTCCTCTCTCAGTTCCAACTGATGATCCCACCTTGTAGCAGAAATTCTTATTATTAGACCCTAAATACATGACCTGCACTTTGTACTATTGATTTTCATCCCATTTCTGTCACATCAGTCTTCAAAGTCATCCAGATCATCCTGTATAATATTCTGATCTTCCTCTGTATTGATGATGCTACCCAACTTTGTATCATCAGCAAATTTCATTAGCACACTTTTTGTGCCATGGCCATTAATACAAATATGAATAATATTTATCTCAAGGCCAATTGTTGAGGAACCCTAGCAGCATTCCTCCAGTCCAGCAGTTCACCTTTCAGGATGATTGGTTGCCTTCTTCCCTTTAGCCAGTTCCTTATCCACTGTACAATGCATGTACTAATCCACATCTTTTCTAACTGAATTGATAATTTCTCAAATGCTTTATTAAAGACCAAGTATATTAGATTTAGTGCATTTCCCTTTATCTAAAAAATCAGTTATTTTCTCAAAGAAGGAAATCAAGTTAGTTTGGCAAGATCTACCTTTGGCAAACCCACATTGCATTACATCCCCTTTTCTGTTTACCTCCCTGAATTTAATTATTCTTTCCCTCACAATTGTCCCTTGCATACTAATGAGGACCAACTAACAGGTCTGTAATTGCCCAGATTTCTTTTGTTTTCCTTTTTTTAAAGATAGGTATGACATTAGCTGTTTTCCAGTCAGATGGTATTACCCCTGAATAGATAGATTTATTAAAAATCCTTGATACCAGACTAGCAATCTGATGTGCCAGTTATTTCAGTATTCTAGGATGGAAATTATCCGGTCCCCTTGAGAACATTATTGTTTGGGCCATACCTAGATTATCTTTTATCTCCTTCACATCCCCATTGCATAGTGGCCCACCTCATCCTTTCTCATTCTGTTTTTTATTTGCTCTTTGCCTCTTGTGTTTCTGTATCTTCCCTTCTCTGTTGCCTATTTCTTTCCTATTGCTCTCCATTCCCTTTCCCTTCATTCTACTTTTCTGCCTCTCTAATTAATTGTATGATGCATTCAAGTCTGAACTGTTTAAGACATTTCCCACCTTAACTATGGTACATCTGTCTTATCAAGCAAGTATGTCTAGGGAGATATCCTATCTCAGTATTTCTCTAAACTTCCCTTTTCTTTTATGTGTACATTGTATGTCCTTTTTCAGATTTTACTATAATTTAAATCTCTTTGACTGAATCATATCTAAGGATGAAACTCTTGATAAACATTTAAAAGTTACAAACACAAATGGGGCACTGCACACTAACGTGTAGCTCCGGCTGCATCCCAAGATATGCTTAAAATGGTCTGAAAAAAGTGGAGGAGGGATCGGGGAGGTTTACCATGATCTGGGAGCAGCAGCTTTGATAAAACAGTGCTTAAAGTTCATCCCCAGCTCAATAAAAAAAGTGTTTTTGGCTGGGTCTGCAACCCCCACCCCCAGCTATAAGCACCAGTCCTAAGCGGAACACAGATTCCAGTGCGTAGCAGAATCCTTGTCTCATTTCAAGAGGAATTAGGGAGACTGTAAGCCTGGATGCCCTATCTCAGCAGACACAGTGGCAAGGCTGGAGAGTTAGGGGTTAGATGATAAGATATATGAAATCCTCCATAAATAGAGACTCAGATTTTGTGCTGACAAGACCATATACGGAGGCTGGTAATTTCATATATTCGTCACAAACTGTAGGCTGATGTTGCCACTTCAATTCGACATGACACATTAGATGATGATTTATCTTGAGAACTAAAAAGAGAATGCATTCGTATAAAAAAGGTAAAACAAAAGAGATTTCTTATGGTAATTGTGACTCCCACTCACAATTCCTTGTATCCTACTTGGATAAAGTTCAGGGAGAAGCATATAGGAGCAGATTGACTCAGCACTTTACTACCTATATTCCAGAGAGATTCAGACAGACTGATCTGTGGGCTCTGGTTAGCTACCTCTCTCTCTTTCTCCCTCTCTTTTAGGCCTCATGTTTATTTTTCATTTGCAAAGAGTGAGGCTGACTGCAGGTTAAGCTGAACAAGTGGAACTTCATCAAACCCCGTGACCTGCTCAGTCCAGGTGGCTGAGTTGCTTCCAGCCTAACTCTGCAGCCACTTTCCCTGTTTCACTGGTGTCACCTCAATAACAGCCCGTCAAAGGAACATTGGCCCTCTGACTCCAGTTCCACTTGTTCTTCTTAGCATATGCACAGTGTGCCTCCAGTGGCTTGTGACCAGGATTCATCACTGAATTTGGTCCGCTGGTTGGATCATTAGCTTCCCCGGCCCATGCTGGGTACTGACAGGGAGTGTGATGCAAACGCTGATCCATGTCCCTGACCCCAGTTCCACTGATCATGATATATCTGCCCTATTTTTACAAACATTTTAATATAAATATTTTAAAATACATAATTGACACCCTGACCCCTATCCTGTTTCCCTTCAGACAGAGGTTGCTAGGACATAGGTGAGTTAGAGTCTTATTTTTACCACAGACTCAGCTGGTTACATAATCTTTGAGATAGTTTGGTCTCCTCAATGGGTTGCCACACCAGCAGTGACCTAACTCTGTCTCCCTGTCCCTTGTCTCTGAATCTACCAAACTTTCTCTGGAGTCTCCCTCTCTTTGGGGTTTGCCTCCAGTTGGTTCTTGGTCTCTCTGTTCTGTGATAATTTCTCTATCTAGGCTTTCCCTGGATGTTGTGTCTACTAGCTCATGTCTCCTGTTCCTTTGGAACACTTGTCCCTCTTGAGTAGTGACCTCATCTGAATTAGGTGCCACTACATCTCTCACAACTCCTTTCGTCCACTCCTGGTGCCTCTCTAATGGCTGGATTCTCACAGGAGTGCCTGTCTCTAGGGGCCAATAGGTCCTTCAATTGTTAGCCATCTCCTCTTGGTGGGGTCTCCATTCTTCTGGCTGCAACAGTTCTCCCCTCATTGGTTGCAGGGTTTTAGTCCCTGTGCTGGACTCTTTTGGCATCCCATGATGGAGTATTCCTGTGTGCCAAAAATTTTACCAAGGGATCTGGACCAGAAGAAACAGCCTTGTGAACAGCCTCTTACTGTTTTCACAGCTGATTCCACCTTACCATTCTTCTGTGGGTATGCTGGGGGTGGGGAGGAGAAGTGGTGGTCAAAATCCCATTTGCTCGCTTATTCACTGAATTCTTCTGAGGCAAACTGGAGTTTGTTCTTGGTGAATATGGTGTCCAGAATGCCCTAGCTCACGCATGGGCCGAAGAGGACTGTGCCCAGGGGCCCTGGTCAATTTGGGGGGCCCTGGAAAAATGGGTGCCAGAAGCCTCTGCAGAAGTCATGGGGTGGAAGCCCTGAACAGGGGGCCCCAAGTCCCAGCAGAAGCCGCAGGGCTGTTGGAGCACCGGAAACTCTCTAGAAGTGGGGGAGCCCACTGGCACCTGAACCATCCCCGCACCCTTAGATGTGCGTGCCCGCCCATCCCCAGATGCTCAGTACGTGCAACTATAAAATTCTGACTTTCCATCATGATCAAGTCCCTGGCTTGAGTGGCTGTATTCCTCACGAAAGGTCTGCGGTGCTTTACATCCACCATCACAAACTGAAGTTGGTACCCTCTGTTATTTTTTGGGTTAGTTACCATGAGATCACATTTTCCTATGGTCTTCATTGTGCTATCATCGTATATTATTAGATTGTGCCTTCTTTTTGTAATGGTCATGTTTGAGGCCAATTCATCCCAAGGAAACACATTGCAGGAGGCCTCGCTATCCAGCTGAAATTGCACAGGTGTTTCCCTATTAACATTGTTAAATGGACAAAGGTTGGTACTGTGCCTGGTTGCTTTTCTGTCCCAACAACCTGAACCTGATATGCTCTTCGGCCTTGTCTACACATACAATGTTGCAGTGGCGCAGCAGCATCGGCGCAGTTGCACAGATGCAGCACTTAGTGAAGATGATACCTACAATGATGGGAGAGCTTTTCCAATTAGCATAGGTACTCCACCTCCTTGAGAGGAAGTAGAAGGACTTCCGTCAACACAGCTCTGTCTAAACTGGGGGTTAGGTTCATATAACTAAGTGACATAGTTACACTGACATACGTCTGTAGTGTAGACCAAGTCTTGGATTCAAGGAGAGTGTCCTGATGTCATCACCGCTGTCTGATGTGCCATACCCCTCTTATAGTAAGCCTGACTGAATCTTTGAGACCTTCCACTGCTCTTGAGCATATTGCTAAATGATTTAATCCTTTCTCGTGAGGCTCCCTCTGCATGCTCCCTGTCTAAGCTTCTGTCTAATGTGAGATTTCCCTTTCCTGGAATAGTTGCCCCTGCAGGTGGGGATCTCAAGTGCCACAGACTATCCTGTCCTGAATCAGGGAGTCTGTCAAGTCCCCAAAATTGTATGTAGCAGACAGTGTGCATAAGGCTGTAACATAGGGGTCTATTTCCTCTCCTTCAGATTGGTCTTTGGTCTCATTCCACAATTTCTTTCTGCTTGGGGGAGCGATAGGTTCCCAGAGCTCCTAGGCCTTCTGTGAGTCTTGAGACAGTGGTGAGCCGCAGAATGGCGCAGACCTCTGCAATGTTCCACAATAAAAGGAAAAGTAACAATTTTACTTTCCTGCTGTTGTTGTCCTCCTGCATGGACAAGTGTGTGAAAAGCTCAAACTCCTCCTTCCACTAGGTCCATTGCTGCACTAGGTTTGTGTCTGCAAATTCCAGGGCTCCGGAGCGCTTCAAACTGAGTTCCATGGCCCACTCAGCCAGCTGCTGTGCTTTAGAGAACGGACAGCTCAGATGCTATCTTCATGTTCCATTTGTAAAGAGTGAAGCTGAATGCAGGTTAAGTTGAAAAAGTGGAACTTTATTAAATTCCATGGACTGCTTTGTCTACAGACTGAGTTGCTTCTAGTCTAAATTCCTGCATTTTCCAGGGTTCCTGGGTTCCCTGTGTCCTGGCGTTCTTTCAATAACACTCCCTCAAGGGAAGCTGGCGCTTCTAGCTCCAGTTCCGCTGATCATGATGCAATTCTGTTCTGAGAATTGTCGTGAAGTCTCTGTTGAATTAATTTAGACTTGGAAAATTGCAGCATACCTGTAAATCAAATTTTTAAGCTTAATTAATTAATGGATTTTGTCAAACTGAATCCAGACAGTGTCTGGAAAGAAAAATAAACACACTGAAAATAAAGAAAACATTGTGTTAGATAAGCTGCAGAAGGGATTTCTACTTTTGTTGTGTTTAGAAAACATGAAAGTTAGATGTTTTTGCTTACATTCTTACTGTCAAATGTCATTAAATGGAGTAAACAGTATAGCAAAAGGAAAGTGTATTTGTCAGACAATGTGTATAAACTGTTAATGATAATTTGAGGTTGAAGTTTGTCCTGTTTCCTTTTCCTCAGTGCCATTCATGTTTTTAGAACTGTCTTAAAGAATAGCAGTGCTTTTTCTTTGTGCTTGTCTTTAGTCTCTATATAAGTGTATTATTATAACACACAGGCATTTAATCCCCCAAATGTTTTTAATTTTGGTCAGCGCAACATATTTCTCAAGGTAGCCTCTTTTTTACTTCACCCTTTAGATTTAATGACAGAAGAATATCCTGTGACAAATTCCTTTGGTAGATTAAGGTTGTTTCAGTGGCCAGATTATAAAGAATAGGTTGACAGAATACAGAGGTGGAAGGGTGTTACATTGCAGAGAAGCTAATATGGTGGAATTAAGAAATCTAGCGTAAGATTTTCACCCTACTTCCAGCTATTTTATGTGAGGTAAAAGGGCTGGAAGGGCATAAACAAAGCCCTAAAAACCCTGTTTCTAGCCAGGGCAGGCACTGTAGAAGATCACAAGGCTATCTGAGGAGGAACCCATGTGGACGGATCTGGGAGCTTGAAGCAGAGGCGATGCATGTGAGGGGGGGCGGGGGAGGGAGACGTGGGATCACATGTCCCCCCAGATTTGCTCCTTGGCTTGTACTGAGCACCCTCAGTAACATCTGCTGAAGCCATTGCCCTCACTCTGCGTCCCCCCATCCTCCCCTGGCCCATCGACAGGTATGGGTCATCTCTGCTTGAGTGGTATGTTGGGGCCAGGACCACAGTCCTCGGTGCCACAGAAGTTTGTGGCAATACTGTAGTCCACAGGGCTGCCTAGGGAGATTGCCAAAACTTGGACAGGCCCACCAGGCTGTCTAAATTATGCTGAGGACCTCCCCAGCCCCAGTGCAGCCTAGGGTCATGTGAGCACAAATTTTCCAAAGATTACAAAGTTAATGGACTCTCATGAAAAATGCCCTATCACTAGCAGCAACCTCTCTTTTATACCAAGGGGGCTGCAGCTAGTACATCATCATTCACGGCAGTTGTGGCAGTATGGAACAGTGCCAGAGGCCATCTCCTGAAAATTTGCATTTATTTAATTGGACTTATAAAACGATAAAAAAGTAACCATCCAAAAGCTCTGGATGTTCTATGATTAAATACTGATCCAATTTTATAGATCTTGTACATTTCTTCTCCTTAAGTAAATCAACCATAAGAAGCTCTGGACCTGTGTAGTTTAGGTTGACGCTTTAACGGTCAAAAAACACATCACTTCGAAACCAAGAAGCAGCCAGTGCAAATGCCATAGCATGGGCTCCCTTGGAGGTGTATCACATACTAAGTGAGTTGCTACATTCTGCACCAGCTTCAGTTTCTGGGTTGACTTTAGGAGGATCCCGTTGAAGAGTGCATTGATGTACCCTCATCCTGATGGGATAAAAGCATTGTTCAGCAGTATGGTTCATGTCTGCTACTCGACAAAGGTGGGGAAAAAATGAAGCTTTTCCAGACATGGCTGCTATGTGATTAACTGCATCGCCAGACGTTGAACTCTAGCAACAAACAATAGACACTCACTCTCAGTATTGTAAGAAACAATTCTGTATGGAGTATAAGGTTAACTAGGTTATAATAGGCCTTTCCATCTTTAAGCTCTATGGTTCACTGTTTACAGGATACAGAAATATTATCTTCTATCATCTGTCCTGCTCACTGATTCTGTCTTCTGTCCTGCTCATATGAGGACAGTACGGGAGGTAAGTGGCCAACATACTGGTGACAGTACACTGCAGCAACTACTGAAGTTAATGGACAGGCTCCTATTGACCATATCGCCATTTCCTTTGACATATATTATGGACTTGATCCACCTTTTCCAGTGGCTAGCCAAGCAAACGAAAGCAAGTGAACTGAAGCTCTACCCAGACAAAATTAAGATGATAGTGGGTTGGGGAAAACAGCTAGAGGTAAGGGTGGAAGTGAAATCAACTTCTTAAATTAATGGAATTCACACACCTTTTATTTCTAAAATTTGAAATCTAAGGATTGTACTGAATACCTGGTTGAATCTGAGCACCCAGCAGTAGCCAAGTAGCCATCTGCATTTGCCTACACAACTGCAACCATTTGTTAAAATAAGTTAGTTTAGTGTCTCTCTTGTTTTCTGCATACTTTCTCTTTTTTGTACCATGTTAACTCACACTTTCAATGTCATAGATCATTAATACACTGCAGGCTCCACTTGATTCCGAGAAAGATAGCCATATAATCAAACAGTAAGCGATAGTGTTGAACCAGCTGTTGTTGACTGAAACTGGACTACTTTTGAGAAGGCAAAATTAATATGGTAGTGAAATCATGATTAAAATACTTTTTAATTTGGTCTTCTCTTAGGCCTTGGTTCAGCAAAGTGCTTAAATGGAAGTCAATGGAATTATTTGTATTAATAAAGTTATGCATGTGCTTAAATGCTTCCCTGGATTGGAGCTTTTTAACACAGGGTCCTTTTCAAGATACAAATTTCCCCTTTTTTATCAGAAAATAAACAGAAATAGTAAACAAAAGATTCTTGCAGAGCATATGCCCTTGCAATCGCAGTGCATTTCTTCTGATAATGCTTGGCATAATTTTTTTTAGGTTTGTATCTTTAGCATAATTACACAATGATTTTTAATGGAAATTGTAAAAAAGTATTTTACAAAGGAATGGCATATTTTATGTGCAGTTATATGTAAATTTACTGTTATAAATATGCAAGCTTTCTCCCCACATGGGTATTTGCTTTAGGATCACTGTGATAAATGCAAACAACACTCTTATATTATTTATTAGTCGATTAGTGAGATATATATCAGCAATTGTTATGCCTCTGAGTAGAATTCCTTACTAGAATATACTCTGACTACTGGCACACAGTAAGAAAATATTATACTGTAAGAAAGCTATTAAGATGATAATAAAATGACCGCATTTCCTTTTTTTCGTAATAATGATAATCTCACTGGCTATTGAAGAAGGAAGAAGCTCCATATGTTACATTTAGACATATGAAGGAGTCAGCTCAGACCCTATATACCCTAGCAGCTAAAACTGTACAAGACACTATTCATTAAGCATCAAATACAGAGACCCTACCCTAGTAGTGAGATGAATGCTGGGGATATCTGTCATGGGGCTGGGGAAGGACTTTTGTACCCAGGCCATAAATCTGCTTTCAATGGCTACTTCAACCAAATGGCTAGAATGGGGGTAAGCAAATAGGAAAGAACCAGTTAATTTGCAATGAAGATCAATAAGTCAGTAGTATGCATATGGTAGATGATTTGGAATAGGACTGCCCGTTTTAATTCCAAGTCTTCTTTTCTCCTGTGCAAGAGATTCTTGTTTACTCACCTGTACTGATGTGTGAATATTGCTTGTGGATCCCATGTCCTATTTCTTGACGTACACAGCAGCTTCCCACTACAGGGATGAGTGCTGGGGAGGTACTCAATGAGATTACTCAGGAAAATATATTTCATAACTTTTCTAATTTAGATTAATGGATTTTAAGGACATAAGGGACCACTGTGATCATATAGTCTGACATCCTGTATAACACAGGCCATAGATCTTCCACACAATAATTCTTAGAACATATCTTTTAGAAAAACATCCAATCCTGATTTAAAAAGTGTCATTGATGAAAAATCCACCACAACCTTTGGTAAACTGTTCCAGTGATTAATTACTCTTACCATTAAAAATGTACACTTTATTTCCAGTCTGAATTTGCCTAGCTTCAAATTCCAACCGCTGGATTGTGTTATGCCTTTCTCCGCTAGATTGAAGAACCCATTATTTAATATTTGTTCCCCAGGGAGATACTTATAGATTTAATCAAGTCACCCTTTAACTTTCACTTTGTTAAGTAAATAGATTGAGTTCCTTGAATCTATCACTATAAGGCATGTTTTCTAATCCTTCTTTCATTCTCGTGGCTCTTCTCTGAACCTTCTCCAATTTAGCAGCATCCTTCCTGAATTGTAAGCACCACTACTGAACAGAGTATTCTAGCAGTGGTTGTACCAGTGCCAAATAGAGAGAGAAAATAACCTCTCTATTCCAACTCGAGATTCCCATGTTCATGCATCCCAGAGTCACATTAGCTCTTGGCCACAGAGTGACACTGGGAGCTCATGTTCACCTGATTATCCACCATGACCTCAAAATCTTTTTCAGAGTTATTGCTTCCTAGGATAGAGTCCCTCATCTGTAAGTATGGGCTTTATTCTTTTTCCTAGATTCATACATTTCCATTTAGCTTTATTAAAACACATGTTTTCTTGCTCCCAGTTTACCAAATAATCTAGTTTGCTCTGAATCAGTGACCTGTCCTCTTCATTATTTACCACTCCCCCAGTTTTTGTGTCATCTGCAAACTCAGTGATTTTATATTTTTTTCTAGGTCATTGATAAAAATGCTAAATAGCACAGGGCCCAGAACTGATCTCTGCAGGACCTCACAGGAAACAGACCCACTCAATGATGATTACTTGTTTCAAGTTTCATTTTGAGACCTATTATTTAGGCAATATTTAATGTGTTTCATTAATTTTATATCATTCTAGTTTTTTAATCAAAATCTCATGCAGTACCAAGACCCAATGCTTTACAGAAGTCTATCATGTCAACACTATTACCTTTATCAACCAAACTTGTAATCTCATCAAAAATGACTCATTTGGAAGCTTTTCTATTAAGGACGAGAGTTTCGATTTTCATACCTGGTTAATGCCTGGTTAAACACCATTTAACTATGCAGTAATAACTAAATGCCTCCCTGACAGAAGGAAAAGTATCCCAGGTTAAGCAGATCCATTCAATTAAAAAAATTACTTTTTTTTCCTTTACTTTCTGTCTCCAGTTGCGTTGTTAGATTTTTTTAAGTCCGATTTTCCAGCATATTCTAGCCTGGCATACGATCGTCTCTGGAAATATAAAAAAGCTTGGTTTAATTTTGGCAGTCTCCGAGTGGTAGAAGGAGCCAAAATCAGGCTCATAATGGAAATCAGCCTTCACTATATATATTCTGAATAGAGAAAATATAATCCATCCTAAGCGTTAATAGGCTTTAGGAGATACATAATAAATATTTTGTACTGCATAAGAAAAGAATAAGCTGAAAAGACAGATATGATTTAAAAGACCCAGACATTAGATTGTAAACTACTCACATGCTTGCTGTTTTGTGAATGCAAGCTTTCTAGACCTCCTCTCCTTAAGTAGTCAGAGAAATGCTTAAGGTAGCTGCTGTGTTGATTTTAACATACTTGGCGGGACAGTTTGTAGTGATTTTGACCCAGATTGGTAGTTTTGATTAAATGGGTGATAAATGAAGATAGTTATGCAGCCTCCATTAGCATTAAAACCCAACAAATGGACAAGCTGGTTCTCCAGGTATATTAACAGGTTATTGAGAGATCCAAAAAAAGTCTTATCCAAAGATTTTGTAAGGAGTGGAAGACAAGAAAATATGGAAAACTGGTTTCACAGTAGAGATGTTAAAATCAGATAAAAATATGACAGGTACTGCCAATGCACGATTTTTGTTATATATGTTCTAATAGTAAAATTGAGCCCTGACATAGTTGTTTGCAATTGACCACACAGCAATCTCCAAATTTTCAGATATTCCTCTTTCCACAGAGGAGATGCTAGTCTCACTTAAATGTAATTCTTTGTCAGACTTTCCCACAAACATTAAGGAAAGCTGTCAGAATAATTGCATGAATATTATCGGAAGTATGTTAAAGAACTCCCCAAATGTTTTACAGAGGCTTAACCTGCACAAAAGGAAGCACGAAATGGCCGCCAATGAGCTAGAAAGTTCTGGGAGCTTTCTGGGACCTAGGGAGCAATGCTTGAGATAGCTCCGGAGTGGGGGTGGAGGCACAACATATGTCAGGGAAAGGTATTGTGTGAGCTGTGTTTGACAAAGGAATGAAGTCTCTGCACCAGTACAAAGTGTTCTCTGAGAGCAGAAACAGTTGCTTTTGAAATCTGTTGCTCCTACCTATTAGACTCTGGTGAGATGGGAGAGGGGCGAATGAGACAGCAGACAAAAGGAAGGACACAGCAGAACTCTTTTTTGGAGGGAACACAGCAGTAGAGCTCAGAGGGAACTCTCCAGCCAGTGCTCTCTCCCCTGGCAGGAAAGAGAAGTCAAAGCCTTTGAAGGATCCCTTGGCACAAACTGCCTGCTGTGCCTTGAATCTCATCCGCTATTCCTGTCCGGAGAAGCTTTTTCCGGCTTGCTGAGAGAAAAGGATTGACAGCTCAGATTATAATCACTATTCTAAATCCTGTGGTGAATTCCTACCAGTGTGCATCTGTTCTTCAGATACCCAGTAGACTGACTCACATAGTACTTTGGGGAGCACCTTAGGGGATACCTGCCCTTGCAGCCATCATCTAGTGGTAAATTTGGTTCAGAGAATTCTCGGGGAAAAAGAGTCTGTGGTCTGGCCTTTGCTTTGTATAGGACTCAAATGCCCTCAACTTCAGCATTAGATCCCTTTGTTGGACTGTGTGTTTATAATAAGTACAAGATTCCTGCAATTGTTTGACTGTTCCTCATGTATTAACTTCATTTTCCAGCCACTCGTATGGCAGCACTAGGCTTTAAGAGAACCCACAAAGCTATCAGTTGTGCATATGCGGGGTGACTTTCTGAGGCCTCAGACCCCTGGTTAATGAGTAGCTAGGGACATGGGAGGAGGGACTGGTTCCTTGACTCCTCAGAGAACTACTGAAATTGTTCTTGGAAGTAGGGTGACATCTACTGTATGTAAGTCCTTATGAGAGCTGGAGACACCGCTTTGATACTTTTAAAGGTTGCATTAGATCTAGTGGCCACTAAACAGAAAATGTCAGGTCAACAACAATCCCACATACCAAACCCAGGCCGCTTATGCTCATCAGCCAGTGCAATAGGGTTACACTGAGAATTACGTAACCTTAACTGGGATGAGGGATGACTGGTCACAAATAAAATCTAGAAGAACAGATGTTGCTCATTATGTGTTGTGACCAAAAGGTTCAAACTTGGTTAACATTGCAGTCAGGCTCTGAAATCCATATTTAGACGTTTAAATTAAACTGGCCTGATTTTCAAAGGTGTTGAGCACCCACAATCCCAAGTAGTCTTAATTAACAGTTAAATTATCCAAATGGAATTAAAATGAATAAAACTAATAATGTCGTCACTCTAGTTTCTATTATCAAAGTAATATGCAGATCAAGTTTTCTCTCCCATTGAAAATTGTTTACATCAGAAATAAAGAATCATGGAACTGAGGTTACAGAACGATTACTTACTTTAAAGTTGTCGTCCCCAAACTGTGGGGTGTGCCCCCCAAGGGGCTGTGGAGGAATATTCGGTGGGGGAGGTTCATGGTGGGGCATTGGTCAGCCCCCAGAGGGGGCAGAGAGGGAACGCTACTCAGCTCTGCTCCATCCCCAGCCCAGCTCCGCTCTCAGCTCTGCCCCCAGTTCCGCCCCCAGACCAGCTCTGCCCTCATTCCCTCTCTGCCCCCACACCAGCCGTGTCTCTAGCCCCAGCTCCTGCCCCATCCTCGGCTCTGCCCTTATCTCCACCTTCAGCCTAAGCTCTTCTGCTGAGCCGTCTGTGCAGTAATGGGGCGGGGGACACAGATTCCATTACTGGAAAAGGAAAAGTTTGGGCACCACTGCTCTAAAGGAAGGAATCCCACAACATTTTAAGTTTCCTGCATGAAAAATTTTTGGGGGGTATATTTCATTTTGGGTCTCTGAAACACATTGCATCCTGTATCTGGGTTTTGGTTGATTGAGAAATAGAGGTCCAAATTGTGCCCTCAGTTACACCTGCATTAATCTGAAGTAACTCCTTTCATTTCATTGTAACTAACAGCAGAATTTGACCCAGCAACTTGTTAGAAGTGCAGTTATGGTCAGAAATGTGACTGTAAATTTAGTAAAAAGAAAAGGAGGACTTGTGGCACTTTAGAGACTAACAAATTTATTTGAGCATAAGCTTTCGTGAGCTACAGCTCACTTCATTGGATGCAACTTACTTATTCATCATCTGCTCCATGTGTTTCTGAGTCACCTCTAACTGCTTTACTGACAGAAACAAGTTTTCACTCCAGGTATCACTTACAGAGCTAGTACAGCTATGGAAGACTAAACTGGGATTTCATTGTGTCTCAGTTGCACGAATAAAACCCTTAGCTAAATTCTGACTGCAGAATCTTTAAAATTGGCCACAGTGCAAAAGTGAAAAAAGGACACAGCCTGATTTTTGTATTTCAACTTGAGTCCGAAAAGGTAGAAAACCCATCTTTTACAGTTGTAAATAGAGATGCTTCAGAGCTAGGTTTAAAGGCATATCCCTGTATTGGTGGTGGCAATGGTGGAGGAGGTGCAAGCATTTATCCCTCCCAATAGGAAGTGGCATAGCTATATAAAGGTTTTTTCTTCCATCAAATACTGGTTTACGATCCCCAAAGATCTGTGTTTTAAAGTGCTGGACCATATGCTCAACTATTTCTCGGTTACCAGATTTTGGTACCTCTGGAAGAACAATCAAACTACAGGCCAACTTCTTTGAAATGGACATTCCTAAAATTGATATCTACCATTATGAATTGGATATAAAGCCAGAGAAATGCCCTAGAAGAGTTAACCAAGAAATAGTTGAGCATATGGTCCAGCACTTTAAAACACAGATCTTTGGGGATCGTAAACCAGTATCTGATGTAAGAAAAAACCTTTATACAGCTATGCCACTTCCTATTGGGAGGGACAAATGCTTGCACCTCCTGCACCAATACAGGGATATGCCTTTAAACCTCCTCCTCGACCAGATTTTGGTACTTCTGGAAGAACAATCAAACTACAGACCAATTTCTTTGAAATGGACATTCCTAAAATTGATATCTACCATTATGAATTGGATTTAGAGCTAGAATCACTGAAGGAGAATAAATATGGAACCCCACAATGTCATTTTTATACTGTAACATTTTGGACTATAATTGCACTTTAATATTAAAGCATGTGCAAGCTATCTAAAAATGACAGTGATAATAATAGCAATACTTATGTAACACTTTTCACCTTCAAATTGCTTTATGAACATTAACCACTTAGAGAACCTACTGCTTTCTTTGGAAGCTTAATCTCAGACTATTATATAACACGAAGGCAGAATTTTACCTTAGAATCCACGATGCAAATCCAGTGGCTGTTATTGTTTACATAAAAAGCTTTTTTTTTTTAAATGTTATCTGAAATTTAACAATTTACTTATGGACTTCCAGGACACAGTTGTGCTTCCTTTGAATCACTTTAAAAACTCCTGCTGACTTCAACTGGGGCACAATCATGCTTTTGATTAGTAAAAGTCAATCAATCAATTATATCGTAAGGACTGTCTATGTCTGGCCCACAGTTGGTTTTGCATCCACTGTATGTAAATTTACTGCATAGGAAACTAAGTTGACTGAGGTTAGATTTCTTTCAAAATGTTTCTGTAACATACTGTATACTTTTTAAAAGTATTTTTAGATTTATCTTTTTTTTAAACTTTGTTTTTATAAGAGACCTTTCTCAGTATGCTTAAAGGCTCATATATCTCATCAAAGCAGGCGGGGCTGTATGATGCACGTTTATTAGCTTCGGAAGCTCATCTGTGAGCTCAGGTTGGATAAAAGGTCATAAACACAATGCATGTTGCTAGGTAACAGTGCCTTTTAGTCAATTTAGTTGTGAAAATGAACGGGTTTTTTGTACAAAGATAGGCTATTTGGATAGGACAATGAACAGTCACTTTATTTTGATCTTCAGATATGTAATTTTAAAACAAGAACCCTTTCCTCTGGAAAAAAAAAATCACATTTTCTCTTTTTGCAAAGTAGTCTACTTTAAAACATTCAAATTCAGAATAAAAAAAATGGAGCCGGCTTTGAAAAAAGATGATTGTTTGCACCTTTTTAATGAAAACATAATATTTCTGCTTATTTTTTGTCTTTTATTATTCAGAATGAGAAATATTAGTCATTAGGTCAGATACACTAAAATTAAGGATCAAGTCACTGAAAGATTTTTAAAACCTCCAGCACTGCAAAAGTCCTTGGCACATTTTTGTGGATCTCAGGTGTTGTATTCTTTAAAAGGATTAACCTAAAAGAAAACAAATACTGTACATATTTGACTGGTCCAATAGGGTCAGAAAGTAACACTGAAAAAAAAATGAACTAATTGACAAAAACACTGTGAAAGTGGGCTTTTATCTTTTTATGTATTTTAGTTTTTGGGTTTTTTTTAAATCGACATATTCTAGTTTACCTAGAAGTACAAAATGCAATTTAACTCTTAATTTGTTGGAACTTTTACACTTTGACAGACAATTTCCTGATTTGTAATGCAGTGCAATACGTCCATTAGTTCAGGGCCTAATCCAGTTCTATGGAGTCAATGCAAGTTGGATCAGGCTGTCAGTGAATAGACACTATATTAACTGAATGGAATACTGATAATTCAGTGTTACATTCTGATTGGCCAATTCGTTCTCTTTACAGGAAACAAAACCGCAGTTGTGTAAGGACTGTATTCTATAACCCTGCAAAGAGTATTTGCATGAGTGTTTACAGGATTGATTTCTAACATTGAAGAGAGAAATGAGTTTTCCAAAAGGCTACAGTAGAGGTGGGGAAGATTATTATTATTATTATCATTATTAGCCTTGGCTCTAGGAGAGTATGGAGATCTGTTGGCCCACTTAAAAGAAATCTTAAATTCCAGATAGACTCATAGACTATAAGATGAGATGGGACCATACTGATCATCTAGTCTGACCTCCTGCACATTGCAGGCCACAGACCCTCACCTGGCCACTCCTGTAATAGATCCCTAACCTCTGGCTGAGTTACTAAACTCCTCAAATCATGGTTTTAAGACTTCAAGTTACAGAGAGATTCTCCATTTACACAAGTTTAAACCTGCAAGTGACCCATGACCCATCCTGCAAACGAAGGTGGAAAAACCCCCAAGGTCTCTGCCAATCTGACCCAGGGGAAAATTTCTTCCTGACCCCAAATATGGTGATCACTTAGACCCTGAGCATGTGGGCAAGACCCACCAGGCAGATACCTGGGAAAAGAATTCTCTGTAGTAACTCAGAGCCCTCAGTGTCCCATCTCTGGCAATTGGAGATTTTTGCTACTGTCAGTCACTAATGGGCTACATGCAGTCCCACCACACCATCCCCTCCATACATTTATCAAGCTCAGTCTTGAAGCCAGTTAGGTTTTTTGCCACCACCACTCCCCTTGGAAGGCTGTTCCAGAACTTCACTTCTCTGATGGTTAGAAACCTTTGCCTAATTTTGAGCCTAAACTTGTTGATGGCCAATTTATATCCATTTGTTCTTGTGTCCACATTTGTGCTTATCTTAAATAACTCCTCTCCCTCCCTGGTTTTTATTCCTCTCATGTATTTATAGAGAGCAATCACATCTCCCCTCAGCTTTCTTTTATTTAGACTAAACAAGTCAAGCTCTTTGAGTCTCCTCTCATAAGGTAGGTTTTCCATTCCTCTGATCATCCTAGTTGCACTTCTCTGTACCTGTTCCAGTTTGTATTCATCTATCTTAAGCATGGGAGACCAGTATTGCACACAGTATTCCAGATGAGGTCTCATCAGAGCCTTTTATAATGGTATTAACACTTCATTTTCTCTCCCGGAAATACCTTGCCTGAAGCATCCTAGGACTGCATTAGCCTTTTTCACAGCTGTATAGCATTGATGACTCATAGTTATCCTGTGATGAACCAATACACCCAGATCTTTCTCCTCCTCTGTCGCTTCCAAAAGATAAGTCCCCAGCTTATAGCAAAAATTCTTCTTAGTTCCCAGATAAGACAACTAGCATCTGCCTTTGACTACTCCCCATCCATAGCAGATATACTGTTGATTAATAATATAGTCAATTGTTTGACTACACTTGTGTTTCATTGTGAAAAAATATTTCTGAAACCAAATAACCAAACTTAGCCAAATGTATTTCTAAAGACAAAGCAGTACAATAAAAGAAGACATACATACCCTCCTTCTGGGAAGCAATTCTTAGCTTGCATCATGTTTACCTTACATAGAAGGTGTGCTTTGGAAATATGCATTTAACTAGCTATATGTATAGTATGGTTTTACAAGTTCACCATCAGTTTCCACTACATAGAGCCAGTCCATCGTGGTCCATCCCTCCAGCTGCCATTCTGGCATTGCACCTGACCCTCACCTTTCGCCTCACAGGTGGTGACCCATGGGGCGGGCCCATGTTGCTGTTTCGGGCTAGGCTTGGCTTGGTTACATGAGGGCCAGGCCACCAGATGCTCGCCTAACACCACTCCCAGGCCTGGCTCCAGGGGTGGATCCTGGTATCCCTGATCCAGGTGAGGTTTGTGTGGTCATTTTTTGGGCTTTCCTGAGGGTCTTGGGGTGGATCATTTTTAGTCAGGAATCTTCACACAGACCTGTTCACCTAGAGTGGCTCGATCAGGAGCACTAGGCTCCAGATGACATAGCCCTGGAATTCATTGGAACATGCAAGCCCCTCCACCATGGCAAGGTAATGATCCTTGGAGGGGAAGCAGGAGCTGAGTTCTCGGATGAAGCTCTCAGTTTACAGGTCAATCTAAGTCCCCATCCTCACCTATGGTCATGAACTTTGGGCAATGACTGAAAGGACAAAATCACAGGTACAAGTGGTGGAAACGAGGATTCTCCACAGAGTGGCTGGGCTTACTTTCCAAGACAGAGTGAGGGGCTTGGCTATTCAGGAGAGCCTCAGAGTAGAGCCGCTCCTCCAGATCAAGAGGAGTCAGCTAAGATAGTTTGGGCGCCTGATAAGGATGTCCCCTGGGAGGCTTCCTTTGGAACTCTACCAGGCACATCCCACTGGGAAGAGACCTTGAGGCCAACCCACGACATGCTGAAGGAATTATATCTCCCAGCTGGCTTGGGAATGCTGGGTAATCCCTCAGAGGAGCTGGAACCTGTTGCAGAGGAAAGGGAAGTCTGGTCCTCCCTTCTCTCCATGCTACCACCATGACACTCATCTCATAATACCATGAAGGGACAATATTGATTTGGTTAAATTAAAGAAATCTTGATAGGTAACATTCATTGTGCTTCATCTCAACAGTGAGTTTGCACTGGGTTGCCATTCTTTCATTAACCCTAATGTGAATAATCAAATTATGCAGATCAGCTTGAATACTATGTGACCTTTTCATCCTGTGATGGAGATTTGTGGAATTTTAGGTGATTCTGGTCAAAATTACCAAAGAGAACATTACAGTTCCTATTCCAAATGTTCGTATTCATCTTCTCAAAATACCTGTACTAATGAGACTGCTCATGTATCATCATAAGATAAAGCGAAGACTGACCTATATTTTTAGATGCTTCTCCAGGTTAACCAAAGCAGTGGTGAATGCTTGCTAAATGAGTAGGTCCAGCCAAGAAGAGTGCATTTCATTATCTTGTAATCAATACATCTGCTATTGCAAGAAACCAGCTTTTCAGAGAAAGAATTGATTGGATGCACAATAAGGTCCACCAAATTAGCATACTGAGTGAATGATGGTGATGTTTACCTTAGGCCATGTCTACTGTAAGGGGACTATAATGGGATAGCTATGGAGCCATAGATAGATAGAGTAGACGCAGAGTACAGCAACAGAAGGGTTTTTTCCATCACTGTAGGAACTCCAACTCTCCATGCAATGGTAGCTAGATTGATTAAAGTATTCTTCCATTGACCTAGCTGTATCTACATCAGGGAGTAAGTCAACATAGCTATGCCATTCAGGGGTTTTTCATACCCCTGAGTGCCGTAGTTATGTCTACCTAAGTTTTAAGTGTAGACTAGGCCTTTGACTCAGTTACAAGCTGAGGGACATTACTAGCTATGTTTTAGCTACTGTTATCTCAGGGTTCCCAAACTGGTTTTGTGTTGGTTCACAAACTGTACAATCTGTATTACATTTGTAGACATCCAGCAAACACTATTCAAAAGCTTAAAGGCAGGTTTGTTTCTCCATATGACTAAAGGAATTATATCTCCCAGCTGGCCTGTTTGCTTCTCTTCCTACTACCTAATACAATATTTGTTAAAGTGGTATCCTTTCCCAGGGCATAAGCTTTCAGCCAGGGATTCCTGCATCTAACCCAGTAAGTTGTGGTTAAACAAGAGCATACATTTTAGAAAGTCATCCAACCCTGATTTGAGAAGTCCATCCCACTGAAGCCAGGATTTCACCCTCCAAGTGATGGAGAATTTACTGTTAAATTGTTCCAATGGTTAATTATCATAATTGTTTAAAATGTGCTTCTTGTTTCTAGTATGCTGACTTCCACCATTAGATCTTTTATCAGTAAATTAGAGATACTTGTTTTTAAAAAGTAGGATATCAATGATAATATTTTGTAACTTGCTGCATGAGTTACTGAGATGCTTTTTCTTCAAAGCTTAGCTTAGCTAATGGAATTTGGCTTGAAAATCAGTTTCCCACTCATTAGGCTCAGAACTGCAACAAATCAAGACTTTCTATTAATAAAATTAAAAGACAATGGCCCAAATTCAGGCTCCAGTTCTAACCATGTAACCCTATTGATAAAAATTAATTCTTCAAATTGAGGGCCAACTTTTCTCTCCAATTTGTGACCTCTTGATGACTGTTTTGCTTTACATATGCAGAACCCCCATTAATATAATTGGAAGCTTTGTACATGTAGGGGGAGAAGGATAATTTTTATGAGATCTCCTGGGTTAATCAGAAAGGAAAGTTTAGTCCTTAAAAATGTAAATATGATAGATGCCATTTATTTAACCAGTGAAAATCATTCTTGCAGAATATTAAATAATATAAAGTAATTTGGCAATGTTTCCAAAAGGATTAAATATTTATCTGGCTAGATTCACAGATTTTAAGCCCAGAAGGAGTCACTGTGGTCATCTGGTATGACCTCCTGTATAATAGAGTCCATCAGACTTCCTTGAATTAATTCCGGCTTCAAGTATAATAGCCGGGATTGAACTATAGCACCTAGAAAAACATTCAATCTTGATTTTAAAACTTTCAGTCATGGTGAATCTACTACACTGGTATGTTATTCCAATGGTTAATTACCCACATTTTAGCCCTCACAGTTACACCAGTTCTGAATATTTCTCCTCTTCCTCCTTGATATTCCCCATTTATACATCCACAGATCACATTAGACCTTTTAGCCACAGTATCATACTGGAAGCTCATGTTCAGGTGATTAGCCACCAAGATCTCTGTGATGGGGTGCCCCCTCCCCCCACCTCAAGGCCTGGAGGGGTTGAAGTGGCGAGGCGGGCCCATTAAGTACCCAGGCTGCACCTGAAGAAGGAGACAGGGAGCACACCACTAACTGGCAATGGGCTCAGCTAGGCAGAAACAGGAGGGGCCTGAGTAGAGCTCAAGAGCTGTGAGCAGCAAAGGGCTGCAAGGAAGTAGTCAGCAGTCACTCCCTGGGAGGAGGGAACTTGGGCTGGCAAATCTAGAAAGAGGGGGAAGCCAGATAAGTAGAAAGAAGCCCAGGGAAACAGCAGCAAGGGATAGACTGTACAGCTCTTGGCTGCTTGTTATAGGGTCCCCAGGCTGGAACACGGTGTAGAGGGTGGGCCTTGGTTTCCCTACCAGCCACTGGGAAATGGTGTAGGGTGTTGGAAATGCCCCTGGACAGCTGGTTCTTAAGGACTTTGATTTCCCTGAAAGGGAAGGACTTTTGTGACCTGGCCAAAGGGCCAAGCCACGAAAAGGAAGCTGCAGCTCTGGGGATGAGAGGGGCCACAGAGTGAAAGAGACAAAGGGTACAGACACCACCATAGAAGGGTGCAATGCCTGGCGAGATTTAATCCCCAGAGCCATCAGCAGGAAGTATCACAGGCAGTGAATGGACCCTGTGACAATCACTTCTTTTCAGGATGGAGTACACCCATTCTGTGTTCTTTGTTCCTACATGTATGACCTTACATTTCACAGAATTGAAACACCCAGCTTCCCTAGTGATCCAGATCACCCTGTATTGGTGACCTGTCCTTTTCATTGTTTACCACTTGCCCAATCTTTATATTATCTGCAAACTTTATCAGTAACGATTTACATATATCCTTTTGCGTCACTGATAAAAAAATATTAAATAGTGTAAGACCAACGACTGACCCATGCAGGATTCCACTATAAAAACACTTCTTTGATTATGATTTCCTGTTTAAAATTACATTTTGAGACCTATCAGTTAGACAGTTTTTAAACATTTAATGTGTGCCATGGTGATTTTGTATAATTCTAGTTTCTTAATCAAAATGTCATGTGGAATTAAGTGAAATGCCTTACAGAAGTCTAAGTACATTACATCAGTGCCATAATCTTTATCAGCCAAACTTGTAATCTCATCACAAAAAGATATCTAATTAACCTGATAAGCTCTATTTTCCATAAACCCTTGTGAATTGGCATTATGTTACCTTCCTTTAATTCTTTTTTAACCAAGTCTCATATCAGCTATTCTATTATTTTGCCTGGGATTGATGTCAGGCTGCCAAGCATATAATTACTTCGGTCATCCCATTTACTTTTTAAATATTAGCACAACATTTACTTATTTCCAGTCCTCTGGAACATCCCCAGTTTTCCATACAAAAATCATAAAAAAATATTTAAAAAAATCATGAAAAATTATATAAAATCAACTTTAAAGGCCCAGAGTGTTCCTCAACCAGCTCTTTTAAAATTCTTGGGTGCAAGTTATATGGAAATTTTGATTTTAAAATGCCTAACTTTAGTAGTTGCTGTTTAACATCTCTGTAGTTACTCTTGTAATGGATAATTTTTTTCATCATCTTACAATATGGCTACATCATCTGGCCTTTTCCCAAATACAGAATAGAATGTTTTTCAAACATTTCTGCCATTTCTGCATTATTATTGACAATAATAAAATACAATGGCAGTTACACTAGCTAGAATAAAAATTATAAGGGCTACCAAGTCTCATGTTAATGGATCAACATGATCAACATCTGGAGTCAGATTTGTCCCTCTGATTGAGTTACCCTACAGATATTTTTTGCCATGAAGTCAAACAGAAATATTACCCTATGGTAGATTATACAATGAGGTGCATTATGGGATATCGTGGAGGAGTTTTGCTTTCCTCTGAAGCATGTGACAATAACTACTTTTGGAAACCATGATAACAGACTAGATAGGCAATGGGTCTGTTTTAGTGGGGCTATTCTTATATTTCATTCTAGAATTCTTCTCTTTCATTGGACCTGGATGGTAATTTGTTTCTGTTTTGTTTTGGGAGCTTTGGTTATTATAGTGTCTCCTCTTGATTTGTGTAGTTCTGAAGCTTCTCTTGGCTCGGTCTGAGCTCAGCACAAAAATGAGACTCTTCACTTTTGGGACAGATGCTATCATGAAATGTAAAGTCTACTGCTTTACTGACTGACAGTTTCAACATTGCTTTCTAATCTTGTCTTTCAGTCAAAAGAATGGTTTTAACAGGTTATCATTGACTTTCAACTCTGAGTAGCCCCAGAGGAGTATTACTAAGCATAGATTTTACTAAAGAATGACATTTGCCACTTTAACATTTAAAAGATAAAAATATGGTTTCTTTTTCTTTAAGCCTACATTGAGCCAAATCATCCTTGAAAAATTCATACTATTCAAAAGTCTTCCTAGATATATAATTAGAGTCCTCCAGGTTGAGCTATACGTTCAGAGTCAAGTTTTGCAGTCTTGATTTGGGACATATGCACAATTAAATAATACACAAAATACTGACTACAGAATATTTAAAGAACCACAAAAATATCTTCTGGCTTCATCACTGTCTCCCTTTTTCATATCAGATAATCATGTGTAAAACTCAAATTCTGATTGAACTTTATATGATGATGAAATAGTTACACAAGGGCAACAATTATATTATTGTATTATATTAAATATATAATATTAGGGCTGTCAATTAATTGCAGTCAACTCACGTGATTAACTAAAAAAAAATCACCATTAAAAAATTGATCATGATTAATCATGGTTTTAATCACACTGTTAAACAATAGAATACCAATTGAAATTTATTAAAATTATGGATGTTCTTCTACATTTTCAAATATATAGATTTCAACTAAAACACAGAATACAGAGTGTACAGTGCTCACTTTATATTTTATTACAAATATTTGCACTGTAAAAATGATAAAAGAAATTATTTTTTTCAATTCACCTCAGACAAGTACCATAATGCAATCTCTTTATCATGAAAGCGCAACTTACAAATGTAGATTTTTTTGTTACATAACAGCACTCAAAAACAAAACAAGGTAAAACTTTAGAGCCTACAAGTCCACTCAGTCCAACCTCTTGAACAGCCAATTGCTAAGAGAAAAAAGTTTGTTTACATTTACAGGAGATAATGCTTCCTGATTCTTATGTACAATGTTACATGAAAGTGAAAACAGATGTTTGTATGGCACATTTGTAGCCTGCATTGCAAGGTATTTACATGCCAGATATGCTAAACATTTGTATGGCCCTTCATGCTTTGGCCAGAGGACAAGCTTCCATGCTGATGATGCTCATTAAAAAAATTATGTGTTAATTAAACTTGTGACTGAACTCCTTGGGGGAGAATTGTATGTCTCCTGCTGTGTTTTACCTGCATTCTGCCATATATTTCATTTTATAGTAGTCTCAGAGGATGACCCAGCACATGTTGTTCATTTTAAGAACACTTTCACTGCAGATTTGACAAAACGTAAAGACGGTACCAATGTGAGATTTCTAACAATAGCTACAGCACTCGACCCAAGATTTAAGAATCTGAAGTACCTTCCAAAATCTGAGAGGGACAGGATATGGAGCATCCTTTCAGAAGTCTTAAAAGAGCAACACTCCTATGCAGAAACTACAGAACCCGAATGACCAAAAAAGAAAATCAACCTTCTGCTGGTGACATCTGACTCAGATGATGAAAATGAACATGTGTTGCACTGCACTGCTTTTGGATCATTATCAAGCAGAACCCATCATCAGCATGCCCTCTGGAATGGTGGTTGAAGCATAAAAGGACATATGAATCTTTGGCACATCTGGCATGTAACTAGCTTGCAGCGCCAAATACAACAGTGGCATGCAAATGCACGTTCTCACTTTCAGGTGAGACTGTAAACAAGAAGTGGGCACCATTATTGCCTGCAAATGTAAACAAAATTATTTGTCTGAGTGACTGACTGAACAAGAAGTAGGACTGAGTGGACTTGTAGGCTCTAAAGTTTTACATTGTTTTATTTTTGAATACAATTATTTTTTGTACATAACTCTACATTTGTAAGTTCAACTTTCACGATAAGGAGATTGCACTACAGTACTTGTATTAAGTGAACTGAAAAATACTATTTATTTTATTTTTACAGTGCAAATATTTATAATAAAAATAAATATAAAGTGAGCACCGTACATTTTGTAGTCTGTGTTGTAACTGAAATCAATATATTTGAAAATATGGAAAACATCCAAAAATATTTATATAAATGGTATTCTATTATTGTTTAACAGCGCAATTAATCGTGATTACTTTTTTTAAATCACACAATTGCAATTTTTAAAAAAATCGACAGCCCTATATAATATATATAACATGTTCAGCTTTAACCATGTGTGTGAGCAAGTAATTTACACAGGATTAATCACATTCTTAAAGTTAACCAGATGCTTAAATGCTTTGCAGGATTGGGACCCTATAGCAGCACCTCAGCTGTTGCGATGATCAGCTTTTTTTTTTTAATAAACCACATAGTACAAACTTACAATTCCAAAAGCATTAATGAGTGTTGTGCTTACTACTGCAAATAGCCCACTGACTTCAAGCAGTCCCATTTGTAGTCCAAGGACTAGCTATTGGCAGTAAGTGCTGCATCTAGGTGTAGCTATTTGCAGTATCCAGCCCATAATATATCATTTTATTAGCAATTAACTGTTTTAGAGATTGCAGTGTCTGGTACAGTTGGTGAGAGATGCACCATGCAATAAGCACTGAACAATTTACTTGCATAAGAGAGTATTGCTATCACTGATTGGCAGTGCACTCCTGTGGGGTAATTTAACATCTCAACCACATACAGAGGGAAGGTAATATTGAAAAAGAAGATGAAAAAAGTGGCAAAACACACAATTAATATACCGGTAAATGAAAATCTTCTTCTCGGTTGCCATAAATCAACTGATCTATCTGAAAAGTTTTTCAAATTTTAACTTGTTCCAAATGTATTAAAATGTTCTTTAAACTTCATTATTTTGGGCCAGATTTTGATACCCATAGTCATGTTAAGTAGAAATATAAAATCAGTGAGACCACTCATGGAGTAAGGTAGCTACTCAACCTGAGTAAAGGTATCAGAATCTGCCCCATTGTGAGAAATATTCAATACATCTTCTCTAAATCTTTCTATAGAGGAATCTTGGTAGCCAGATGTTGATTGTGTACACATTGTTTTGTGTTGCTTGCATAAACATTATAATCACATATAGACAACAGCAGAGCTACAATATTTAGAAAACATTTTTCACACCTCCTTATTAAGCAAGACTATGAAAATTATGACTCATCACTGCACCATTGTTTTTGCCTGTTTTCTTGTGCTGGTTGAATAGTCATAGACAGCTGGTAGTAATACAATAGGTAGTGCTTAGGGAATTAATGGGTGATGTATAATACACCACAAAGGTATCTGTCATCTGGAACAATAAGCACAATGGTATAAGATGTATATATTTGAAAATTGTGCTCAGATGAGACTTTCTCAAGCACAAAGACCTACCTTGACTCTGATGCAAAATTAGTTTTTAACAATTGTAAGAAGTCTGCCAAAAAACTGCTTTTATTTTATTTGTGATCCTGAGAGCATTTAAGCTACTAGGAGCAGGCATATACGTGCTCCTTTTCTCTTTGCTCCTATCAAAACAACACTGGAGCGCTTATGCTCCAGGGAGATTTGTATAGAATCTGACGCTTGTATCAGCTCTGAAAAAAACAACAAAATTACAGTCTGAGGTGATGCAAATGATATCCTTGGTGCATCTTCCCAATGCTCCTGTGAGGCTCTTGACAGCTGATGGTTGGATTAAACAAAAAGACCAGTAACTTATGACTATTAGCTCAAAGCAATCATCTCTCATTATTTCAATTACATGGGTAAATGCATGCAATCATGTATCAAATCACTTTTCCCTTTTGAAGAGGTTCCTTTCAGAGTAGGATTTCTGCCAGAAAAAATGTGCAAATATTTACACTGGTTTTTCATCCAACTGCACCTTTGTTTGGCAAAACCACCCTATGGCTACAATTCTGAGTGATATTTTGAAAAAGGGGGGAAAAGCAACAAAAAAACAAAAAGGGGGGAATTGAAAATAGTATACAGTTTGGGGATTCATTAGCAGTCTGTAAAGGAGAAACCTTCCCTTACTTATTGCTACCTGACCTGTCAGTATGAATGTGGCTCTCTATTCCCTAAATCACACTACCTGTGAATAGAGCTCTGCTGGCCAATTCAAGGCTCTTTAGGCAACTATGATTGATGACTCAGTGACTAGGAGAAAATTGCTTTCAATGAATTATTCATTGAGCTATCTCTTTGCTGTTAAAGGAGCTGACAGGAAAGTTCTGACACTGCCTAAGCACAATTCACTTACAAATCAGTTACAAGGAAATATTAAAAATAGCTCAGTTGCAGCATACCAGCACAGTATCAAGTTGGGGCTTTTTGCTGTCTACATTGAACATCACAGAGACCATGATCGGTTCTTCCCATGTAACTATTGTACTAATGGCAGCAAAGGCAGTGATTAAATAGAAAGCAATGTCATTTGTGCTGGCTTTGGAACAATGTGCTGGTTTTTGAGAAGCCAAATCACGAAATTTAAAGTAGACAGTTAATCAAGCATGCAGAAATATTTAACCATTTTCCCAATAAAAATAAATACTAATTGTTATTTGTTTAGAACATTTTTTTACTTCATGAGAAGTCAGTGCCTGGAAGGAAAAGGAACCGAAGCAAATGTCTAGACTTACTCTATTTACTCTTAAATGGTATTTGCTGGAAAATATCATTTTAAAAAAACTTCATGATGGCTGATAAATGCTTTGGTCTAGAATATTTATAAGAGGAAACTATTAATAGTTACAGTAGTCTTCCCAGTTTCTTTAAAAGGATGCAATTTTTTTATCACTATTGGGAATTATTTCTTTTTTGCTATAATCAAGTTCCAAAAATATGCCAAATCAAGATAGACAAGATCTCGTTTTAACATATGCACCAGTATTACCATCATAACTTATGATTGCTGACAAAATATTCTAGCATCCATAGCTATGGGTCATAGGCTGGTGGATGTTACCCTATTTGTGAATATATGTTCTCGCAATATAAACAGAATTTATTTTCTTTTATTAACACAAGCGTATTCAGATCTGTTGTTCCACTGTCCCTTTCCCCATGGCTTTGACAAAGAATAAAAATATGTAACAGTGTTTGTGAATGCATATATATATTGCTACAGATCTCTGAGAAGTGAGAGGGCAATATACAGGCTTTCTGGTCTTTAACACTGAGCCCAGGATACATTCATTTGTCTATTAAGGCTATATATGCACCATACAGATGACACTGGACAACAAAAGAATTAGACTTTGCCTTAGATGTCACCCTGCTGTGAAAGCATTTCTGAGGACTATTATATTTTATTTTCAGCAGCTGAAGATATTGTAGCAGCTCCAGCTATTTGGTTTTTTAAAATGTTCTTTTTGCTATTTTCAGTTTCCACTACTGACCATCTAAAACTGAGAGTTAGAGGGGGAGGCAGGCTGGTCTAGAATCAATAGTGTTGCTAATTCACAAATCAACCAGTAGGAGGGACTGTAAAATCAATGCAGAAACCTGGGTTTGCAAACTGACGTCTGCTCAGAAATTCATTTTGGTTTCCATTCAGACAGTGCAGAGCACTCATGCTACCCTACTGGAGCATATAACCAAAGCCATTACAAAGTCATCATTTGCCAATTGTTACCACAGATATTCCAAACATAGGTAAAAGCTCACGTAATATATGTTAACTTATTAACAGTGACTATTGTAGTTGGGTTTCAATCCCTCACGTACAAAGACAAATGCATTAAACATTACAAATAATTGGAGGTAATATGTCTAACTTGATAACAAAATTTGGGTATAGATGGAACATATTGTCTTCCTTGCCAGCACTTCCCCAATATTTGAAAACAAAATAACTCTCATCTGTGATATGCAGTGTTGTTGTAGCCAGGTAGTCTGTCCCAGATATTAGAGAGACAAGGTGGGTGAGGTAATATCTTTTACTGGATTAACTTCCGTTGGTGAGAGAGACAAGCATTTGAGCTTATACAGAGCTCTTCAGGTTGAAGATGAGCTCTGTGTAAGCTTGTTTGTCATCTTTGGTTTCTTACTAATCCTCCTTCATTGAACGAAGCTACTTACTGAGTATCGCTCTTTAACTCATGCTAATAGAATATTAGAATTCTGCTTCATTTGAAATATCAGCCTTTATTTTTGTTTATAGGCTTTCCTATGGTGCTAACAGCATAATATCTGAGCACTTCTCAGTCATCAATTAATTTATTCTGACAACACCCCTGTGAAGTGTTATTATCCCCATTCTACATGTGGGGAAACTAAAGGCCAAATTCAACTAATATGCATGAGTAACTTTATTCAGAGCAATAGTAACATTGAACCCATTTAATTCAAGTGAAAAATGCCAATGAGTAAAGTTATGCACATGTGTAAGTGTCTGTAGAATCAGGGCCTGTTTCAAAGCCTAAGGAAGTCAGCTGAAAGATTCCCATTGACTTCACTGGGATTTAAATCAGGCTCTTAGCAGATTGAGGAAGGTCAAAGAGCTAAGGATAGTGAACATCTTGTCTGTCCTATTCCAGTGCCATAAGCAAAAAAATCATCCTTCCCCTCTGCTTCAATATGTATCATACTACTTCCTGGTTTATACTCTTTTGTTGTTTGGGAGATGTAGTTCTTATTTGGATAATTGTCAGTTGCTAAATATATTGCTTACAAAAAGGCAAATAGCTCTCTAGTCTCTACCATACCATAGAATGTTGTATGTATTTGATTCTGTTGGTATTCTGAACCCAAATAATTAACTAATTTTCTCTTCTGATATCTCAACCCATCTGCTGCTAAATATAAAAGCACTTGGGTGGGGGGTGGGGGGAAGGAATGCAAATAAATGGACAACGTAATAATACTTTGAAAACAGTCAGTATTGCTTATTAAAAATGTGAATTCCAAAGCAGAAATACTTGCGTATAATGAGAAGCAAAGCATCTATTTAATAGCTATTTCACAAATACTCATCAGTTTTGCATTTTGGAAAAATGTCTCCCCTAACAGTATTTCTCTGTTATTAACATTTGGCCTTTTTTCCAGCAGTAGTTCCTCATTATAGATGTCTAGTGGAATAGAATAATAATGCATATTTTTTGTTTTTGCTTTTAGTTTTTAATCCAGAAAGATATCTCATATCATGTCCTTGAATGTAATATTACTCCAAATTTTCTTCTTGGTCTAAAAGCTTCTGATGATGTATTACAATAAAAAAATAAGGAAATGCAATTTCTTTAAAAACCAAGGGACTTTTGTGTCTGGTAGGCTTTTTTGCTGTGTTCTAGGGCACTTTCCTTGGTCCTACATTTAGGTAATTTTAACATCTGATTAATTAGTAACTGGGGAGGAGTCAAGCTATTTTTGAGACACTGTTGCCCCACAAGTAAATCCACATTGGTGCAAAATGCATTAAAATAGCAGTGCAATTAGCACTGTACTTATGGTAACACATTTGTGCAAAATGTTAGTAAGATCTGGAAGTTGACGGTAACTGTGAAAAACCTTCCTATTGCTCGGTACTTCCTCATGCTCAGTACTTCCTAGTATAAACTATTTACAGGACAATTAACCTTAGCTTACAGAGCAGCAGCTCTGAAAATAAATATGCTGGAAAAAGTAGAAGAAAGGCAACATGGTTAATGCAAATTAATGTAATCATGAATCCAGAAAAATAAACTATTCCACTGCCACTGTTTATTTAGTTTTGTTACTTGATATTCTTAACCTTTCTCTTTATTCCAATGATTCATATTTATTTCCCTTTTTGTTGTGAGAATATTTTGCCAAAATACATTTTTAATCATTTGTTTCTTATCTTTCTTTATTTGGCTCCTAAACCAAAATAAAACAAAAGACTGGAGCCATTTCATGATGAAATTGAGTGAATACACTAGCCCTTTTTTATTGTGATTTAAGTCTTCTTCTTCTTCTTCTTCTTCATGTCTGAGTGCTACAGACAGACAGATTTTTAACCAGGACAAATTCAAGTACAGCTTTCAGACCAGTCAAACCCAAGAGACAGGCAGGAGAGTAGCCCTTCCTCAGCCGTTCTTCTCTCTGCATTAGCCTTCCCAACTCAGGCTCCATCGACCTGTCAGAGACATCACAGTGATTGACTGCCCTGGCAGATGTGCCGCTATAACAGGTAACCTGATCATCCAGACCCATCTGTCTCTCAGTCCTCTTCAATTCACACTTTGGGGAGGGGTTGGATTCTTTTGTTGTGATTTTTTTTTAAAATGTAGGATATCTGTATTTCACAAAAGGTTACCCTTGGGTAAATGAATGGTGATGTGCAGTAGTTGAGCTTTATCCTATTGGGAAGAACTGCCTAGTACTATTTCAGGGTCAGTGTTTAAGATTTACATTAACAATGTACAGAAAATTCAAAAACTTGATTGCAAAAGCATGGTCTAAAACTGAAGACAGTTCTTTAGAACCACTGTGGTAATAATAGAATGATGTTTCAAAGATAACAGTTCCAACGCGAGTGAGACAGATGGGCTGTTTAACTGTGCTTAGTGAGAGGAGGGGATCTGATTCAGTGGGAGCATTTTCACGTCTTCTCTTCAGTGCCCACAGCCTGGCAAATGTTGTGACATCATTTAGCTGAACTGCTGATTTTAGATGGGACTGGAACAAGAATGGGCAGGGATAACTCAAGCTTCATGCTGAAATGTAGTTAACTAATTTACTAGTGTCACTATTTCTGATAATTACTTTTCACCAAAATATTTTGCTGTGCTTGTGTGTAGAGGATTTCATTCTACAAGTCAACACCCCAAGTGTTGTAGCCTCACAGGATCTATCAACAGCTTCTATTAAGAGAGAATATAATCTTGGTGAAAGCAGTGGCTAACACTTCTCCTTTCTATTTCTCAGTAAAGTCTACTGTATACTTACTATCAAAGGATGCACATTGGCACAGATGACATAGTTCACAATATAAGGGGAAGTAACATACTGAAGCAAGCAAAACAAGGTAAAATGAATGACAACTGACAAAAAAGCAAGTGAACTCAAAATATTTTTTTTTCAAATGAGAGGAATAAAAATATGCTAAGTGTATACATAAGCAGAGACACTCACAGAAGAGATAAATGAGTGGGGGTGGGGGTAGGAGGGCAGGGAGGAAGGGAAAGCCACAGAGACTTCCAACATATAGCTCTTCATTGCTTTTGGATCAGGGTAAAATCAAAGGCTGACATAACACTGGAGAGCTAAAGCAAAACAAAATATTATATATAGGGATTTATTACTTCTAGGAGATGATTTTTAGTATTTAACAAATTTTGGGGTTCAGCCATGTTCCCAGAGTTGCTCACATAGCCCCTTACTTTAATTGTAAATGTGATTTGGGTACGTACTTATTCATGAGCCAGTTTGAAATTGTTACCCCCTCCTTCACTTAAGCTCTCTGAAAAAATAAACCATTTCAGAAAATTATTCTTCTTTAAGGCCCAATTCGTACCCATTCCACCACTGATGAGAAGGGTTTATGGCACATGATTTTGCTTCCCAGGAGATCAGAATCTGATGCAGTGTGTCCATCACTCCCCCTCCGCACCATGGGCCATGGAGCCCAGCACTGTGGGAGCTCAAGATGCAGCCACATACAGTGCTAACTGGGGCATGGGCAGACATGGGTCAGATAATTCATGGCTATGTGGATCATCCAGTCCTTCTCTCCTGTAGCTTTCTCAGTGGATAGGAGGCTAGGATTCCAAACATCCTTGCTCTCATGTAGTTCCTAGCACTCAGATGAGAGTTACTCAGATTGGGGATGGGGTTAGGATTTGGAGCTGTGGATCTGATTTCACATCTCTTACCCAGACAAATTTCCACTGGACTTTTATGTGATAGAAGGATGCAGAGGTCTCCTATTGATGTATGAGCACCATCTATCTCTATAAGTCAGTGTGATCCAATTTGAGTTCAGAGTTCCATTATGATATTATGTGATACGTACATTGGCCAGTTAACAAAAAAATACCTGGTTCCTCACATCATAACCCCAAAGCACAAGCTTGACATATTTTTTTATGAGAAGACCTATTCTTTTTATTGTTTATTCCTTTTTGCATATGACTTTTTCTAAATGAGATTTTGTCTTAACTAAAAGGCAGGGTACATCAGATACTGTGCTTCATGACATCAAGATAACAAGTATCTTAGAAATGTCAGATGTCACACCAAACTGTACTCAAAAGTGTCACCAAGTACTACATTATAAATCTTGAATGTCTGAGTTTATCACATCACCTTCTGTCTCCACAACAAACATTAAAATAAATATGCAAATTTACATATAGATACCCAGTCTTTGCTTAGAAATCCATGGCTCAAAGGAATGATTGTATATACATTCAAAGCTCTTTATTATTGTAATAGTATAAGTATATATGGGACTGTTCAAAAAAACGGTTCTGTGCTATGAGAAATGTGAAAAAGAAATTCATATGCTTACACGATGATCTAAAATATAAATGTTTGTGAACTATTAATGAACTTTCATGTTGCCATAATAAAACAAAACTGTCCCAATCACATCTCTCATCTTTAACCGTGTAGCCCCCAATCTTGCAAAGCGAATCATGTGGGCTGACCACTTTGCCCACACAGAGCCCCGCTGAAAGCAATGGGGCTCTTCACAAGTGCCCACCGCATTATCATGGCAGAATTGGGATTTGAGGGGTAAGTCCTGCCCCCAGCTCCATGGCCACAGTGAGAATCCATTGGGTAAGCAAGAAGGATTAAAGGAGCCAGTGCAGTAGAGTTGGTGTGGAGAGGAATTGAAGCATGGTCAGGAATCGAGGCATGGCATGTGCTAATGCAGTCTTAGATGATTTCCTTGTCCCTACTGTGGAAATCCTTACTTGGCACAGTAGGGATAATGTAGCCTTTAGCATTTAGAACTATACACTGCTCTCTGTCTTTATCCAGAATTCCCATTGATATAAATGGGATTACTTCTGCATTCCTAAAACAGGAATAAACTGAAGGGAAGTTGACTAAGTGGACCACCAGCATAAGTCTGTGTCTTGCAGTTTGCAGAGAGATAGATGCTGCTTCTCCATTCCAATTTCACATCACAATGTGCATCACATATTTAAACAAACATGTAAAAATAACTCTTCATTTTCATATTTATTCTTGCTTGTCCTGTTTTTGGTGGTTTCCTCCTCCCCCCATTTCAGGTGTAATTTTTGTATTAGCATCATTAGGTGTGATGTGGATACATTTAGGTTGATGTAGTTAGTGAGTATATTGTTGTAGCTTTGAAATAAATTTGAAAATGTCATTAGCAAGTGTACTGTCGCAGCTTTGAAATAAAATTGAAAATGCTTGCTGAAAAAAATAGCACTCATGATAAAGTTACACTCTATTTTCATAGTTTTACTTGCAATGTTATGTTTGAAAACCACCAATGTGCAAGTAGTGAACTCTGATGGATGCACTAGGGCTGAAACTCCCTTCAGAATCCACATAAGTTCCTATGTCACATTAAATGGCCCGATCCTTCAAAAGGATCCAGTACCAAGCATAGTGCTTCCTATCATGCATAGTCTTGCTGACATTAGTGGGACTATGTAAAGTATTATGTGCTACATTCACTAATAAGTGTTTCCAGGATGGGGTCCTACAATCTTAATATAGGGCCAGGGTCTCTGATGGTGTAACTCCCTAGAGTTCAATGGAGTCATACCAGCAGAGAATGTGACCCTTAGAACTGAAGAGGGACCCAAGTGCTTCATAGATCCTTAAGTGAATCCCTCGCACAGGGTGAAATTCACCTACTAACATAAGCACAATTTAGGGAGGTGGAGGATGTGACCGATATTTACATCTTCCAAATTCTAATCAATATTTTTTCAAAATTCCCCTTTGACTGAGGTTTTTACTATGCTCTGTTGGCCTTCCAGGGCCTTGCTTGCCTCTGTTTTCTAAAATGTAGCTACAGGGTTGCATACCTTTCAACTCTGCCCTTGTAATATTATTGCCAACTAATTATACCAACAGAAGGAGTTGAGTGCAAATTTGATTTTATCAGTTTAAAATAAGAAAAGTAGCTTGCACTTATATGAAGAGTAAGTTCTGTACATTCAATTATTATTAACAAGCACTCCACCTACTGGTTCAAATTATGCCAGGCAAGTGATTGAAAAATGTCTCAAAGACATTCTAATAAGAGCTTTACTGTATAATATACAAACATTATGGGCCCCAAAATATTAAATGTTTATATATCTTTTATGCTTCCAAATCAGGGTGTTTGCATGACTTTAAATTGCTGTTCACAGTCATTAGAAGGATTTCTTGCATTTATTTTCACAAATTACCATCCTAACAGTAGAGTTTCCCAGCGTTAGCGCTGAACGTGAGATGAAGCTGGGTCAATAAAAGGCAAGACACAGATAAAGAAACCAGAGGCATTTTCAAATTCTAATAAGCACTTCATACACAATAATAAGGGATGGGATTTGGTAGGAAGGGAGGGGTATTTTGTTTTTTTTTCAAAAATGAAGACTTGCATAGTAAAGAGCAGCCCTTGAAAAACTTGTGTAACCATTGCTTCAGCTCTGAAGTTATCATTTTCAAGATCCTTGGTAGAGGGGGAGAGAAGGGTGTGTTGCAATGGTTGGTAACGTAACAAAATCAGGACAAACTGAACTACACCTCCCATCCCAAATACTCACACACACATCAAGAAGCTCTTTCCCTTTATTTTTTCATACAGCGTACTAGACTGTTATTTGCATATACTATTAATCAACATAATGGGCTTAATCCTAAATTCCTTGCATACCTATATCTCCCAATGAAATCAGTGAGAGATCTGGGTGCACAGGGAATGCCTGATTTGACCTGCTATTGTTTATATCAGTCTAGAAATAGATAAAATAGCAATTGATATGGCCTAATACAGATGAAAATCAGGGATTATAGGATGTCTGTGAATGAAAAGCACAAAATAACCATATGAGACTGTGGTGCTGAAGAGTACACATTGTTCTTATGGGTACATGACTGCTGTGCAACATAGTATATTCCTTGGGCAGTCATCTGCATTTTATGATCAATTTTCTGCCATGTATGGTATTAATAATGAGCTGTTTTAAGTGTGCTCATTTTCATTAATCTGATGAGGTCTTCTGCTTTTAGCAACTTTCATGTAGTGTTAACTGAAACAAACACTGATACAATATGGTACCATGTGATAGAAAAAAGCATGCATTAAGGATTAAAGAATGTCTTTCCTGCTCATTCCAGCTGCTGTTTTTTAATACTGTTTTGAATCCTGACAGAATAGCACACGTCAGTAACAGTAAATACAATTGTTCATCAGTAGGACCCTTGCATACAAACCAAATCTGAACAGAGAAGAAATCTAATTCATTATTTTTTGTTATTCCATAAATACAAAAACAAAGACTGAAGAATCTTAGCACAAGTCTACACAACAAAATTTACCTGACCCCTTAAAGCTCAGCAAAACAAGACAGAAGGTCCCCTTGATAGGCTGTATCATATATATGTTCTGAGGCTGTGCTGCCCATATGTTCATTAAAACTGTTGAATCTTAAAGTTATAATAATTTGCAACGAGGTGCCAGAACCAATTATTAAATATCATATCATCCAACAGAGATGAAATAAAAATATACAGGGTCGATTTTACTGGCTTTGACTGTTACAAAGCTTATAAAATACTTAAAATTTCAGTTTAACTTAAGGGTAGTATTAAAGACTTCCTTCTGCTTGAATTTATTTGCAGATGAATATCATAAGCCAAATGCAGATGGTACATTTTTCTAGGAACAAAGACACGATTGCCCTTATCTTTATTGATTTGAATATCAATTTAGGAAAAGGAGATAGGCTATCATGATGTCTTCTAATAACTTAAACCTTTGTTCAAAAGAGCAAGTGACAGCCAAAAGTACAATTTAAGTGAGAAAAAAGGTAGAGTGTGATTAGATCACATACCATCTCAGCCAAATAGCTGCCTATAGTGTGGAAAAAAAAGACACTTAGGACTAAGTGTAAACAGTCATAATTTATTTACCATGACATCTCTTAAACATGAATGAATGAATGTTTTAAATACGAGTTCCCATCTCTTAGCCAAGGTCAACTGTTTCACTGTGCATTTCTTCATCCTGTGAAACCTAGAAGATGAGTTTGGGATCTGAACATAACAACTTTATTATTTTGTATTATAATCCTGATTAAAATGCTTATGTGGGAGCTGCTGAAGAATTTAAATCCACTTCCAGTCAGTTCCCAAAAAACCCCACAACTATGCTTTTGAAATTAACAATAAAATACACCTCCCACTCCAATGCAAATCTTTAAGAATCAGTTTTAAAGGACAGTAAGATAAAAGCAGAATGTTTCTTTTGTATCAGTGAGTGTATGCTATATCTGAACGTATTCTGCCTGCAAAGATCCAAATGTAATTGCCATAGGAAATAAAAGTATTTATGCCCTCAGTTACTGGAGCATTGCAAGCACAGGACCATGTTTGTCTATGTATGTTTACAGCACCTGTCAGCCGATACACGAGAAACAAGAAGAGTAATGTAAGCTGATCCCCCCTTTTGCTGAATATTTCATGCAGTCTGCTAGAAAGAAAAGCACAAACATTCTACTTTTCCAATGCTTGTCTTCCTTGCCCTCTTCTAATTTTCTCTGGGGAGGGATGGGTTTCGAACTTGGTCACTGCTAGTGCCCATTTACTTCTGGATCTTTACTTTCCAGTCTTGGCTTTCTTCCTGTCTCCTAAAACTAAATTTACTTCATTTTAGCCACCTCAGAGCAGACTTGTGTGTATATATTTTCAAGGAAATTTGATTGTCTGTATAGATTTTTAAATCAGTTTTCAGATCAAGTTCAGAAATATGTAAACTGTTGTGTTGTTGCATCAGGCAGTAGTGGAACACAGACCTCAGATGCAGATCACCCAATACTATAAAGTGATCTTTAAATGAGACAACTAGCACATAAGTAGATTAAAGTGGCCAATAATGGGAAAACAAGTGCCCATTCCAAGAGCAATTGTAAGAAATTTAAGCCTCAGGAAGTTGCATTATACATTTTATTAAATTGAGGGTATATTCACACTTATTGTGGTTTGAAATCTGAACCAGTATTTTCTGGCTTTGGTTACCTTACTTTAGGATTCCTTAATGGGCAGAAGATGTAATGCAGAATATCATATGCTTAAAGTTTGCAAGTTAGTATCTCAAAAGTTGTAATTTAATGTAAGTTGACAATTGCCCCATAAACCATTATCTTTCACATCAGACAGTATCTGAACTAAAAGGAATGTAACAAGACCCTAGGATTCCTACAACATCCTGTTTCTTTGTCATTTTAACTTTAACAAGGGCACAGAAAATATGGATTACTATTGTTGTTTTATTATTTATGTACTTGTTTCTGGCAGCCACAGGTTGCTAGATACTGTACAAATGTGAACATTCTCCCTCATACATTTTAAGGACAGAACAGGAATGGAGTCTTAGAACTTAGTAAGTAATCTAGCTAGATATGCGGTAGATTCTGTTTTCTTTAAGTGGCTGAGAAAATAAGCCATGCTGAATGGAATGTAGATTCCTGTTTTTGTGTCTTTTTGTAACTTAAGGTTTTGCCTAGAGGGATTCTCTATGATTTGAATCTAATTACCCTGTAAGGTATTTACCATCCTGATTTTACAGAGGTGATTCTTTTACTTTTTCTTCTATTAAAATTCTTCTTTTAAGAACCTGATTGCTTTTTCATTGTTCTTAAGATCCAAGGGTTTGGGTCTGTGTTCACCTATGTAAATTGGTGAGGATTTTTATCAAATCTTCCCCAGGAAAGGGGGTGTTGGGTTTGGGAGGCTTTTGGAGGGAAAGACGTTTCCAAGCAGTTCTCTTTCTCGGTTATATATCTGTTAGACATTTGGTGGTGGCAGCGATAAAGTACAAGGGCAAAAGGTAAAATAGTTTGTATCTTGGGAAGTTTTAACCTAAGCTGGTAAAAATAAGCTTAGGGGGTTTTCATGCAGGTCCCCATATCTGTACCCTAGAGTTCAGAGTAGGGAAGGAACCTTGACAGTCCGATGAGTAGACTGCTTTTTGTTGCACTGAATGGTCCCATTACAAAACATGGATTCTGTTAGCTATTTGAGGACGTACCGGGTTAAAATAGTACAATTATAATATTAGTAAAGTATAATTACAACTGTAAAAATTACAACACATCCAATGATATGCCAATTTTGCCCTGGGCCACTCCTTTCCCACTATCAGTTTCATGACTCCTGGCAGTTAATCCCCTAAAACTGAAAAGATTTACAAGTGTGTAACGTGTTAGGATAAAACAGTGGTTAAGATGGATTGCAAATATCAGTGTTGTTCATATCACTATAATTCTTTAATTTCACACCTACATGTTTTAAAGATATTCTAAATTTCCTCATAAATTAGCTCTTGCTTGTAGGCAGGGATATATCTCTGTTAATCCCATGCAATAAGCCTGTATATCATCACTCCTTCAAGTGTGAAGTCAGAGACACAAGTGAAAACTTTTGCAGTACTATTTTGCAGATTCAGACTAGGTTAAATCCATGCGAATAGCTGTCCACACAGATATAAATGGAAAAGATACTAATAAATATTTATTATATTTATGTATGCCCATAATCTTAGGGAACATCTACTTTGTTGATGCGTCACTAATAATAATAACCATTCATAACAATAGTATATGGTGCATACTCCACTGTGGACAAATGGACTGTAGAACAAGGAAGAAACATGGAATGTGCGTTTGCTCAGCTAAAACACTGCAAGGTGTGATCATAAGCAAAGCAAGGCTGGGCCGGCTTAGCACTTTAATGGAAGATCTCCAAGAAAAACGCACATACTGCAGAAAATGGTGTAACAGTCTTAGTGAATCAGGGATGCTTAAGCATCGGATGAAAATTGGGAAGAGAAAGGGAGGGAAAGTGAGATGTGGTGACAAAGAAAGGTTAGGCAGAGATAGAGGAAGAAAATAGATGGAAAGGAAGGGGTAGATGGGAGAGAAAAGAAAACAATGAAAGTGGGAGATAAGGAACTGGAAATGGGAAAGAACAAGGAAGAAAACACACATATGACTTTGTGGTTAATACATTTTTGTTGCTGTTTCATCCATATTTTCTGCTATAATCTTTATGGTGAAATAGGGGACAAGCATTATTCTTCTGCATTATAGAGATGATGGCTGAGGAATTCACAGTACTCCAGGGAGAAGGAGGTTAATTGGAAAAGACTGGCAATGGCTGGGGAGACAACATTTAGAGCCTGGTTTTATGTAGGGGGAGAGGATCATGAGACCTGATTTAGGCCTGTAGTGACATTGCATCCTCTTAAAGTCTTGAGATTGTGCTGACATGCAATGAAGCTGCATGACGACATGAATGTGCAAATGATACCATATTTCATCACAATGTAATCTGGGTCCCAAAAAGGGACCCAAAACCCTAACTGTCCTGGGTCTCCCCAAAATCTTGTTGTAGATCTCACAGGGGACATACATTAATTTTCTCTCTGTGTTCTAATTTAAGGCACTGAAGCTGAAGTACTAACAGAATAGCAGCTGGTCCAACACCCACTGAAGTTAGTGGAAAGACTCATCTATACTTCAAAGGGCATTGGACCAGTCCCTATTCTGGATAATCATACCCTTCCTGGGATATATACTTTTATTCCTACCATTGTTCTCTTTTCCCCCCTCTACCTTAAAAAAATAAATGAGATCCTACCCACTTACAGATTTCTGCTGTAAATAACTTGCAGTAAACCAAGATAGATAACCAGTTCGAGTGGATAAGAGGTACATTTGAATGTAATATGCTGGACCTCCCTGTAATAAGGAACAGTTAATAGGTATCATCAACATTCATATTTATGTGGCTAGTTAAGGCTAAATTATAGTTTGGAGAGCTGTGGAAATGCAAAGAAAGTGGGCCACAGCACTACTGGGTAAAAGTATTATGCCTTTTGCCTTTGGGGCCACTGGGGAAACAAGAAGTGCTGGTGTACTGCAAGAAAATGGTGCCTGTTCCTAAATGGTATCTTTAATTTCCTTTTGCTTGTTTGAGCTCTGCATTTCACAATCAAATGGACCCGTTCTCATTAAACTAGATAAGGGCCTTGTCACTGTGCCAGGAGTTTGTTCTCCAACCTGGGCCAGAGAAGTAGTACTCTTTCCCTGGGCTGAAAGTCCCTCAAACGTGGCCCATTATTGTAATGTGCTTTTTTTGTGGGCCTGAATCAAGGTATGACAGGAAAGTGCCCCCCAGCCTCACATTCTCAGCACATATTGTAGCACACTGAGGGCAAATATTGGAACAACTTGGCAACATCCTTCTCCCAGGCTCCTTGAGGCTGCCTTCTGTGTGATAATTTGAATAGGAAGAAGTCAGTGGAGGCGTGGGGAACTTTTCTCACTGTGGAACATAGATAGGATGGTTTCTTGTAAATGCCAGGCCTGCAAGCAATTTTTCAAGGGTCTGCTCTTTTCCCAGATGTCTTTCGAAGCTATTGTTTAGGCAAGCCTAGAATCAGCTTCTGCGCAGTTTAGGCGCCAACTCCAGAGCTAGGAACTTACATATATGGTTGAGCTGGTGTCGAAGCAACCAGGCAAGGCACTAACAAACTTCAACAGGACTTTATTTTTGAAATGGAAACCTCTTTACCAAGCTGCTGCTGCACCCTCGGTAGCTCTCACTCTGCTTCCTCAACTTTCCCCCCTCCCTCCTTCCTGTTTCCTGTCCTTTCAGACTCCCAACAGCCAGTGCTCCCAGTTCTAATAATTAAAAGCAGCATCTAAACACCACATTCCCTCCTCTCTTAAGAAACTCTCCCAATTAAAATAAACATTGTTGTTCTAACCACAGGAACAAATACGAAACCAGACACTATACTGTTAGCAGAAATATTACACTAAAAACATTGTAGATACTACATAACATAGTCTCTAGTCCAGGCAGGTGGTCGTCTGGGTCTGACAGGCTGTCTCTCAAGCCCCAGTTCCAGTGCAATGTCTTGTTGTGTTGATACTATAGGGAAGTTATCCAATGCAGACTAGATGTTGGCATAATCTCCTCTTGGTGCATAGGAGGTGCAAGATAAGAAGCGTTCCATACCCCTCCATCAGAAAGTCGATAGGTGTAAGGTCCCTTCTTCTCTATGATTTTAAGAGGAGGTGTGAATTTATGGTCCCCTTTGAGTAAAATTCCAGGTTTTTGTATTCTAACGAAGGAACCACGCTCAAACTTTGGTTCCTTAGCACTCCGCCACTTGTCTGTGAAAGTCTTATACTTTGCTTGGTTCTGTTCAACTATTTTTCTCACATCATCCTTGGTTGGGGCATCAGGTCATGCCTTTAACAATTCAGCAATGCTCAGTTTAGTATTCATCTGTTTCCCATGCAGTAACTCTGCGGGTAATCTTTGTGTTGTGGCATGTCATGTAGCCCAGTATGCTTGCAAGAAATCAGTAGTGAAGGTTATCCACAATCGCCCTTCCAGTTTAGCCATTTGCAAACTCTCTTTCAAACTTCCGTTAAACCATTTGATTTCCCCACTGGCTTGAGGGTAATATAGGGATGACCTTCTGTGTAAAATGTTCCTCTCTGCTAGAAAAGTTTCAAACTCCAGGGAAGTAAATTGACTACCACTATCTGAAACCAGTTCTTTGGGGTTACCTTCCCTGCTAAAAACTGAAGAGAGGAACTTAATTACTGTAGCAGAAGAGATTTGCGATGTAAATGCTACCTCAGGCCATTTACTGAAATAGTCTATTAAAGTGATAACATAACGGCAGTTACTTGGAGCAGAATCAAGGGTCCTACAATGTCAATTGCCACTTTTTCCCATGCAGATTCAGGAAAAGGAACAGGCTGCAATAGAGGGGTACATGTCACTGCTGTCTTATCTTCTATTTGGCAAGTGACACAGGATTTTATGAGTGCTTCAGTTTGAGAGTCCATCCCTGGCCACCAATACAGATCCCGTAGTCATTGTTTGGTTCTGACAATTCCTTGATGAGTATCGTGTGCCAGGTGTAAGAGTTTTGACTGTAATTCTTCTGGCACAAGTAGCCGGTGTGTACCTCGTAGCACACAGCCATCAAGCAAAGAAAGTTCATCCTGAACTCTAAAATAAGGCAGCAAAACTGGGTCAATTTTTAGGGTTAATGGGCCATCTCTGTGTCAGAAATTCCCATCGTTTTTGTTGAATTGGACATGCTGAACAAGCAGCTTGAAATTGTTCTTTTGTAACTACAGTAAGAGTGCTTGTAATAAGCACAACTACTACATCCTCATCCTCCGGTGGACCATCTGGTGAAGGCAAAGGCGGGCGAGAAAGGCAATCAGCTACCACATTTTGGTTTCCAGACTTATATTCTAGTTCATAATTGAAAGAGAGTAGTCTTGCAGACCATCTAGCAATACGATATCCTGCTCTTCCCAGTCCTTTCGTGGTGAGCAACGTCATCAAAGGGCTGTGGTCTGTGCACAACTTGAACGTGTGGCCCCACAGGTAAGTTCTCCATTTTTCAGTAGCCCAAACACAAGCAAGTGCTTCTTTTTCGACTGTAGACTATTTCCTCTCAGTATTACTTAGTGTCCTTGAAGCAAATACAACAGTCCTCTCTGTGTTGTCCTCATGAAGTTTTGTGAGGACAGCCCCAAGTCCATAATCAGAAGCATCAGTAGTTACAATTGTGGGCAATGCAGGACTGAATAGTGCAAGTACTGGACTATGTACAATCAAGTCTTTAATCGTTTCAAAACTAGCTTGTGCATCCATTGTCCACACTAAGGTTGAACTTCTCCGTAGTAATTCATGTGACGGTTCAATGACAGAAGCATAATTGGGAATGAATTTTGCATACCAAGAGGTAAGACCCAAGAAGGAACATAAGGTTTGCAAATCTATTGGAGGAGGAGCATTTGAAATTGCCAGGATATGATCTAGATCAGGTTTTAGTCCAGCCCGTGAAATTTTATGCCCCAGAAAGGAGAGTTCAGTTTGTCTAAATTTGCATTTCGACCTATTGAGCTTGAGGCCTGCTTTGCTGATGCAGTTTAGTACAGACTGCAAGTTATTGTCATGTTCCTCAGAAGTATTTCCAAACATGATAATATCATCCAGATAGCACTGAACTCCATGTTGATTCTTCAGAATCAATGACATCATTTTTTGGAAGGCATTTGGGGCAGATGCGAGACCGTATGGAACACGTTTTAACTGAAATAGTCCCTCATGTATAATAAATGCTGTGAGGTCTCTGCTATCTTCATGCAACATAACCTGGTAGTATGCGGTCTGCAAATCAAGAGTAGAAAACATCTTTGCTCCATGGAGTTCTGCAAATACTTCTTCTATGTGAAGAAGAGGATGGCTGTCAATCACAATAGCTTTATTTGGCTCCCTTAAGTCCACACAAAGGCGAATGCCTCCACCCTTCTTCTGTGTCACTATTATAGGTGAAACCCATTCCGAGGAGTCAATCTCTTCAATAATGTCCTTTTGAACAAGTTTTCTATGTTCCTCTGAAACAGCTTCCCTGACTGAAAATGGTAAGCACCATAACTTCTGTCATATAGGCATCACATTATTCCTCATTTTAACTTTATGCAGAAACCCATAAGCACAGCCGGGTTTCTCCTCAACCTGGTGTTGGGTTCCAGCTGAAACTGGTGTGTGTACCGCAAGCATGCTTTGCTGAGGAAGATCAATTTGTCCATTAACTACACTGAGATTTAAAGCAGCCAATAAATCTCTGCCAAGGATAGGAGTGCCTTTGTGGACAATGTAGAACTCTGGAGTTACACAGCAATCACCAAAAGTAACTATTGCTGGCAGGCAGCCATGAACTGGAATATGGTTTTCAAATAGCAGACCAAGTGAAGTTTGGGTTCAGTAAGAGGCACATCTTTAAAGTTATGCAAATACACGGAATCAGGTAGTATAGATACTGCTGAGCCAGTGTCCAACATCAGCTGAATAGAGAATAATTTGCCTGAGGGTATGGTGGAAACGTTTACAGTGCACTTTATTTGTTCTGAAATATGTGCGGTAGTGATTTTGTCCATGCTCAGCACAGTAACATCTGGTATTGTAACTGCATGCACCGGTTGATTGAACTGGCTGCTGCGACATACTTTAGCAAAATGCCCAATCTTTTTGCAATGATTGCACTGACCTACTTTTGCTGGACATCCTTTGTAGCTTGCAAGGTGTTGTGGGGATCCACAGTGAAAGCATGCTTTTGCTGTATTTTGAATTTGCTGATTCGGTGGTTTTCCATTAGTTTTCCTCTTGTAATCATTTGTCTGCAGTGATAGTGAACTTTCCTGCAAAGGAGACAGAGCCTGGACTGCGCCTCCTGTATCCATGCTCATTGTTTTGGCTTCAGCTGTAGCTGACTCAATCTGAGTAGCAATGGTTATTGCTTTTTCTAGTTTAAGTTGTGGTTCTAGAAGTAAGCATTCTCTTATATGAAGCTTGGTTTTTTTCTCAATGAACTGGTCTCTAATCATCTCATCTGCCATATTCCCAAAGTCAAAAGTTACAATCAGACTCCCCAGGGAAGCAATATACTGCATTATAGTCTCCCCTGTTTTCTGCTCACACTGGCAAAATCTGTAGCGATTAGCTACTACATTCACTTTTGGCACAAAAAAGTTCTTTAATACAGTGAGTGCAGTCTCATATTTATCATCTGCAAGGGGAAAAGTGTAAAATATATGCTGCCCTTCTGCTCCAAGGCAGTGGATTAGCAGAGCACGCTTTCTTACTTCAGAAATCTCTGTAGCAGTGATTGCAAGCAGATAAGTCTCAAACATATGGATCCAGGCAGTAAAAGCAATTGGAGGCTCACCTGGGCTTTGCAGAAAGGGTGCAGGTGGGTTCAGAGGCAGTAGATCCATCCTCTTCACCAAAATGTTTTAGCAACCAGGCAAGGTACTAACAAACTTCAACAGGACTTTATTTTTAAAGTGGAAACCTCTTTACCAAGCTGCTGCTGCATTTTGGTAGCTCTCACTCCACCGCCTCAACTTCCCCCCCCGCCACCTTCCTGTTTCCTGTCCTTTCAGACTCCCAACAGCCAGTGCTCCCAGTTCTAATAATTACAAGCAGCATCTAAACACCACAGCTGGTCAACTCAATATAAGAACTAATTTCATAACCGAAAATGAAGAAGCTAAGTGGCAAACCATTCCTGAATTACAGCCCACTTGCTTCAGCCAGCTCGGCTTCCCACCATTCAGAAACCACATTGTACAAATCCTTCAGGATGCCAGTCTGGTTCCAAAGCAAAGAGCTGGACCATCTGGCTAATTTATTTGGACCCAGGGGCTGATACCAACTTTACTTTTACTCCCCATCTGATTTAGCTTCTGTTTTGTTCTCCCCTTGCTTTGCCCAAGCTTTCCCTGCTTCTTGCCTCTGACTTCGGACTTTCAAAGCATAGAGGAAATATTGAAGAGGTCAGATTGGAAGATTTCTCAGGCATCCATGGAGTACTTTTTCCCTCTGGTCCCATTTGTTCCTTTTAATGAATCATACAATCATAGGGTTAGAAGAGACTGAAAAGGTCATTAGTATAATCCCCTGCCAAGATGCAGGATTTGTTGTGTCTGAAAGATAGTATCAGAGAAGAGCTTGGAAGAGCTGGCCAATAATTACTACCCATTATGGCTATCCATAACATCCACCTGAAGTCAGCATATTCTTTCCCTGACCCAACAAACTACCCTGGAAGTAGGCTAAGTCCAAATGACCTTCTGAATACATGAATATGGACATGATAGACAGTCTCGAAGGACTTCACGGTCATCAGACCTTCTTGATCAGTGTCAGATCACAGGTGGAGTCTATGGTGCCTTCACAGTCTGCCTCCCCTGTTCAGATTGTTACTTCGAAAATCCTAGGATTGTAACTCTCTGGGACCTAAAAACTCTACAAGTTTTAAAATGATTGAACTTGAGGTCATAGTGTTCCACTGAGAAAAGACTGCAATCACAGAATATGAGGAAATAATATGCAGGTGGGATGTAGCTATTCAAAAATTTGACTTCACCATCAAGCACAGGAAACAGAGGGTGTGAAAACATTAATGCTGACACACTATCCAGATGGCTAGTTAACCATGAGCACTAAGACAGTACAGCAGAGATTGTGCTGGAGCCAGAAATCACTCACAAAGAAGAACAAACTTCATAAAGTCATTCAGACTCTTAAACATGGCAAATAATGCCATTCTACAGATGAGATCATTTCCCTTAATCAGATAAACTCATCTATGACCGGAGTAAAGATTATAGATAGAATATAACACAGAGGCTAGTCTCAAACCCTAGGGCAACCACTTAGCATTACCACTATAATCCCTTGTAGCCTTCTTGCTTGTGGACCAGTTCTCCATGATGCGGTCAATGGGCAACCGAAGCATTAAAGATACTGGAGTCACACTACAATGAGCATATTAGGAAGATGCGGAAAGTGGTGAGGTGAATATTATCACATATGTGACTTTTGCCAAAGAACAAAAGTCACACTGGTGCCACTTGCTCCTCTGAGTAACACTCCTACAGGAATCCTCTAGGACAGTGGTGGGCAACCTGTGGCCCGCAGGCCAAACGCGGCCCCTCAGGGAAAAATCTGCTAGTGGGCCACGAGACAGTTTGTTTACATTGACCATCTGCAGGCCTGGCCTCATAGAGCAGTCAGATCTCCTCAGTGATTTCAAGATTATTTCTCAAATTTTTCAGAGTATGTCTATGGTGGGTTGTGCATGTCATTCAATGCCCTCACCTCAGTAATAGCCCTAGAAGAAGCCCCTACTAAACCAGACAAGGGCATATGTTTTTAGGGGTTTTCAGAGCCCCATTTGGGAGTGTCTCCCTAAACAGTAGAAATCAGGTGCAACTAAGCCCAAGCTAGGTTCAAACCTAAAAAAAAGTGTTTAGGCTACTCTGACAAGAGGGAGAAAGGGGGGTTGTGGAACAGAAAACAGGAGAATGCACTCTAGAGACATAAGAGCTACTCTTGTTATTGTTGTTTTGTTTGGTAATATATTGTTTGTTTGGAGTTTAAAGACTGCTCTGCATGAAGAGAATGGAACCAGAAACTTTGCTGGTCTGTGTTATATACCAGAAACATCAGAGAGGGTTGTTTTGATGTTTTAGAATTTTCTGCTTCTTTGTTAATCTAGGCTTCCTGTGACCATTCTCTACTGCCATTCAGACCCTGCATACTGCCACAAGGATGGTGTATGTGCTGTAGAGTGGCCACCGTACAAAGGCAGTGTACACCAATGTGTTTTATAACTGTGGTCACTGTTAGAAAGTCAGCATTAAACAGCATCTACTCCATTGAGGACATGTCTCCACAGATTATCCAACAAGTTCTTGGAATGTATTAGAGACCATTTTTTATTTCAGAAGGTGGAGAAAGCTGCCAGGTGAGAGGCTGTTCTAGATTTGATATTGACAAATAGGGAGGAACCGGTTAAGAATTTGAAAGTGGAAGGTAAAGTTCCTGATTCTTAGGAATGGTTGGAGGGAAAACAGCACAATAAAGATAATGTATTTCAAGAAGGCCAATTTTAGCAAACTCAGGAAGTTGGTAGGTAAGATCCCATGGGAAACAAATCTAAGGGGAAAAACAGTTCAAGAGAGCTGGCAGTTTTTCAAAGAGACATTTTTAAGGACACAAGACCAACTAGCCCACTGTGTAAGAAAGATAGGAAGTATGAAAAGAGACCACTTTGGCTTAACTGGGAGATCTTCAATAATCTGAAACTCAAAAAAGAGTTCTTCAAAAAGTGGAAAATAGGTCAAATTACAAAGATAAACAAATAATATAAGTATGTAAGGACAAAATAAGAAAGGCCAAGGCACAAAATGAGATTAAAATAGCTAGAGGCATAAAGAATAACAAGAAAATATTCTACAACTACATTAGAAGTAAGAGGAAGACCAAGGACAGGTTAGGCCCATTACTCAATGTGTGTGGGGGGGGGGGGGGGAAACAGGGACAGACGAACAATAACAGAAAATGTGGAAAAGGCAGAAGTGCTAAATGACTTTTGTTTCAGTTTTCACCAAAAAGGTTAGTAGCAGTTGGACATCTAACATAGTGAATACCAGTGAAAATGAGGTAGGATCAGAGGCTAAAATAGGGAAAAAGCAAGATAAAAACTACTTAGACAAGTTAGATGTCTTCAAGTCACCAGGGCCTGATGAAATGCATCCTAGGATACTCAAGGAGCTGACTGAGGAGCTATCTGAGCCATTAGCAATTATCTTTGAAAAAGTCATGGAAAACAGGAGAGATGCCAATCTATATAAAGGGAAATAAGGACAACTCAGGGAATTGCAGACCAGTCAATTTAACTTCAAGTACCTGGAAACATAAAAAAGCAAATAATCAAGCAATCAATTTGCAAATGCCTAGAAGACAATAAGGTGAGTATGGATGTCAACCTGATAGCTTTCCTTGATAGGGTAACAAGACTTGTGGCTAGAGGGGAAGCAGTAGATGTGGTATATCTTGACTTTAGTAAGGTTTTTAATGCTGTCTCACATGACCTTCTCATAAACAAACTAGGGAAATACAACCTAGAGCTACTATAAGGTGGGGCATAACTGGTTGAAAAACCATTCCCAGAGAGTAGTTATCAGTGGTTCACAGTCAAGCTGGAAAGGCATACTGAATGGGGTCCCTGAGGGATCAGTTCTGGATCCGGTTCTGTTCAATATCTTCATCAATGATATAGATAATGGCATAGACAGTACACTTTAAAAAGTTGGCAGACAATACTAAGCTGGGAAGGGTTGTAAGTGCTTTGGAGGATAGGATTAAAATTCAAAATGATCTGAACAAACTGGAGAAATGGTCTGAAGTAAATAGAATGAAATTCAATAAGGACAAAAGCAAAGTACTCCACTTAGGAAGGAACAATCAGCTGCACACATACAAAATGAGAAATGACTGCCTATGAAAGCATTCTGCAGAAAGGGATCTGGGGGTCATAGTGGATCACAAGCTAAATATGAGTCAACAGAGTAACACTGTTGCAAAAAAAAAGCACACATTCTGGGATGTATTAGCAGGAATGTTGTAAGCAAGACACGAGAGGTAATTCTTCCGCTCTACTCCACATGTATTAATGCATCAACTGTAGCGTTGTGTCCAGTTCTGGGCACCACATTTCTGGAAAGATGTGGACAAACTGGAGAAAGTCCAAAGAAGAGCAACAAAAATGAATAAAGGTCTAGAAAATATGTCCTATGTGGGAAGATAGAAAAAAATGGGTTTGTTTAGTCTGGAGAAGAGAAGACTGAGACGGGACATGATAACAGTTTTCAAGAACATAAAAGGTTGTTACAAGGAGGAGGGAAAAAACTATTCTCCTTAACCTCCAAGGATAGGACAAGAAGCAATGGGCTTAAATTGCAGCAAAGGCAGTTCAGGTTGGGAAAAGCTTCCTAATTGTCAAGGTGATTAAGCACTGGAATAAATTGCCTAGGGAGGTTATGGAATCTCCACCATTGGAGATTTTTAAGTTACACAAACACCTGTCAGTGGTGGTCTAGATAATACTTAGTCCTGCCACGTGTGCAGGGAACTGAACTAGATGATCTCTAGAGGTTCCTTCCAATCCTATGATTCTATGAAACACTTAGTTTGTGGCAAGCTGGGTCTGAATATACCCCGCACTAGCCTGCCGCACACTGAGTGTCCTTGTGCATACTGCTGTCGCACACTAACAGTTCCCTAGTGCACTTTGATCTACTCCAGTTTCAAAATGGGGTAGGCTAAGGCACACTAGGGAGCTGTAGGGTCCACACAGACATTTAGTGTATGGTAGCTCTGTGGGGTATATTCAGACGCACTTTGTCACAGACTAAGATTTACACCACAGTTTACCACAGACTAAGTGTTCTTGTAGACAGCCCTGGGATTTTTGATTCAACAGTATTTTTTGGTACTTAGGAAAGTAGCTGCACTGTCCAGATACTGTGGTGTGGTAACTATTCAGTAAATATTAATGGTTTTATGATGATTTGCTTATGGTATATACAAATCTCTCCACCATGAGGAAATCTGTCGTGTAACTGGATTTTATAGGACTAGCAGACTCTCATTGCTCTTTTCCTTTCTTCTTGTTGCTGAGATTAGCACTATACTAGGGAAGTTCTCTGGTGTTTCTGTCTGTTCATGAAGATGGCAAATAGACTAAGTTAAGGAATTACGTGTTCTCTGATTACTATCGGGGTGGTGGATGGAACTCCCCTTCAGGGAGGCTAGCCCCGTGTCCCCGCCTCTTCCACACCCCGCCCCCACACAGCAGAAGCCCTGAGCCCCTCACCTCCACATCCCTCCCACACTGCCAGAGGAGCCCCAAGCCATCCCCAGCTAGCTGACTGACCTGAACCCCGGGCCGGCCAGCCAGAGCAGTCCCAGATGCACTAGCTGGCCAGAGCAGCCCCAGCCCAGCATCCCGTGGCAGCGGTTCTAGACAGAGAAGGGAGAGCCTTCCCTTGCCTATTATACCCACCGCCCATGGTACACACCAGAGTAATGGAAAATCTTAGAGAATGAGAATTTCATGCAGTGGTTAAAGTAAGGGGTATTGCCAATTTGCTAAAAATAGAGGGGTGCTCCTCTAATCTCTGGTTTGGCTGCTCCTCCTCCATGGCCGCTCCTGATAGCTCCCCTCCCACTTGACTGCTGTGGTGAGAGTTTCCCCTCTTGTTCCAGTATAGTATAACTGCTCGTGTGGGTTTATATTACACCTTTCTTTATCAGTTATCACAAAGGACTTTACAAATCATGGTTTTGACCATGAAAATTCAAGTTGCAGTAGGGGAGGTTTAGATTGGATATTAGGAAAAACTTTTTCACTAAGAGGGTGGTGAAACACTGGAATGCGTTACCTAGGGAGGTGGTAGAATCTCCTTCCTTAGAGGTTTTTAAGGTCAGGCTTGACAAAGCCCTGGCTGGGATGATTTAACTGGGAATTGGTCCTGCTTCGAGCAGGGGGTTGGACTAGATGACCTTCTGGGGTCCCTTCCAACCCTGATATTCTATGATTCTATGAAATCCATGAACTATGCAGGGAAAAGCAGTAGCAACTGTGCCTTTTACAATATTTTAGCACACACGTATTTAATCTCATATACAACGTTAGACCTTCTTACATGAAAGGAGTATGGCCAAGGTATAAAGTTAACCAAAAAGAAATAAATGCTATCATGTCTTGCCTTAAAACAATAAATTTAACAGGGTTGAATTTTCAGTGAAATTAATTCCTATGTGCAGAGTCATCGCAAAGCCTTCTGCATCACTTCACCTCTGTGAATCTGCTGTGTGGGACGAGGGTTTTTAGTAAATCAGCCATAAAAGGTGACCTATGAAATGGGGAATCTGTTCTGGCTCAGAATAGCCTGATGTGGAGTGGGCTTTTGGGAGGGACCACTGGATCCATGCCTATTTAGATCCCGTGCCCATAAGCCTGTGAAAGAGATGTAGATGAGCAGGGTCTGTTAATCAAACTAAGACACTTGGAATAACAACACCAATGGGTTGGAAGGGTGAATTCCATGCCCCCACATCTGTTCCTCAAACAAAATCCATTGTAAGGCATTTTCATAATTGCTATAGGTGTATTAAGTATTACTGGTAATTATTATGCATATTTCAGCTTTATGATATCTCTTCTGTGTTGAAATGTGTAAATTTAAGTGCTAGGGCAGGTTATTATAACAGACTCTTAGAGACACACTGACAAATCATATCTCTTTACTTACTTCACATACGCTTAGAAACAGCCTGTTTGTAAAATCAGTAAAGTTAACCCTGTTAAGTAAATGGGGATAGTATGTCTATCTAAAAACAATGTGAATAGGAAGACCTGTCATTAATATTCACTTAACTTTATTTGTAGTCAATATTGCATAAGCACTAAGGAAGCTAAACTGAATTAGCCCTTTTGACCTCAGCAGTCTTACACATAGTTAAATATTTATGAAACATCAGAAGATGATAGTGACTATTATGGCGCCTCAGTTTTAGCAATTAATTTTATTGACAGATCACTAAGGAATGCTTCTCTATCAGAATGATAACATTATAATTCATTTTCCATTTGTTAAAAAAAAATAATCTTGGATCCTGCTGGTGTGGTAGCTATAACCAAGCTACTCGTGAATCTCCCCGAAAGTTAATGTAGTTAAGCTAGGTATGTATTTGGCTGCTGTGCAGGAAATTGACACATACTGTATCTTCATAGAACACGTTACACTTTTATTCATCATCACTTTCAAGATAATCAATATTTTTTTTAAAAACCCACACAATCCTCCCCTAAATCAATCAAGAAACTTTTTAATTCCATTTAATTTACATACTTCAACTCTCTTCAACCATTCCACAGTTATGTTTTGTTTTTACTCCATGGATTGAATGCTGTTTTGTTTTCAACAGATGTGACTTTGACTGCACTGGAGAACAATTTATGCATTAGACTTAGAATTTTAAATGAACATGCCCTCTAATGATTTCCTCAGTCTAAGCAGACACTTAAAAAGTGACACTGAAACCAAGAAAAATTACTTAAAGGATCAGTTACATCTAAAATGATGAAATCAATAACAATATTTTCTCTGGGATTCTTTCTCTCTGAAAAGCAAAATCTTTACTTAAGTTAAAAGCCACATTAAAATTTAATCACAATCTGTGTGCTTTAGCAATTGATAATTTCTGGACATCTGTCTTCTGCTTTGTTTAAGTCTTGTATTCCTTCTGTTTAAGCCTTGTCTTTTAATAGCAAGATTAGGTGTATTTGTTGGTTAAAAAACACACGATAATATGCTAATATTTTGCAACTTGGAAATTCTATGACCTAGGGATTTTCACCTCCCTTATAGATGCCTAACTCTCAAATGAAAAAAAACAAACAAACAAACAAAAAGAATATTACAACTGTATGAAAAAATATTTAGAGAAATGTAAGAGAACAGAAAGATTAGCTTCAATATGATCACAAACAAACAAGTGAAGATTATTATTTTCAGATTTAATGTATTGATTTTATTGATTCCAAATGAAATGAAGTTGCATTACAGCTAGTTTCTAAGAGCTGTTTTGTCTTTTAAAGTGATTTCGTAGGTGTTTTTAGCAATAGTTTGGTCTTAGAATAGTTGTAAAAAGCAATGCATTGATGTTAATTGCATTTATACATGTTTCTGAAAACTTCTACTTTTGAAAGGATAAATGCTAAATTGTTAAGCTTTGCTACTTCATAATTTAAGAACAGATTTTGTAGGAGCAACTATAGCAATTACTACTGTCCCCTGGTTCCTCTCTATCTGTGTCTCAGAGGAGAAGAATAAAGAAAGATTATCTTTCACAGAACTTCCTCTGATTACAGCTCCATTCTCTGATCATCTAACATGACTGCAGAGACTTGCAGTGATAATGTAGTATTTATTATAGAAAGACTATTTAGGAGAATCAATATGTTCAGTGTTAGGCTGTGCATTTAAGTTTTGAAGGCTGAAATAGCTGACAGAGTGGTCATACTATAGTGTCTTGTGGTAAAACATTTTTCACTCTATTTCAATGTGCTCGAGTAAATCAATAAGGTTAACTACATTTGCCAGGATTAGGGTCAATAAAATTTGTACTTGCTCAATATCCAAAGTAATGTAAGTGCTTGTATTTACTTTTGTATTATTTTGCATCAGGTGCTAATTAATTAAAAACTTCTGCTGAAATTAATAAATAATAATTAGATACACATATTAAAAAAGATAATTCAAAATGAAGCAGATTGCAGTTTCTTGGGAATATAAGTATCCATATAGTACGTCAATTAAGAGAAAAACTGAAATATTCCAAATATGTCCTCAATATGTCCAAATATGTCTGCAATATGTCCAAATGTATGCACAATATTATAAAATTCAGAATATTGCATATTTTAGCATATATAGTACGTAGAGCATGTACATTTAGGATGATTATTCTGAAATAGTTTAAATCATCTGCACTGTGTATTGAAAATATAATTAGCTGTATATTTTATTTTATGTATGGAATATCCAAACAATATATCATGGATTTGTAACACACACATAACGTATAGTAATACTGTGCATAATCTGTAGGTATTAAAATAATCTAAAATGTTAGTATTCTAAATTCTTCAGTTTTGATTTTATATACCCTATCATTGTCTCAAAATTCTTATTTTTATAGTATTATTTGAGTGGTAACATATGCTTAAAATGCATTCACCTGTATTTCAAATTATTTTTACGAATTGGAGTATTCCCCCGCACACACACACTATTTCTTTCTGCGTAAATATATTATGGGCTTTTGGGGAACCATATCTTATTATTTCTCTTGATTTTTAGTACTAAGCAGCACAGTGTCCTGGCTATCTGAGCAGGATTTAGGGTGAGAGGCTGCTTTTGAAGTAAATTTAGTAAATTATCATAAATAGTATACATGCCTTAGATGTTAGAAAGGATGAGAAATGTAGTTTCATTTTTTCCCCTCACACTCTATTATTTCATACATATATTCTTTTCAAGAACATGGTCTATGTGACAAAGTCTAAAACGCAGTCACTTTAGGGGTTGCGGGGGGAGGGTTTATGATTATTTTTTTCAAATAATACATCTTCTCTCTTTAGCAAATTCCATAGTCTCCAGGGTTGTTCCCTTATAATAATTACGAAGTTTGCTAAGATTTGTAAGCTCTTTGCTTTTATTCTTCATATATCTAAATCATGTTATCAGCTTACATTTTCAAACATAAACCCACAAACATATAAGCTAAAATGATTTCTGAATACAAATACCATCTACTTCTTACCCTTTTCAAAGAGTTAAATAAACTAACTGTTTCAAATTAATACACTAGCTGTCTGCAAAAGCAAAAACCAAACGAGTGATTAAAAATATTGTAAGTTTGAAAAATGCAAATTGTGTAATCCAAACATGCAGCCATATGTCCACAATACACTTTTTTTTTTTTTTTGAAAATTTGTAAAGCTTTGCAACAGAAAAGTATATTTAAAGATACTGGTCTTATTTTTATTATGCTTGCAATAGACACAGACGTGGAATTTCAGTCAGTTTAGTGCCTACTTTATGCATTTTTATATTAACAAAGAGACTATATTTTAATCCTAAAACCTGGTAATGAATAAGTCATAAAATCCTATAATATAAATACACTCTTCCAGCAGACCCTATTTACTGCAGTATCTTTCTGAAGAACTGTGAACTACAGACTCAGAACAGCTAATAGCATTCCTCCAAACTAGAAGTCCCCCAAACATTAACAAAAATTAGTTCATGAAATTCATGCTGCAAAGTTTGTCTAACCTTTAAGCAACTTTGCTCTGCTGATCACAGCATCAATAACAATGGGGGATATGAGGCCAAATCCAAGTGGTTAAACCCCTAACAGGAAAATATCAATTAATCTTTTTCAATAGAGTTGAAGTATGGGTAATCCTCTCATTAAATAGTTTGAACTTTTCTCCCAGTAAACAAAAGAGGGATAATGAGTGATGTGGTCTGACTTGTTTACATGGAGAATCTTCAAGAGGCTTAGGCTCAACTTCTCCACACAGGGTCCTTCTTAGTCACTTGTCACTAATTACCCTTTTTTAAAGGCATTTGTGTCAGTTCAGAAATTCTAAAAAGAAAGTATTTTCTGGTTTTAAGCATGAGAATAATAAAAGTCAATATTTTAACTTCAATATGCATTAATTTTATTGTTTGGAAATATAATGTCATTGAGGTAAATACCATTTGCTGATAACCCTTAAAAAAGAATACTTTAGTAGTCTCCAATAATAACTCAAGACAATGTAATAGTGCTTTGGTAAGTGTGTTGGGTGATTATTTTTTTATTAGGGAAATCATGATTTACGTAAGCTTTCTCGATAATAAATTTAGGCCTGATCCTGCAGTAAATAGGAGTCTTAATTGAGTAAAGAATGCAGGGTCTGTCCATTAATATTTGAATATCTTTGAAGTGACTCAGTGAATATCCATATGCTTGGATTTTTATATAAAAACAACACAATGCTTTGAGATGCACATGTTTCATTTACAAGTAATGGGATTTTTATTTACATAAAGTTTTTTCAGAAATGAACGTTTCTAAAGAGTGCTTCAAAAGGGAGAAAAATGAAGTTCATGCTACTATACCTTAATATTTCTTAATAATTTAGAAATTCCAACTCATACACCAGTAAAACCATGTCAGTAATTCCACTCTCACTAGTCGTATTTGCAACAAGACATAATACAAATAAAAATTAAAAACAAACAAGTGACACAAAATTATTCCTTTAGCTGTATTATAATGGATACTTAACTATGGAAGGCTTAGTGAAGTGAAATCTTCACCTTTTCTTATGACATTTCAGGATAACAATGAGACAAACCCTACCCTACCCCACTTATGTCCTGGGGCACAGAAGCTTTTAACAGCACCATTGAGATCCTACTGCATAGTGGAATAAGCTGTGGAAAGACCTATGAACATTTACAGTGGCTCCCTCTGCAGGAATTTGTTGTAGTGTTAGGAAAGGTTAGAGGCTTGTGGTTCATGGTGGTTACTCAGATCCACATGCCAAAAACCCCAACTTGTTGGCACACAAGGACAGCAGTTACTATTACAGTTCATGGGATGTGGTAGCAACTCAGAGAAGTTGTATTGTTGGTCTACCAACTTGAAGGAAGGATTCTATTCCCCCTGAACTCCACAGAGCTCCTGTGCACAAAACCTATTTACCTGGACTTTGGGTTTTGTGCCCAATAATAATGTTTATATGTACACAGTGGCCTTCATCCCAAATCATCCTTAGTAGGAAAATTATCTTATCGGATCCTCACATTAGCATTTATCTTCAATATTCAGCTCTCCCTGCATATTCAGTATTTCCATTGATTAATAGGCAAGTCTGAAAGAACCTTAACTGGAAACTTTTGGAAGTCATTTCATTCCCCACTGAACTTCAGCCATACACAGTAACATAACAGTTTAGGACAGGAAGAGAACAAAACTCCTCAGGTCCTGACTGAATCTGTAAAGCAATATTAGATAAGCAAAATCATATCATTTCCAGGTACAGTTGCCAACTCTGACTGAAGCTATTCTGGGAGATTTTTTTCCCCAATGTGATGCAACATCATTTTCTTAAGATACCCTGCTAAAATCTCCCGGATTGCTTTCAGTGGTCACTGAGAGATTGATGCCAATTCCAGGAGACTCCAGGCCAGTTCTGGAGGGTTGGCAACCCTATTTCCAGGATGCTCTTTCAGAGGCAAAGCTGCTCCCACCCTCATTTTGAATCATTGTTTCATACAGTCTCAGAAGAAAGGGTGCCAACATTCAGTAACACCAGTAACATCTCCTGCAGCTCGGTTTTCCCCTAGGGAATCTCTAAGACATATAGGGTTCTTCTCTGCTATGTGTTGATCACTGGGCCCCAATCCAACAAAAGCACTTGAGTGCATTAACATCAGTGGGGACAACTCACATGCTTAAAAGTTAAGCATGTGCTTAAGCACTTTGCTGGATTTGGCCAGGGTGCTCAGAACCTTGCAAGATTGATCCTTAGATACCACAGTAAGGAAGGGGTAAAGTTCTTTTAGGATTCAAGTAAAAAGGAAGGGGGGGAATGTAAATATTAGTATGAGCTGATGTCTGGGCTTCCCTCTACCTAGTATTCTTACATGATGTCTTAACAGAAGCATGATTTCAGTCAAACAAAGCACTATGGTCTGATCAGCGTCCAGTCAACAGCTGGAGCGCAAAAATAATGTATACTACTATTTTTCTAAAATGTGGATTACTGTTATAAAAGAAAAAGGTAGTTTGAGTCCAAGAGATTTATCACACTTATTCTGCCATTTTTAATGTGGGAACAAGTTTGGGTCTAATATAACTTCCTTTTCAGTTTCCATTTTAAAATTATCATTATACTAACGGAAAAGAAAATGATCAAGAGAAACATCAGGCAACACATTTTTTAAGCAGAGTGCACACACAAAAAAGCATTTGTGCCTACAAAACCCTGTATTTGCATGTTCAAATCTGGTGATTGTGCATTCAATTTCTCCTTTAAATGCTTAGCTATACTTGCCAGTGCTGGCTTTTACAACTGCAATGTGCCTAAAAAACCGACTTCTATAAATTTGACCTAATTTCATAGTGTAGACATACCCTATATGTATTTTTTGCAGGTTGTCCTACTGGAAAAAATTGGCCATAGCAATCTTGCTCAAAAACTTAATTATACCTTTATAGTACAAAAGTGGGAATAGTTTTTAAAATTCAGACAATTTTTCTCTTTTTGAAGATGATTTGTTAGTTTTCATGCGTGGGGAGGGCTTAACCCACCTGGGAGCTCTGAAAAAATCACCCTCTTCCATGCCATTTTCAAAAGCCTCTCACTGTGTTACCTATCCTTGCAGCTGAAGGTGGCCTGATTTCTTCTGGACTCCATCAGCACAACTCCTAAAGCTTGGCTAGAGGAATTATTATAGATTGATACAGAGCTCTCCTCCCTGTACCAGAGGCTGAACACATGCTACCTTTATAGAAATTCTCAAACTCAGTTCTGCTGTGTGGTAGCCTGTTGCATATTCATTTGACTTCTGGGCTGGCTCAGTTTGTCATTTTTACACTGACTTTATTATACTGGGTTAATTTGCTGGGGAACCTGAACTTTCATTCCTACACTTTGATGTGAGCACAATAAATCCATGACTTCAAAATACTCATGCATAAATTGGAAATAAACCTGAAGAAAATAAACTCTTTAGACATTTTCTTAAAATCATTTTTGCATCATCATAAACAAAGATAGAATCTCAGTGGCTGTTATACGGGGGGGGGAGTGGGGGCTGCTATAAAGAAGCAAGTGTGATCTTTGTCAACAGGGAAACCTTAATCTGAAACCCTCTATTTTCTCAAAGGGGGTGAAGTTTAGTGAAGTTTGAATGATCAAACAGCTATCTAAAATGAGCTGCAGTCCTGCTTCTCTTCCTTCTCCAGTCTTCCTCAGCTAAACAGGAGCCTCTCTCCTGTACAGCTTAAGAACGCCACATGACAAGAGCATTAGCCCTCTGGAGCTATGGAGCCCAGACCCCTAGGGCAGTGCAGTAGCTGCTGATGTGATCCAGAGTCCAGACGAGGGATTGGTTTTAACCTCCCCAACCTCCCCCACAATAAACATTGGTTACATGGGCTTTATGGGGGGTTAAATAAAATTCACCCATGAAGTCAGCAGAAGAGCTGGGAGCAGAGCACATATTTTTGGCATCCCAGTCCTATGTCTTAACTGTGAGACCATCACTCCTAGATGAGAGAATGTAGGGGTTTTGTATCCTGAAAGCAATATTTTAATGTTATTGTATAAACCTGAATTGTAAACAGAAATATTGTAATTGTTTTAAATAAATGTCATTTTAAATACTAATAACCCATTAACAAGCATTCAGTTTTATATTTTAAGATGTTAGTCATCATCCCAAAATGACATACCAGCTGCCTGTAGCCTGACACACTTCACCCGCTCGAGGTATTCATGTAAGCTGTAGATCTCTTATAACAAAAAGCGAGTTCTTTCTCCCATAATGTCAGATATATTGTTCATTTTCAGTGCAAGAGACTCACTAGCACTTGGTGTTCAAGTTTGAAAAAAAGAAATCAGACTAGATTTAAGAAACTTAAATAAAAAGACTCATGCCAGCACAAAGCTAATGAGGGAGTTTTGGTTTAATGACTGCAGTGGAGGTGTCAGATGTCAGGATTCCTGAGTTCTCTTCATGCATCTGTCACTGACTTGCTGTCTCACCTTAAAGAAGTCAATTAACTTTTCCATTCACTCACCTATAAAAATCAGTATAATAATATTACCATCACTGGAGAGCTTCGAGGCTTAATTAATTAAAAATTTAAAAAACTTGAAAGAAAGCTGTATTCGAATAAACGATTGTTACCATTACTTAGGGTCAGATTTTCAAAGGGATTTTGGCACCTAAACATGCACACAAGGGCCTTGTGAGATTTTCAAAAGCACTTAAGCAGGTTAGGCACTTAATTCACATTGCACCTAACCTTTACTTTTGAAAATCCCACCGTTTGCCTATCTGCATCTTTAGGCACCTAAATATCTTTGAAAATCCGATGCTTAGACAGGTCCATTCTATGGGACAGATATTTTGTTGTTCAGGGATGCGATTTTCAAATGTGCTTAAGTGACTTAGGAACACAATCTTGTTGACTTTCAACAGGCCCTTTATTCCTAAGGCACTTATATGCACTTTCAAAAACCCCAACCTGGAGCTGTATGAAATGTTCACATAGAAGGCACCTCTCCAATCAGAATAACTTTCCTCGCACATCACCAATGCACTGCAGATCAATCTTAAAAATCTCCACTTGACCACATGAGTGGACCAAGTATTTTGTTAGGTCAGGTGAGTGGCATTTGACCCAGTTGCAAAATTACGCTGTCAAGTTCTGTGAAAACAACTGCTGCAATTAAGCCTCCTGCAAGAGCTCCACGCATTATTCTTCAGCCCAGCAGCACAAGAGGAACCCACACATTTAAATTAAATTACCATGGACATACCATTTACATACTATGGTGATGGGCCTGGTACAAGAACCTAAAGAGAGAAAAAAAAAAAAGAACTACTGTTGAGTGTCTGCTACTCTTGTCTCCCATGACTTTGCCTTAGGGAAGAAAAGATCCAATCATTACTTCTGCCTGAATTCATGTGGAGGAGAGTTAAGATTCTTGTAGCAAGTGGAGGATGGAAGATCTCAAGGCTGAGGTACAGAACTGAGATTCAAGCAGCCTGAGTGCTTTGCTGCCATACATTTCCTATCTGACATTAGACTAGTCATTTCCTTTCTCTGTGTCTTAATTCCACTTCTGTAAAATAGGGATCTTAATAATTATCTCTCTTATAGCTATGTTACAAGGCTAAATTTATTAATGATAGCAAAATGCTTGTGATCCTCAGATGGAAAGTGCTAAAGAAATGCAATATATTGTTACTGACTGGAGGTTAATGGCTGGTGTTTGGGGTGGCAGGAAGCTTTTAGTTGGGAGGTAGTGAGATGGTTGTGCGGTATTTTGATAAAGGTAGACTGGTAAGGTTAACCTGGGCTTGTTTTGAAAAGCTGTCCTGAAGGTTTGGATCACCTGTCCTCATCAATCCCCATTCTCTGACCATATGCTTCTCTTCCAGTATCTTCAGAAGTTCTGGGCATTGTGGGGCATAGACAATCCATAATCCCTTGCGTGGTACTGGGATTCACTCTACTCTGAATCTGTGTGGAATTCACTTACTCTGAGCCTTCCATGCTAGGTATTATATAGAGGACTACAGAGGGGTTCTACACAGGCTGGCAGCAGGAATAGAAGTGTTTCATTTATTCCACTGCCCTATAGGGAGGGCTGCCACTTTCTGAAGCTTTTGAACAGCAGTCCCTGCTGGGTAACCCCTTGAAATATGTGATGGGAGAGGAGGCAATCTCATAATGTTCCCGGGAGATCCTGGAGTATAGTATACTCATACACATGAGACTGTAAAAGGATGCATCTACTGGGATTGTGTTGAAAATATGTAAAGTGGTGGGTTCCTATGGCCCTGGTAGGGCTCTTCCTGGAACTTGGGCCCATTTAGGACAGCAACCTGGCAAGGGCTGATCCACTGTCAACCCCCGCAAATAAAACCCCAACCATCGTTTGGGAAACTAATGCAGCTGATTGCAGCTTTAATTGATAATAGCCTTAAATAACATGTATGCCAAAGTAAAAGGAGAGAAACATGGTAACCCCTTACTGGAAGGGAGATGTAGCCCATCTTCAAATGACTTTATATCCCACTATGCAAAAATTATTATGGCTAAACAATATGCATATAAATGGATAAAAAATGTGAATTTTTGATTTGGGCAAGATGAAGTTATGTAACTTTTAAAAATACATGGAACTGTTTTAAATTGATCTAGGACTTTGTATAATAATAATAAGGTGTTGACACCTTATCTGACATATAACAGTATTAATTAAGGAAAAACACACTGGCAAGCTTTTGATCTCATGACAGAAAGAGAACTCCATCTTGCACTTTTACATAATTAGTGAAGTTTCTTAACCTTTATAATAAGTGACTGCATTACTCACTACCAGTCTACCTCAGTTCCAGCAGCAATCCCAGCTATTTGTAGCCCACTAGCTGAGTCAGGAAATGGCAGTGGAAAGCCAGGCTGCGTGAGGAGTGTGCATAATCAGTGATGGATTTTGGCAGTGAGGAGGAAAGTTAGGAAAGGACTTGTTACAGACAACCAGCCCTATTTTCCTAGTCCTCCCAGCACCCATCCATTTGGCTCATGAAAAAGGAAGGAACACCCAACTACGCAATCTGTTTTTTTTCAGAGTTTAAAACTGTAAAAGCTACTCATATGTTGGTATTTTTTATTTGTTGCCCAATAAATGCTATAACCCTTGCAATCATTTAAATACAAGCTAACTTGCTATTGTTAGTTGACTCTGGGAGTTTGACATTCAGCTGCCCCTTTACTTTAATTCAGCATCTGTCCTTCTCATGCAAAAAAATGTAACTAAAACAGACATTAATGACAGCTATGAAGCCACACATAAAAATCAATTTGAGGGGTTCATCCTCTTAATTGCCAGTGGATACTGGCCTATATCACAAAACTACCACATTTGGTACAATTTGGCATGACTGGACATTTCTGTCCCAGAGCCGCTTGTAATTAGAATACGATAAGTGGCCAAGGCATGAATGAGATGTATTAGGAGTAGATCTGGATGGAATGTTGTGTGTAAAACTTTTGGTCTATGGGTGGGGAGTATTGGTTAGTAGTCTTGACTTGAGAGAAGATGTCTTGGAGACAAGACAAGTCATTGAAGAGGCTGGGAGGAAAATGAAGGGTGGCAGCAGAGAATTCAGTGGGACTCATATACAGAGGATCATTTGCTTGTGGCCATCAGTGTATTGATCAGTTAGGTTAAGAGTGCACATTCTGATGCTCCTGGCCAGAGTTCAGCACCAATATGCTTTGAACTCTTTTGAAAATCTAGCCCTGTTCTCAGGGGCTAAGCTGTTTTGAAAATCTGCTCCTCTGTGGGTAGCACAGCACCTAACCTCACTATACCTGGCTTTAAGGCTGTGCAAAAATATGTCTAGAACTGCAAACAAATTAGAATTTATTCAGGTTTCCAGTGGAATCATTAATATTAGCCCAGGTTCATGAAAGTTCCACTTTCCTGGGCAGTTGTACTGTAAGAGGCTGATAATGTAATCCAAACTTCCCACTCCTTCCTCATTGAATCCTCTGTGTGTCTCATCACCTCTAGGTCTCAAGGATGCTGTGCTGACTACTGATGTTGCCAGGGAAATATGGTGTCCTTAATCACCCCTCAACACCAGGAGATGGAGGAGCAGCCAGCCTGCACTTCTTGAAGGGGGCCAGTTACCTCAGGATACTGAAAGAGGTTCAGGCACTTTAAAATATTTAATAGGGGTTTAGAGGCTATGAAGTGATTGTGTGTGTGAATTTCATATAGCATTGTACTCACAGGACCGGAACCTCCACATGGACCAAACCCTCAGATGACCCTTGTTTGTGAAAGCAATATAAACTCAACCCTGGAGCATTCATGCAACTTTCTTAATCAGAGCTGCAGATGAATACTTCATCTTCATAATACTTGCATAAACATAGAAAAACTTAGCAGCAGCAACCCAAAGCATCAGGGCAAACATAACAACAGAAAATGTCACCTACCTGCCATTGGCAACCGAGTTTGGTTTTTGGGCTGCATCCCATAGCCACAAGGAGAGGTAAACTTTACCTTTTCAGCTTAATGAGTAAATGGTATACAATTAGGGGATAGAGGAGGAATAGACAAAGGGATTCGGAGTTCTGGCCTGATTTTGCCCTTTTTTAAATAATTTGTTCTTGGTTTTATTCAATGTGATGTCAAAGTATGAGTGGATGATACATGGACTGGCCTTGGTAATTTGCCTTGGCACTGTAGAACACTCATGATAATCTCATGGGCTCTGAGTCCTTTGCACTTAGCACTGCAGTGTTCAACCTGGTCTTACAGACCCTGGTACTTTGTCATCTTGCTTTGTGTCTAATTAATCATTCCCATGTTATGAACTCGCCCATTGGTAGGGGAGGCAGTGCCACTCCTTCCTTGCCACCTCCTGTGTGTGAGGCGGGAGCATGGTGAGCTGCAATTGCTCAGTGTCTACCCCCGTCCTCTTGCCATCTCACCACGAGGGCAGAGGAGGAGGAGAAACAGCTACTCTTGTTGCTAGATAGCGAACACCCTAGGCACTCTGAATGGGAAGCAGGTTAGGTAACTCCATTTGCAGGTCCTAGGCAGGGGAAGACTTAGCCCACCGGGAGAAGGGAGATGGCTAATGAGCCTGAGACCTTCCTGTGGCGCAGAGAGAAAAAGACTCATGCAAGGTAAGTGGGAGCGGATATGGGATCAGTTTTGCTCAGAGGAATGTAATGGGTGGACACAGGACCCGTTGTGCTGCTGGAGAAGGGAGCACAGGATTTTAACTGTGGGATTAGAGGGAAAAGAGGATCAATTTGCAAGAGTTGGGGGGAGGAACCAAAGGATCAGTGGAATAGTTGAATCCAGGAAGAGTCAGATTATCTGTCCAATGTGTGGATGGGGGCATGCTTATAGGAAGATCAATTGTCTGGGTGGGTGTCTCAGAGTTTGGTTTGGTGTGTGGGGTGGAATATTGGCTAGTAGTCTTGATTTGGCAGAGGAGACCTTGGAGACAAGACAAGTCACTGGGGAGGCTGGGAAGAAAATGAAGGGTGGTAGCAGAGATTTGAGTCAGGGACTGTGGGGGTATGTACAGAGGATTTTTTGCTTGGAGCCATCAGTGTATTGATGAGTTAGGGTAAGACAGCACATTGATAGTGCTGAGAAGTCAGAAGATAGACTAACGTAGGTAAAGATGGACAGATGCAAAGTCAAGCACAACACAGGAGGGCAGAAAATGGATTGCTGGGCAGTAAACAGGGGACGGGAATCATCTTCTGAGGGAACAAAGGACTCATTAGGGTAAATAATTTCTTGGCAAGGCTTGTGTGCATAGTAGGGGAAGAGGAGAAATGAGGGACAAGAGCTGGATGGATTGATGTGACTGGCGGCAGCAGACAATCAACTGGAAACCAAAGATAGATGGGGTGGGCTGATAGCTGGGGGAGAATGAGAAAAAGCACAAGAGAAAGATGGAATTGTTATTTGTTGTTAAGGTTTGTTTGCCTAAAATCTTCTAAAATGCATGAATTTGCATGATATTTCACAATTGGCTGACAGATGGCACCCCATTTAAATCTGTTTTGCAGCCTCACTCTTGTTTGCCTTGTTATAGGGCCCATAGAATATTATGAATGTAAATTCCACCGAGACAGATTTATGTTATGCCAGACATGATCATATTAATAAAGAAGTGCCATGACTGTGGTCCCAATCCAACATGCTCTCTGTTGCCAGAAAGCCAGGTAATTTCAACCTATTGATTTCAATGGGAGTTTCACCATGAAAGGGCAGGACTATGTTCGAAATTTCTAGCCTTTCTATATAATCGCTATACATGCAATATCCTTCTGCTGCACTAGTTTTCAGCCTTATATTTCTTGGGCCAAATTCTGCCCTCAGCTATGGCCATTCATTTAGCTGCACAAGTAAAAGTGAGAGCAGAATTTGATCCCTGAAGTCTGAAGAGCAGAATAGCACATATTATGTGCCTTTGGTTAGTTCTGAAGAAGATCAATTGGTTCCAAAAGGACATGTTCACATAAGCAAACAAAAAGAATTTGAATAGAATCTACACTTTTGTTGTGTAAATCCAAAATAATTGTTTCCTCTAATACAAACTTTGATTTCTTTGACCCTTGGGTCTTGTAGGTGACTAGAAATGAGACCACTGGTAGGGTAATATAGTAACATATTTTATCTAGGAATCTCAAAGTGCAATATAAAATTTTAATTAAACCTTGCTTCCTTCCCTGAAGTAGCTAATTAGCATTATGCCCATTTTAAAGGTGGATAAATGGAGAGGTTAAATGATTTATCCAAGATCACACAGCAAATGAGTGACAGAGCTGAGACAAGAACCCAGGAGTTTTGACTTCCAGACTTTTGCACCAACCACTAGATACCATATGCATGAGACAATGAAACGATGTATTATATATGGCCTTAATTCTTAGTTGGGTTTTCTATTTGGAAGTTAATATGAGTATTTTGGTATCCCTTTCACTGGCTCTTGTTTATGTCCTTTCTCCTCCCTGTTCTTTGACAAGCTGAAAAGAACAATGACAATAAAACTGATGAAAGCTATGACTTTTATTTAAGTATTAATAGAGGAGCTAAGCAAACTCCTCCAACCTGAAAGTTCAACTGTGGTATAGTATATGGGCAAATTTTATAACATCAGGTGTATTACAGACTAGTGCGTATATGAAAGTACACAACCGAGAGAACCTGCAAGGAGACAGAATGTTATGTAAAATAATACTGTTAAATATATTTAAGATTTATTCATAGCTTATGCTGTTTACATATAATTCCTAATAAACATATTTCATCAAAAGTTAATATATCCCAGTGGTATAATTACATAAAATAAGTGTTTAATCGATCTACTGTAGAGGAAAGAAGGGAACAACCCAAAGAAGAGAAAAAAAAATCACACAGCTTAGCACAAGCCAACTTAATTTCTAATATGTAAAATATGCAACCCTTTTGCAAACAGTTAAATGTTAGCAATAAGATACATTTCTCTAATTACTAGTGCCTTTAGATGCTAAAGTGAATTTTGATGGAATCAGTGATCATTTTGTTTGATTCACAAAGGTACAGTCCCATAGCTTAGGAAAAATGTTCATAGTCCTAACCACATCTGAAATCGTAATGAGCATGTTGCTCCAATAATATCAACTCAATCAGATCATATGGTGAAACATTTCCAGACATATTGATAAATCCATTGATTCTCCCATTCCTGTAGTCACTGGACTATAGAAGAAAGGATCAGTAGCCATTTGACCTTCATTGTGTATTAAATAAACACCAGATGGCAAGGATTCATTCAGTAAATCTATTCTTTCATCTTCATAGTCATGTTCACACTGTTGCTTCCCACTGAGTCTTTATCTTTGTTTGTCATGGTGCCAAAGCTGCCTCTATAGTACCTTTCATGCATCACAGCTTTCAAATCTTGTCCCATTAGTTTCATTTTGTTTCTATCATAAATAATCTACTACTTTCTCATACACTCTTTCATTACCTAATAATGATCAGTTTTTGTACAAGTGTTAAAAGGTTAGTGGGTACAGTTTGCGCACATAGAATATAGTCTGTGTGCTGCTATTTATTGAAGAGAAAAATGTAATCCACAGGTAATAATTCCAGAACTCTGAAGAACACTAACAACTTCAATAAATATCAAAATGTTAATGTTGTGTTTAAACTATATTAAAAAAAGGATCTTTGTATTGGAAGCATGATTCTATCTAGAAAGCAGCTAATGCCACAAAATGAGATTCAGGGTGGATTTTCAAAGGCACAAATAACAGTGAGGTGCCTGGGAGTTAGGAATCTAGCTCTCATTTGTACTTTTGAGAATCTATCCCCTAAATCCATATTTTGAAAACCTGGGAGTTCAGATGTATTCGGTGCATCAAAAGGATAGGAGCTATTTGCATCCAAATTCTGATTTCTAAAACACCCAAAGTTCAGGATTGGGGTTTAGTTTGGAACCATCATTAGTTCAAATATGTGAAACCTTGAGAGTAATCCAGTAGTGCTATCACTTAGCTAATGGCTAGGGAATATGGCATCACAAATATATTATACTTCTATATGCAGATGTTGAGTTTGAGTCCTTAATGTTAAAAAAGAGCTAATAGATCAGGATAATGTGAAACCAATTGGTCTTCCCTTCTCTTTTACCTTGCTTGAGAATTATAGGGACATTTGCCAGTCATTTATGTCAGATTTTTAACTCATTTGTTGATAACTGACAGTTGCAGGTGAGTTATTTTTATGATGCAATTTCTGAGTGGAAAATACCTCAGCTCTAACGGCCAAAGAGCACGGCTGTTTGCTTTGGAATTATACTACTAATACAAACAGAACAAAATGAAATTTGTATAATTATTGAAAACGTATTGGCAGAGCTCTGTTTCCAAACCGGGGCTCTCCTAAGGGTCTAATGCCATGATTTCCAGTCCTACACTTCTATGATGCTATGTCATCAAGAAATTAAGTTCCAAAATTTAGGTGTTGCAGTGCGGGTGCCTTGAAGCGGGGAGAAGGCACAGGGAACGTCCGCCCACTTGGCTGATTTTGTTGTAGTAGTCAATAGAGGTGTGGCTGTCTGCAAGGGAAGAACACATTTAATAATTTTATTAAGATGATGTTAAAATAAAAAACATATGGCACAGAGTTTAAGCATAGAATTTTCTCGTTATCAGGGAATAAGGTACAGATTATCAAGGGGTGCAAAATTCGGTTTAAGATCGGATGGTGTAAAGAATACATAATCTGCAATATCCCCGATTGAGGGTAAAAGGTTAATGGGTCAAAGTACAGACATTGAGATATGAGGTTATGTTGTTCATATAATGGCTATGTTCAGATGTGGAGTATAATGAGTGGATACGATGATGAGGATGGATTTACCCTCATTTGGTGAGATTTAATGTTCAGTGAGTTTATGGTTCCAGTTCATATGGTCCTGCCAGAAGCATACAATGCCCCACAAATGGCATCTCTAAGTGAGGTGGGGTGTGGCCCAGTAGTTTGCATCAAGAGTGCTTTGCCAGATGGAGAACTTGCTTCAATACACCTTTTCTAAAGGGGCAGCAAAAATGACAAGTGATCACTCCCTTGTCCCATTGCCAGTGCACCTGGAAGCATTATGAAACACAAGTTGACTTTAACCCAAAAGAATTCAGATGAAAAACAAAATCTGCATTGCCTAGGGGGAAAGGACTTTTTTCCTCCCTGCCCATTCTCTCCTCCAGTTTGATCCTACAGTGATCCAAAAATACAAGTCAACCTTACACAGACAAAAGAGTGGCCAGCCTGCATGGTTCATCATATTACATCTACCCTGTTGCCAAGGTGACCTAGTTGCATGATCACCCATCCCATCTCTTCAAGTGGTCTGACTGGTCAATTCACCTGGGTTAGTCTGTCTGTCATCCTCAGCAAAACCAATCCTCCTGATTAGGGCAGGAAATAACAGAGTTAAATTTGAAACATCACAATCATTCCCATAGAATCTGTACTGCAATATTGGAAACAAAAGGGTTTAAATCACTTCTGTTTCAAGCCAGAAAGGAAGCTGAGTTCAGAGAGAGGGTAGCTATCAAGGTAGTCATCTCCTGAGCACCTCCCCATAGCCAGACGTGGTCCCACTGTGCCCTGCCTTTATTTTCCTTCTTCAGGGTCCTTTGGGACCCCTTTCCCCAGTCTCTCTTGTGCCTGCTCCCTCCTCTCCCATTGGGCCAGTTTAATAATTGAAACAGTTCTTTTTAAAGTCCCACAAATAAAGTCCAAATATTTATACTCAGCTCTGGCTCTTATACCAGATATGGAGCAATTCTGTTATCTCAGTCTATTCCGCACAGAACCACCACTCCCACCCCTTTCTATCTGGAGCTCAGTCTTCTGGCTTCCTTATCCTGTTCTGAGGGAGAAGGCAGTATATGTACTGCTCTCCTTTGGAGGGCTCCTCACAATTGGCTGAAAGAGATAGTAGACCCGCCCCTCCCTACACTAGAGGGCTTCTGATCCTGGGCTCTTAAAAGAGACAGTGTCCTGGGTTTTTCCCATCCAACTATTAATTCCCTGAACTGCTTCCTCTCTTCCAACTTGGGCCTTTTCCTGCACTTTTGTCCATTCCAGTGTTCTTGGAATGGGGTCTTCTGGTTTCCTCTAGACTTAAAGGGCCAGTATTCCCTATTAAAGGGAGAAATTCACTCAAACATAAATATCTTCAATATTAGCATGGGAAAAGCTATGAGCCACATAAATAAATATTTATTAACTGGGATTTTTTCAAAGTTTGCTCCACAGTATAAATTCCTCATTAGAGTTTTAAAAGAAAAATCTGTAATGATCCCTGCTTTATTGTATACACGCTTTTAGCTAACTTCCTAAGCTTTTCTTTAATGTTGTCTACAGAAACAAGACCTAAGTTCATTACACTCTGGGCTAAATGCAACAAAATAAAATGAAAGACTTTATTGAGAGAGAGAGAGAGAGAGCGAGCCAACTGCTGCTCCATATTTTTCAATATGTATTTTTTCTTGGGAAGACCTGACTAGAGAGAGACACAGGTTTTGTTCTCTCCCGAGCTCTAACATGCACAGCTAGTGATGCAGCCGTTTGTTCTGTTTATTGTGACCTCTGTGATGATTACTAGTTCTAAATCTGTTTACTCTCAAGGGGAGTGATTTTAGTCATTCTGCTTACATTTTATTTTTAAATCACTAACATTGATACCCTGTACTTAAAACAGCTCATTTTTTTCCTACGGACAGTCTCTCCAAGATGGTATTTAGCTTGTACAAAGTTTCCAATATCAATAACAACATAAAATCATATTTTAATTTCACCTTTGAGTTTAGCTATTATGATAATTGCAAACAGTGAATATCATTACTGGGTTGGGGTAATTTCCTATCCTTAGATTTCAGAGCAAAAATATTTGCTGGAGGAGGAATGATGTCACTTTAAACCTGCTATTTATCTCCAAGCACTGCAAAAGGCAGCGTATAGCCCCCTCATGTGTAAAAATAAAACTGATATCACCTTAAGTTTATATTTCACCACTTTTAAAAAGTAGTGAAGAATATGCCACAATATGTCTTGTTCTAGCAGCTGAAAAATTATGCTATGACTAAATGACATCATTCTGCCTCCCACAGAATTTTTTGGCTCTTAGAGCTCAGAAAGCAGATGAAATTAAGAGGAACTGTCACTGTCACACAGAAAGCAGGAAAAATGCTAACATCTCCTGAGTTTCTTGAGCTTCACCTTGAGAGGTCTGAGTAGGTAACCATAAAATACCTCATAAGAATATAGAAGATGAAATATACCCCTCTGCAGAGAGTCAGCACAAAGTCTATGCATCACCTACCTCCTCGGTTAGTGGGATCTAACTGATATATAGGGCTTGTTTTGGCCCTCTTCACAGGCGGATGCAAAGGTGCCTCTATGCTGCCTTTCCACCTTCCCTGTTCTGGGGGCCAGCCAGTGGCTGAACTGTTCCTTGGTACAAGTTACAATAGTCACAGGGATGATTGAACTATATTCCAAGGACCAATTTGCCAGACCAGGATCACCTTTGACTGACATACCTACAATCCCTCCTTCCAAAATGCTCCCTACTGTAGTAGAGGGAGAAAAAGAAGTGTGTGACATAAAGCTGGGAATTCTCAGCTGCCCATAAGTCAGGTTTTAGGTTCTCATGTGCTACTCTGGTAGAATCAAGGAACCTCAGCAGGATTGAGGATCTGGCATAGTAGCTTCAGTACCTTTCTAGCAACATGGAATAAAAGGTGTTAGCTGCATTCTAAAACTAGAAAATGAAGCTAACTGACTTGTTTCAATTTCTTTTATTATTTATATTATAGTTGTACTTGAAACTTCAATCATTGTACCACTCTAGTAGGTGCTGTAAGCGAAAATTGTAAGATATTCCCTTCCCCTGATAACTTAGTCTAGGTTTCAGACGGGACAAAATAAGTTGACACGAAAAACAATAGGATGGCAGAAAGTGGAAGGACTTCTTAACAAAATTTACTGAAATTGAGGTCTCAGCTCACCACATGCCTATCCAATTCCATATGGACATACTTTGATTGTTATGGCTCACTAGTTTAGTTATGTCTTGGTTGGATTGCTGGCTGGGTGTTTTGCCTCCAGGCTTGCTGACTAGTTGACTTTCTATGATAGAAATAGGGTGAATAATAAGCAAAATGTATGATTAAAGTAGGTTTTGAGGAGGAATTTAGGAGGATAACATGCTGGTGGTTTGAATTCTGACAGGGTTTATTTGGGAGCCCATAAAAGAGCTGAATTTAAAGCACCCAGAGCCAGTGCTGAAGACCCTAGTGAGGACAAATAGACTGTTAATTTATTGGGTTATTTAATACCCTGGAAGATGTTCATTTGGACTTTGTGACTTGGCCAGAGGGCCAGGTTACTGAAGACTCCTCATGGTGAGCCTGCAGAGCATGTCAGGGACCAAAAAAGACCAGAAACACTGCACCAAAGAGGTGAGTGCTACTTTACAGGAAAGCAGTCTGAAAGAACAATCGGAAACGGAGGAGGAGACCCATGACAGGATGAAGTCTCAAGAGCCAATGGCAGACAAGATTTTAAGACTGAGACTGAGGATGAAAATGGAGTAGAGGTCCTGGCATTTGGCCAGGAAAAAGTCATTTGGGACCTCAGTGACAGCAGTTTCAGTGGAGTACAGGTGGCAATAACCAGAGAACTTTCTGTGGTACTATTTTCATTATGGCTCACTAGTTTAGTTATGTCTTTGTAGGATTGCTGGCAGGGTGTCTTGCCTCCAGGCTTGCTGCCCAGTTCACCTTCTAGGGTAGAGAAAAATAGGTGAATAATAAGCAAAATGTCTGATTAAAATAATTGTTAAAATGAAAGAATTTTCTTCCTTAATATTATACTTACATGAACTTTTAGAAAGGGGAGCAGCTGTCTTCTTGTTGGCAGGTTTTCTTGCAGACATTGTGGGATCTTTGAAGGGAGAGAGAGAATGCAGCACAAATAAAGCAACAACATTTTTCTTAAATAATCCCTATTCTACCCTAAGAACCAGAATTTACTGAGAATGTTATAACTCCTTATTTGTTATATCTCACTACTTTGGTTCAGTCTTGATTCGCTGGGGCTCTCACTTCCCAGTCTTGCTGACTGATAGATTCTTGATGGGGCAGAGGAATATGAAGTTTCAGAAATGGTATGTTAGGGAAAAGTTTCAGAGTGGTAGCCGTGTTAGTCTGTTTCAGTAAAAAAGAATGAGGAGTACCTGTGGCACCTTAGAGACTAACAAATTTATTTGAGCATAAGCTTTTCTCCACTGATCATTAATGAAGAAAGCCTAATATTTTCAGTGTGGCTGCTAGCTTTTTCTTTTCTATTTTAGCACATACTTAAGGGAACTCCTCTCTTCTATTTCTAGCCCACATGCTGCTACTTCATTCCCCGCCTTTGTATTGTTTCTAGGTTATACAGATTATGTACTTGATTCTCAAACAATTTCTAGGTTGCTAATTTGGACTCTGCATTTGTGCATCATTTAAAAAAAAATGAACAAGTACTAGGTGGGATAATTAGTAGAGAGGCTTCCAGGACTTTTAGGTCCCACAATAGAAGCCTGATTGAGATTATGTGGTCTGTAAAGCATAGTGGTGAAGAAGGAAATCAAAGATGTCACAGAGAAGGAGAGCACTATGGGACTATTAAAAGGGTACATAAAGTGAAGGGAGTTTATGAGGCTGATAGATGGTCATGTGGAACATAAGGAAACCGTAGCCTTCTTGAAAGGTCACACAGAGAAGGCAAAAATCTGAGCCCCTTGAAAGTCTACATAGAAGAAAGGCCATTGGAGAGTTATACAAAGGGGAGTCTTACCAAGAGAAGTTGTGAATTTATCAGAGGGTCACTGAAATGAATTCTGATAGGCAAAGCTGAAGGCCTTCTTGAAGTTTATGTAACAGGAAGGTAGGGCCAACAACTAGCCAGCAATGACATAGCAATGTTTAGAAGTCTGTGGCCCTGTTTTGTCATTGTATGTTGTGGCATCATATTAATTTTTACTTTCCTGATATAGGTCATGTCTAATCTAGGAAAAACAATGTGATTTGTAACGTGTTAACTAACATGTTATTTTAACATGGGTTAAAATCCTAGTGTAGATAAAGCAAGTATAGTTTTACAAGATGTAAACTGGTAAAGGTAATCCCTAGTGGGGAGACCAGAGTTTACCTAGACCAGGCAGCATGTTAAAACTACATCTTGCCTACTGGTATTTTTACACATATTAAATTAACACATATTAGCTAATTAATTAATTGATTAATATGCTAGACACATAAAAACATACCTTTTTCCCCTAGAGATGACAAGCCCTAAGGGCATGGCTACACTTGCATATTAAAGTGGCCCCGGGTGCCCTAACTCATGACCCATCCTCACTGGCAAGGCACCTAGAGCGCCTGGACTCTGTGGCTAGAGCACTCCTAATACTCCACCTCAGCGAGTAGAATAACGTTTGATTCCCCCCCCCCCGCTGAAGTTCTGCAGTGTCAGTGTGGATGCCCTGATCTGTTAATGCACTCTGATTGCCCTCCAGAAGTGTCCCACAATTCCTGTTCTAACCACTCTGGTCATCACTTTGAACTCTACTGCCCTGCCCTCAGATGATCAACCGTCAGACCTGCCCTTTAAATTCTCTGGGAATTTTGAAAATCCCCTTCCTGTTTGCTCAGCCAGGCGTGGAGTGCTCTCAGCAAATCTTTCCAGGTGACCATGCCTCCACGCGCCAGGTGGTCACCAGTTTGGAGCAATGGCAACATGCTGGACCTCATCAGTGTTTGGGAGGAGGAAGCTGTCTAGTCCCAGCTGGGCTCCAGCCATAGGAATTATGATACCTTCAGGCAGATATCAAGGGACATGATGGAAATGGGCCAAGACCGGGATGCACAGCAGTGCAGGGTTAAAATGAAGGAGCTGTGGAATGCCTACCACAAAGCCCGCGAGGCAAATAGCTGCTCCAGTGGTGCCCCCGTGACTTGCCGTTTCTACAAAGAGCTCGACGCGATTCTTGGGGGCAACCCCACCTCCACTCAGAGGACCACCATGGACAGTTCAGACCCCAGTTCAACGAGGCAGGGAGAGGAAGAGGAAAGCGGAGCAAGGGTGCTGAGGAGGGGGAAGACACCCCGGAATCCCTAGATGCATGCAGCCAGGAGCTGTTCTCAAGCCAGGAGGAAGGTAGCCAGTCGTGGCTGCTGATGCTTGAGGAAGGACAAACACCAGAGGAGGTTCCTGGTAAGCAGCTTTTATTTTGGGAAGGAAGTTATTCGGTGCGGGCTCTTGGGGTGAGGAGGGTTAGGGCTGCATGCACTGGTGTTGATGTGCTCTCTCACATCGCGGTAATTGGCTGCAGTGATCTCTTCAAAGGTCTCATCCAGAAGTTGGGCAATGCGCTTGCACAGGTTTCTTGGGAGAGCCACTGTGGTCCTTGTCCCAGTCAGGCTAACATGTCCGCACCACTGTGCCGTGAGGGGCAGGCGGACCATTGCTGCACACAGGCAAGCTGCATATTGGCCAGGGCAGAAGCCGATTGTAATAGAAGACCCTCCCTTGCTTCCCAGCAGCGAGCTATCTTCCAGAATGAACTCCTGTGGAAAATGTGGGGAGAGTGTTCAGTATAGGGGCCACCTGCAGCTGTTGGCTCTCCCCAAGGCACAGAAACCCAGAGGACAGAACGTCCGTGAAACAGTCAGTCCATTTTGGGACTCCTGTGGGTTATGTGCGCTCACTTTGGGAAGGGCAAATTATGCTATTGTGCAGACTGTGCTTGCCCTTAAAGTATGGGGGAATCATTGCTCTGTCTGGTGTGAACAATGCTGCCTCTGTTAAGTGTTGCATTTTGCCTTTACAGATGCAACCTTAAGATCTCAGCCGTCCATGTTATCACCGGTCGAAAGACTCCAAAGAATTAGGAAGAGGCCACGTAGAAGCAAAGAAGACATTCTGCATAAAGTCATGCAGCAGTACCTTAATGAGAATCTAAAAGTGCAGGAGTGAAGGGAAAATGAGGTGCGCCAGCACAAAAGCAAAGAGCTCCGGCAGCAAAGCACGGATCGGCTGATAAGCATCATGGAGCGCTAAGTGGACTCAATCCAGGCGCTCGTAGCCATGCAGGGGGAGCATTACTGCGCCTGCCCCCCCCTGCAACCCTTGTCCCAAAACTCTTTCCCTTGTGCCCCCATGTCACCTCCAACCCACTTTCTGCAGCATCCGGATTCCTATTGCCACCAGCTGCCTCCAACACCTATAACTTCACCACCCAGCCCTAAAGACTACGACCCTTACCCACTGCACTCAACCTCCATCACCATACAGTATAGCCATCCTGAAATGCAGCACTCATTGCACAGCACTCCAGAGAGGAAGGCTGAGTAAGGTAACAGGACATACGCAAATTTGTGATTGACTGTTCCCAACTCCACCCCCTTGCCCTTTCTGTTTCCCAAGCAGTTGTGTTTCTTTTCAATAAATGGATTTTTTGGCTTTGAAAACATTCTTTATTATTGCATAAAATAAAAGATACCTTAGCCCAGGAAAGAAACAGGCACTGCAAATCAGCGTAGCAAACACAGATTCCTACTAACATTGGAACCACTGCACTTCACTCCCGTGCAGGGCACCAGACGTTACTGGTGGATTTCAGCCTCAAATTGCTCCCTCAAGGCATCCCTCATCCTTGCAGCCCTGTTCAAATTCAGCCTCCAGGTATTTAACCTCTGAGTTCCATGCCTGAGTGAATCGTTCACCCTTCCCTTCACAAATGTTATGGAAGGTACAGCACGCAGATGTAACTGCGGGGATGTTGTCAACGGCCAGGTCCAGCTTCCCATACAGAGAGTGCCAGCGGCCCCTTAAATGGCCAAAAGTACCCTCCACAGTCATTCTGCACCAGCTCAGCCTGTTGTTGAACTGCTCCTTGCTGCTGTCAAGGCTCCCCGTGTAGGGTTTCATGAGCCACAGCATTAAAGGGTAAGCGGGGTCTCCAAGGATCACAATGGACATTTCGACTTCTCCTACGGTGATCTTCTGGACTGGGAAAAAAAGTCCCGGCTTGCAGCTTCCTGAACAGGCCAGTGTTCCGAAAGACGCATGCATGATGCACCTTTCTGGGCCAGCCTGCATTAATGTCAATGAAACGCCCACGGTGATCCACCAGCGCCTGAAGAACCATACAGATATACCCCTTCCGATTAATGTACTCGGAGGCTAGGTGGGCTGGCGCCAGAATTGGAATATGCATCCCATCTATCGGCCCTCCGCAGTTAAGGAAGCCCATTTGTGCAAAACCAGCCACAATGTCAGGTACGTTACCCAGAGTCACGGTTCTTCTGAGCAGGATGTGATTAATGGCCATGCAAACTTGCATCAACATGATTCCAATGGTCAACTTTCCCACTCCAAACTGGTTAGTTACCTATTGGTAGCTGTCTGGAGTTGCCAGCTTCCAGATTGCAATAGCCACCCGCTTCTCAGACAGGACAGCTCTCAATCTCATGTCCTTGTGCCGCAGGGTGGGGGTGAGCTCATCACGCAGTCCCATAAAAGTGGCTTTTCTCATCCGAAAGTTCTGCAGCCACTGCTCATCATCCCAGACTTGCATGACTATGTGATTCCCACCGCTCAGTGCCTGTTTCCCGAGCCCAAAAGTGGCATTCCATGGTGGTGAGCATGTCCATGAATGCCACAAGCAATCTCGTGTCATATGTGTTACTCGAGTCGATATCATCATCGGAGCCTTCACTGTCAGTTTGGATCTTAAGGAGTAACTCGACTGCCAAAAGTGACATGTTGGCGAGACTTGTCAGCATATTCCTCAGCAGTTCGGCTCCATTCCCACAGACTGAAAGGGAAGACAGAGCACACAGTACAAAAAAAGTTGAAAGATGGTGCTAAATGTAGACGAAAGCATAGGGATTGCTGGGATGCGAACTGATGCATCACGGGGCATTGGGACAGGACCCAGAATGCCCCACAAACTCCGCCCCTTTCCCACAAGCCACAGCACCAGAATGGGAAGAGGTGCTCTGTGGGATAGCTGCCCATAATGCACTGCTCCCAATGCCACTGCAAGTGCCACAAATGTAGCCATGCCAGTGCACTTGCAGCTGTCAGTGTGGACAGACTGCAGAGTTTTCCCTGCTGCGCTCTCAGAAGGCTCAAAGCGCTCTACATCTGCAAGTGTAGCCATGCCCTAAGTGTGCGATGCTGGTGCTCAATCCAGTGTGTCAGGGCTTGTCTACACTTAAAATGCTACAGCAGCACAGCTGAGCTGCATCAGTTATGCCGTAATAGTGCTTCAATGTAGACACTACGTATACCGGCATAGGTAATCCACCTTCCTGAAAGACAGTAGGTAGGTATATGGAAGCATTCTTCCATCAACCTAGCACTATCTACAACACAGGGACTTAGGTCATTTTAATAACACCAGTCAAGGATGTGGATTTTTCCACACCCCTTACTGATGTAGTTAAATTGACCTAATTTTCTAGTGTAGACCAAGCCTCAGTGAAAGGGCTTTGAATGGGGAATTAAAAGATTACTTTTACTCTGTTGGGCAGATGTGGAGTATTTGTGCAGTGAGGCTATAGCTATTAAGAGTCTGTGGACTGCAGTAGTGGCCATAGCCCACTGAACCCCACACCCTCACCTTTGCATATAACTTGTGACCAATGGGTATGTATAGATCACAAGATCATTGGTCATGTCCCTGCCATTCCCCACCAGCCTTCAAACAAGCCCCACTCCAGACTCCTCTTCCAATTGAGACCTCATGAGCCAAACTATACAACATGAAAGAGGTTCCATAATCCCCCTATATGTTGTTGTTATCTAGTATTTGTATTACCATAGCACCTAGGAGCCCTAGTCATGGACCAGGTCCCCATTGTGCTAGGTGCTCTACAAACAGAACAAAAAGATGATCCCTGCCGCAGAGAGCTTACAATCTATAAAGCTAGAGAAAACAGATGGATCCCCACAGATGGGCAAGTACAAGAAAACAATGAGACAATATTAGTCAGCAAGCTAGGCTGCAGTCTCAGCAAACTAGAAGCCTAACTATTGTCAAGTTTTTTTATAGGCATCATGGCAAAGAATTTTTAAGGACAGATTTGAAGGACGATTATGAGGTAACTTTGCAGATGTTTACAGGGAGCATCTCTCAATCGGGAGGGGCAGCACAGGAGAAAGCATGAAGATTCTTGTTTGAATATTTAACAAGTGGGCAATGAAGGCTGGCATAGTGGGTTGATTGGAGGCAGGAGTCAATATTCTATTAGCAAATGAAAGATTATAGGGGAATGCTGGGGAATAGATTGTGAAAGGCCTCAAAAGTGAAGTGAAGTGAAGTGAAGCAGCTGATATTTGATGTGATAGAAAAAGGGGGAACCTATGGAAGGATGCAAAGAGAGGGGTGACATGGCTGAAGTGATGGACTTGGAGAATGAGCATTACATCAGCATTATGAATAGATCTGAGAGGGGCAAGATTGCATTTCTTGAGGCTAGAGAAAAGAATGTTGCACAAATCAAGGTGAGAAATGAGATCCTGGACAAGAGTTTTAACTGCGTGGCTGGATAAAAATAGTCCCAGAGACGATATGCAATCAGAATCTGCAAGATTAAGACAGGACCCAGACAGAGGTCTTAATTGATTATAGGCCTGAGTGGCAGGCAGGGTGGTGGTATCATCCACTATGATCAAGAAAGGGAGTGGTTGGGAGGGGAATATTAGCTTGGTTTTAGCCATATCAAGCTTGATCTGATGACTAGACATCCATGAGGAGATGTCAGACAGACAGGCCAAGATTTTTGTTGAGAGAGATCTGGAGTAGCAAGGTAGATCTGAGTTGTCCGCATAGAGCTGGTAGTTCACTTTGTGTTTGCATATGAGATTACCCAGAGTTAAGCTGTAAAAGGAGAAGAGAAGGTGACCAAGGGCAGAGCCCTGTGGAATCTCCAGAGAAAGAGATGATGGAAAGGATTCTCTGAAAACACTTGCCAAAGGAGTGATTAGAAAGGTTGGAGGCAAACCAGAAGAGAACAGAATCACAGAAGCTGAGGGAGAGTAATATTTCAAGAAGAGCATGGTCCACCATGCTGTAGGTGGCTGACAAGTCAGGAAATCTGAGGATGGAGTACCGGATCTGAGCTTTGGCAAGGAAGAGTTCATTGGAGGTCATTAGGACTGCCTCCCACCCTGCAGAGCAGAAACACAATAATTCAGCTGTGATTTGGGCCTTTCCCACACCCATGGAAGTGTGACGTGGTGGGAAACAATTTGTGTATTCAAGCAAAGCAACGTTTTTCATTCTTAACGTACATAACCCAAACAATGATTGCTGCTTTTGAAAGTGGGTGTCTGTCCAGTGGTAAAGGTGGATAGAAAAAACTGGAGCAAAAGCACCAATTTTTATAAAATATGAGTGGAAGTTGCAAATTCTGTTCAAACCAATCTAATATATTGAGTGATGATGTAAGAAGGTGAAAACCCCTTTACCATCCTGTACACATTTGGGTCAGGAACAGTGCACACTAATGCTTTTAGATCCCTGAGAATAATCATTTATAGAATATGGTAATTTAATGAAGTGTGTATGTATGTGGCTGGATGAATGTCACAGCTGCTCAGGGGTTATTGATTATATTCCTCTCTAGTAGAAACCTTACAAAAAAAATAAGCCCTAGTATTTGTTTCACCTCATGAAGAATCTCCTGTAGTTCAAGTGATAGGTGCCCTTTAATTTTAGATAAGAAAGTCCTGAGAGGTTTCTTTGCTGATGATCACGAAGTCTGTACAATTATGAAATCATTACATGTCCATAACAATAACTGAAGAATCAATGCAGGTCCAGATACTGAGCTGCATCTGAAGAACATTTAACTCATCTTGCAATGGGGGTTCCTCAGTCTGTGCTAGGTAGGTCCCCTGGCACAGCCTAGAGCAGCCAGAGAGGAATTCTAAGTTGTGATCATTGCCAACAGCACCAACAGGCCAATACAGCATGGATTGCACAGGCTGATGATACCTCTTACCCCCTAACTTAGCTTTCTGTGTTACTAGAAGATTGCCTTACACTAGGTAGCTCTCCTGTGGCTGAATATTTCAGCTTTGGGGCAGTTTTGTGTTATACCCACAGGGAATCTTGGACATTTTGTTTGACCTTTGCTGGGCTGTTGTAGAGCAGCACTGCCTTTGCTCAAGGCAGTGTCTGAATGGCACAGTTTAATCCTCTGATTGCCATCACATGAAGGAGATATTTCTTAGCCAAGATTTATGGGAGTAATCTACCATTCCCATTAACACCTCTCTTCTTGATTTCCAGTAACTGTATTGTACTGTCAAGTGCCATGCCATGGTTTGGGCCATGTCACCTCATGGCACATTGACATCAGATGTGACATTGTGTAACCGATTATCACTACCTATGGAAGAGAATGCCCAATCACGACATAACTTTTCTGTCAAGCAAGGAAAAAAGGGCCAATCACCTATGTCCTTTCTCAGGACACTGCCAGGTAATTGTTTAAACAAAATATTTTGGCTCTCAGACACATCAGAGTGTAGTATTTCTCCAGAGCAATTTACCCCAGAACAACTTAGACATGTGAGTATTTCAGTCTTTATATTGTCAATGTCTGTGACACTCTAATGAAGTGAATTTTCTGGAAATTGAAAAATAACATGAAAAAAATGTTTTGCTGTAGAAGAATAAAATTAGCCTTTAAAAAATCTGGCAAATTTCCATTTACATACCTATTATCCATCTATTCCAAACTGATTCAAATTCACAGATATGCATGTATTTATCAAGGCAGACACAGTTGGCCAGATTCTTCTCACTTGCAATGGTGTAAATCTGTGTAAATCCAGTAAAATCAACAGATTTTCCTCCATTAGTGAGATCAGAATCTAGCCCTATAGGTTTATGTAACACCAGAAGTGGTATTGTGCCTTTTGATCTTTTAGTGCTGTTTTGAATTATGTTTAAAATTGCAGCAGTTCTAACTTTCACTATGCATTATCCTCCTGTCTCAGGTGTGAAATAATTGAAGTAAATAATGTTTTATAATCCAAAGAGCAAGTTTTTTTTCACTTTTATTATGAAAAGTAATCAATCCTTTTATTTTTTACCTTAATGGGGCCACATCTAGCAGTCCTTATCCAAAAGCAAGAAGAGAGTTTTACCTGAGTAAAGACTGCAGAGTTTAGAGCCATGTTTATATTTGAAAAGTATACATACACATTAAAATACATAAATTCAAGTACTTAATTTAATGCTACTACACTGGCTCTTAATGTAGGACGAGGTTTTAGACTTCCAGCTGCATTCAGAATGCAATGTAGACTCACAAAAGGCTTGTTTAAAGTTCCTATTCTTAACTTCTTATTCAGAGGCTTGTATATTTTACACATTCTTCCATGCAGACCTGAATTTTGAGTATTAGCAGCACTCTTACGTGGTTTGTCTCAAAGGCAGATTTATATTAGTATTTCCCATTACAGCCTGAAAGAACGGCATTAAGGAAGCCTTTCTTTTCAGTCCCTGGTTGTGATAGTTAGCATATCAAATTTATTCTTCCATAATCCAGATCATTTTCCAGAAGCTTTGAGGCCAGTATGTAGTAGTTTGTTAGAGAGCTCATAGAAACTCTATACTGACAGACCAAAAAGCCCTTCGACTGTCACTTTATGTCATTAACAATTTTCTAAAGCCATTACAGATGGGATGGACTGATTAGAACTGAGGAGGGAGGATCTTTTTCCCAGCCAGAAATGTCCCTTGAGACTCTCTGCGTGTGAAGTTTCTAGTGATTAATGGAAGAAAAATAGGGCCGCCTGTCCCACAGTTGCCGTACACTTTATTTGGGAAAGAGCTTATTTATGTTTGGTGATACGCCTGTATTGGATGTCTTTGGAAGCTAAACATTAACTGGGTAATTTTTTAAAAATATCTGGAAAAATACAACATGAGCTCTACAATCAAATTGCTTTCAATCTTTCATACTTTTTAACATTCACTTTTTAGTAGCTCCATTATAATTTGTCTAAATGTTACTAAAAGACTAAAATGTTTATCTCCCCAACCCATCCCCTTTCCATTCTGCTGTTTTATTTCTGTAAATGAAAGCTACAGCTGGAATATTGTTTTACTGCAAATCTCACACCAGCACTGTCAGTTGTGATGTGACACCAGAGATTCTTATCTGTAGGCTGGGCTGGAATTATTAAACATTCTCACATTGTGCAAAGTGTTGAGGATGAACAGCAGTGCAATGAGGTGCATCCAACACTTCTGTCTTTCCCACCTGATCCTTGAAATATGACTCCTTTAAAAGGCCAATATTCGCTTTATATAGAAGTGACAGCATTCAAGAACTAACATGTACTGGAAATATTGCTGAACTCTATGTTCTCCAAATAAATTTTTCAAAGAAAGATCCTTCGCGGTGGAGGGAGGGGATGAAAGATCATACATATATTATATAAATAAAGGAAGAAAAACATACTTGACTCGTTTGTGGCAAAATGTACCAATAACAGCATTTATTGGGAGAGGACTTTCCAACTAAGCAAGTAATTAGTTTTCTTTCGACTGACATATTTTATCATCTTACAAAATCGTGAGCTAAAAAAGGAAGCAAAAAACACATTTCTGAATGTCTCCGCTTTTTTCAGACGAGAACAGCAAAAGAAATATTGTTTTATACCCTTCTTGTCTTCTTTTTCACAGATAAGACTTACAATAAAAACACTATGCATAATAAGATTCAAGAGTCACCCAAATGTTTGAAGAACAAATCTGCACTGTTTTTATGGAATCACCACCATGAGGTGTAGAGGAGGTGACAATAAATTGGAGTTTGTGCTATAATTACATTTGCCTGAAATGCATGAACTAAATTTAGTGCAGCAGACTAATACTGCTTGTAACTGTATACAACATCACACATATTGGAACTGTCAGTTGTGGCGGCTTCAAAGGAAAAGGACTACAATAGTGTTGCTCTCAGTGACATGGAAGACTGCAAACTAGCTATATACTATGGTGATGGACACTCTACAAATGCCTGAAGTAGATTAGATGAGTTACTTTATTACCCATTAAAAGGCAGATTGTGCTTAGTCCTTACATTGGTGTGTTTGGGAAGAGGAGGGCTCATTGAGTCTTCTTCTCTTGAACCCATCTCTCAGACGTAAAACACACCAAAACACTGTTCCCCACAAGCAGTGCTGCTATTCAAACCACTTGAAAGAGAGTAAGGAAGGGTGAGTAAGTGTCACTGCTGGTCAGGAAATGTTTGTTCCTGTGACAGTTTTTGACAAAAATATTTTACCTAGATTTTGCTTAAAAAGTTTGAAAGGTTTCAGATGTCCACACAGATTTGTAAGGCCCAGATAAGGGAATAGGTAAGAATTCTGAGACAACAACAAAACTATGATCTCAGGATAACACCTTTGCTCTTCTAAACATGTGCTAGAATTGCTATCTGACCCAAAATATAATAATAATAATAGTAGTTCTCAAAAATGTGGGTGAATTGGAAACTGCTTGGAATACACACCCAGTCTAAACTTCAACTGTAAAGAGAATGCTTATATCAGAGATTGTTTTTCCCCCTTACAAATCTGCAATATAATTATTTGAGCCTAAATATAAAATAATGGCCAGATAGAGACCAAGACTGGGGATTAGTGCAAGTTATAATGTACTTACTAAGCATCTGGCTGCCAGAATCAAACTGTCACAGAAATTTGGAGGAAATTTCTCTTTCCAATTTTTTGAGCTGGATCAGAGAGCTTGACTAAAATAGAAGTGAAAATGGCTTCTACGGAGATGGGTTTATTCATTTATTTAAATGGTTAAGCCCAGCCAGTCAGACACAGAGAAGAAATACCATATGACTTCTGCCCCGTGACCCATACAAATGATGTGCAAATATAAGGGAACAATAAACTTTTAATTCCACAGTGTAGGTCAATCTACTTCCCATTTTTTTTAGTAAATAAAGACTCCTTCCAATGATGCCACGATATACCAAATTATATGTAATCCCTTTAGGCCTAACTCTGTCAGACAGTACCTTAATCCTCAAATTGTCCCTGTGGAATAAGTGAAGACAGAAGCGGAGATGTGTTCTAACCAAAACCCCCATGCACAGAACCATTGAAGCCAAAGTTCACAGCTGACCCCTAACCCTGGGAAATTCTCATGATATTTTTACAATGCTGAAGTATGGGTTTTTTCAAAAGTGCTCAACAGTGGAGGCCAGTGGGAGCAAAGATAAGCAAACACTGTGTGCTTTTGAAAATTCTATCCATTTTATTTATTCTATTGGCCAAACCAAAACCCCAGCGCTCAACACTTCTAAGCTTCTGAGAAATGAGTTCTGGATCTGAACTTTGCGATTTGAACCCATCTCTAAACTGAACCCTATAGTAACGAATTCAGTTTTAATTTGACAATACAGAGACTAGGGTTGTGGTCAGTCACGACAAATCACCACATTTCATTCTGAGATGCTCTTAGGGCCTGATCCAAAGTCCATTGACTTCAGTAGCCTTTGGTCTAGTACTTAAGGACTCTACTGCTGGTTCTCCACTTTAGCACCTGTGCTCCAGTTTTCTGCAGAGGTACCTAATATAGTACCTCTAGTAGCATGGGAGGTGCATTGTGGCAGACATGGCTGGCACATTGATCAGCCAAAAATCAGCTAAACTAATTATGTAATTATGAAGAAAAACAGAAACTAAAAGGTCTGTATGCTAACGAGGTTTAGTTTCACTATGATCCAGATTTTTAAAGGTATTTAGGCATTGCGGCACTCAGCATTGCAACACCTAACAGATTTAGAAGCTTAAATCCCATCAACTGTCAATGAGTTTTAGGTTCATTTTTGAAAAATGAGATTTAAGCTCCTAAATCAGTTAGGTTTAGCAATGCAGAAATCAGCAATGCCTAAATACTATTAAAAATCTGGGCCCATGTCACTATTTTTGGCATGTATATTAAGTTACACCTTGCTATATTTTTGAGAGAATAATAAGGACCAGATAGATAACAGATACGTCCCTGGGCCTTTGAGGTTCACTCCAGAAGTTTGTAAACTATCAAGCATAAAAACAGTTATAAGTTCAAATTTCTAATTAATGTAAAGTCAGCCTTGCAAAATTCATTTCACTCATTTCCCTCAGGAAAGTCAAAATATCTTCTCCTCTGCCCCATTATTGTCATCATGGTACAGTTGAGGGTGTGATTTTCAGAGATACTGATCACCCACACTCCTATTGAAGTAAATGGAAACTGCAGGAGCTCAGCGCCTCTAAAATCAAAGCCAGGATTAGCAGAATTTGTGGTAAAATTTCAAGACAACTTTCTAAGGCTGAGCAAAGCATACAAATAAGTGTGGACCCACATCCAATCAGGGACCCCTTCCTGCCCCTGAGCTTCTAAGCTTTACGCAGATTGCCTTTGGAGAAAAAAATAACCATTTTCTTTTAAAAGTCATATTCTTATTTATATTCTTGGGTGGGCGAAAGGGTTCAATTTGTACTCTGCACTAGTATCCATATTGCTGTTTGAGCATGCTTTTGTCAGCTTAATAGTTTTGTTTTTATAAACAGTTAGTTTCATTATACTATAGTTAGTCCTACTGAACTAATTTGTCCATGTAAATTAGAAATAGTCTAAGCATTTTGTACAGTTAAAGGCATAGCGACAGAAAGCTGCTAAAGTAGATTGCATCCATTACTTAATTTTTTCTAACAGTTTGGATTGAGGAAGAACTATGTCTTATAAAATTTATTTTTAAAAGAAACTATTTTAAAAGAAACTAAAAAAGAAAATTGTCTTTTTTAATTTAGGCCTTAGAAGTATATCCTTCAAGGAGTTATTTACTGTGCATACTCACTAATATATATAGCAACGCAATCAAAGACAACAAAAGCAGTATGTATGGCAGGCTAGTCTTTTGATGTTGTCACAAATCCGTGCCTGTTGTTCTGTTACAAACATGTGGAATGTTTCAAGAAAGATGGTTGAAACTTATAAATTAAAGGTTCTTCAATATTGCATCTGGCTGTAACATCTAATTAACATTTTAAAGGCTACAGTTTAATTTAAATGAATGGCAGGCCTTTGACTACACAAGACAGCTCATGAACATGATTACAACAAAGTAATTTCCCTTTGTCAGATACAGACTTTCAGTAATAGTGTTTTCTTGGCTTAATAAAGTTAAGCACCACTTACAATCGGCACTTCATTTTGTTTCTTTCTATTATATTGTATGGTGGTTGTTCAGTTCTCATAGCAGCAATCTGCGTAGGTGTTCATTTGTACTCTCCTACTGTGTGGGTACTCTGTCTAATTCCCAAGCTCCTAGCTTTATAATAGTTTCATAAAATGCTGTTTGAATTTTTATAAGCTAGTTTTCGTTATCATTAGTAGAATGTTCCAAAGCTATGTACTGCCCGATATGGTTCTACTTTGACTCATGTTTGTAGGCATTGATAAAGTGTCTGTACAGTAATACTAGTGTTGCAATAACCATCGGAAAAACGTACATCATACAAGTTAAAATTTATGCAATTTTAATATATGCAATAAGAAATCACAAAAAAATATGATATACAAAAATACATCTATATTTCAGTATTATTTCATATATATTCATTTTAAAAAATGTGATTCACAAGGTACATAACTAAAAAAAGTTGTACCACTTAAAGACTTCCTAGTGGTACTGTGTAATATTTTAATCTGTTATTTTCTATTAATGGCCTATCTCCTTCTAGAGCCCAGTCTGCTGATTCCTTGCTGTCTTAATATCTTGAAGTAACACAACAAATGAAGAAGAATCTGATGAAATTACATACCCTTTAGTATGACTCCACAGGATTAAACCAGACAAATTCCATTACATTTCTATATAACATATTTATATCATGCCCTTCATCTTATCTCAGAATGCTTTATACATTTTAATTAATTAAGCCTCATGCCACCATTTTAGGCACATATTAATTATACTCTCACTGCAGATGTTTAAACTGAGGTGCAATGAAAGTGATTTGCACAAGATCAAAAAGCAAAACAGTGGCACAAACGGAGTCATGAAATCATGGCTCCCAGTCCCCTTCTCTGCCCACTAGACAACACTATCTCATGAATCTTTAGATTCCACTTTGGACATGTTTCCGAGTAACAGCCGTGTTAGTCTGTATTTGCAAAAAGAAAAGGAGTACTTGTGGCACCTTAGAGACTAACCAATTTATTTGAGCATAAGCTACAGCTCAATCGTAATTTGGCAAAACTGCTTGGTGTTGAAAAATCATCTCAGATGTGCCAAAAATGAATAAACATTCAATTAATTTGTCTAGACTTCATAAATGTAGCTTGAAATTTCTACAAACTCTAGAAAATTAATTCAAGTTTTGTATTAATCTTCAAATGAATTCTGATTAGAACTCGGCAGGAAACAATTTTCTCATTCCATAGGAATTTTTGAGATTTAAAAAGTTTTTCTTGTTCCAAATAGGGACAAAAAGTCAAAATCTCAAAATTTTCACAAACTGAAACGTCAAAAAAAATTTCTGATTAGGTTAATCAAAATGTATCATTTTGAAACATTTTATTTTTGGGGGTGATTTTTTTTACACTATAAATAAGCTTAAATTTGGAAACAAAACATCATTTCAAACCAAAAGATGGATTTTTTCTTTTTGTTTGTAAAATGTCAAAATGAAACATTTCAACAATCTTGAAACTATTTTTTACAAAAATTGAAAAAAGGAAGTTGTTGAAATCCACCATTTCCCACAAAAAGTTTCAGTTTTGACAAATCAACGTTCTGTGACAAAAAAAAGTTGTCAAATAATTCCCAACCAGCTGTAGTTCTGATTTTAAGGACATTTAATCATCCAGTAACATACAAGAACTACCATACAATATAATAAAGTGAATCAAGCAGTAGACTGAAACACACTCCACAACATAACACAAGACGTAATGGTTATTGGCATTAAACAAAAAAATTGCTGTAATATGATTTAACAATTTGAAATTCATTTCTTATGGACTCATGAGATAACTGGTCTCAGTTATAATATATATAAAATTGTTGGCAACATAGTATTATAGTTTCAACTTGAGTTACCCTGGTCAGTTCTTCTACCTTCTGTGAATAGTCTCAATAGTAAGATGTGTTGTTGTCCTACCTACAAATTATTTGCAGCATTGTCTGTACATGACAGAGGGGCATTGCTGGTACAATGTACATTGGCCAAACTGGACAGTCTCTATGCAAAAGAATAAATGGACACAAATCTGACATCAGGAATCATAACGTTCAAAAACCAGTTGGAGAACACTTCAACCTCTGTGGTCACTCAGTAAAAGATTTAAGGGTGGCAATTTTGCAACAGAAAAGCTTCAAAAACAGACTCCAATGAGAAACTGCTGAGCTTGAATTAATATGCAAACTAGATACCATTAACTTGAGTTTGAATAGAGACTGGGAGTGGCTGGGTCATTAATCTTCTTACTGTATGTTCCATTCTATGCGTCCGATGAAGTGGGCTGTAGCCCACAAAAGCTTATGCTCTAATAAATTTGTTAGTCTCTAAGGTGCCACAAGTACTCCTGTTCTTTTTGCAGATACAGACTAACATGGCTGCTACTCTGAAACCTGTCATTATGTAGTTTATGCTCAGGCAAGACATTCTATAACATGGGTTTGTATGGGCTTGGTTTTCAGCTCATGCATTGTGTGCATTTATGAAAATCAGTCCCTGAAACTGGTTGTCATCTAGTTTTAGGTTCAGTACAAGGTCCTGATCTTTATCTACAAAGTCCTAAACAAACTAAGGCCTACTTCAGTCAATGACCATCTCTTTATGTGTGCTCCAGCATGGGAAGAGCAATAGACAGGGACACTTCAGCTTCATATAAATATGAAGAAAACAAAAAAAGAAGAAGTGTGACCGCTAAAGACTGAGGATAATCTAGGCATGGCCCAAATCTAAACAAATACTTTGCCTCAGTCTTTAATGAGGCTAATGAGGAGTTTAGGGATAACTGGTAGGATGACAAATGGGAATGAGGATATGGAGGTAGATATTACCATATCCGAGATAGAAGCCAAACTCGAACAGCTTAATGGGACTAAATCGGGGGGCCCAGATAATCTTCATCCAAGAATGTTAAAGGAACTGGCATATGAAATTGCAAACCCATTAGCAAGAATTTTTAATGAATCTGTAAACTCAGGGGTTGTACCATATGACTGGAGAATTGCTAACATAGTTCCTATTTTAGTTCTTAATAGTTCCTATTAAGAAAGGAAAAAAAGTTTAAGAAAGGATCCAGGTAACTACAGGCCTGTTAGTTTGATATCTGTAGTATGCAAGGTCTTGGAAAAAATTTTGAAGAAGAAAGTAGTTAAGGACATTAAGGTCAATGGTAATTGGGACAAAATACAACATGGTTTTACAAAAGGTAGATCGTGCCAAACCAACCTGATCTCCTTTTTTGAGAAGGTAACAGATTTTTAGACAAAGGAAACACAGTGGATCTAATTTACCTCGATTTCAGTAAGGCGTTTGATATAGTTCCACATGGGGAATTATTAGCTAAATTGGGAAAGATGGGAATCAATATGAAAATTGAAAGGTGGATAAGGAACTGGTTAAAGGGGAGACTACAATGGGTCAAACTGAAAGGTGAACTGTCAGGCTGGAAGGAAGCTACTAGTGGAGTTCCTTAGGGATTGGTTTTGGGACCAATCTTCTTTAATCTTTTTATTACTGACCTTGCCACAAAAAGCGAGAATGTGCTGATAAAGTTTGTGGATGACACAAAACTGGGAGGTTTGCCAATACAGAGAAGGACTGGGATATCATACAGGAAGATCTGGATGACCCTGTAAACTGGACTAATAGTAATAGCATGAAATTTAATAGTGAAAAGTGCAAGATCATGCATTTAGGAATTAACAACAAGAATTTCTGTTATAAACTGGGGATGCATCACTTGGAAGTAACAGAGGAGGAGAAGGACCTCAGAATATTATTTGATCACAGGATGACTATGAGCTGCCAATGTGATGTGGTCATGAAAAAAGTTAATGCGGTCCTGGGATGCATCAGGCGAGGTATCCAGTAAAGATAATGAGGTGTTAGTACCATTATGTAAGGCACTGGTAAAATCTCATCTGGAATATTGTGTGCAGTTCTGGTCTCCCATGTTTAAGAAGGATGAATTCAAACTGGGACAGGCACAGAGAAGGGCTACTAGGATGGAATGGAAAACCTGTGTTATGAAAGGTTTCAGAGTAGCAGCCGTGTTAGTTGTATTTGCAAAAAGAAAAGGAGTAGTTGTGGCACCTTAGAGACTAACAAATTTATTTGAGCATAAGCTTTCGTGAGCTTCAAGAGCTTGGCTTGTTTAGCCTAACCAAAAGAAGGCTGAGGGGAGATATCATTGCTCTCTATAAATATATCAGAGGGATAAATACCAGGCAGGGAGAGGAATTATTTAAGCTCAGTACCAATGTGGACACAAGAACAAATGGATATAAACTGGTTATCAGGAAGTTTAGACTTGAAATTAGACAATGGTTTCTAACCATCAGAGGAGTGAAGTTCTGGAACAGCCTTCCAAGGGGAGTAGTGGGGACAAAAGACAAATCTGGCTTCAAGACTAAGCTTGATAAATTTATGGAGGAGATGGTATGGTGGGATAGCCGAATTTTAGCAATTAATTTATCTTTGACTATTAGCAGTAGATATAACCAATGGCCTGTGATGGGATGTTAGATGGGGTGGGATCTGAGTTACTACCAAGAATTCTTTCCTGGGTGTCTGGCTGGTGACTCTTGCCCACATGCTCAGGGTTTACCTGATTGCCATATTTGAGGTCGGGAAGGAATATTCCTCCAGGGAAGATTGGCAGAGGCCCCTCTTATTAATTAATTCTTAAACTTTAATTCTTTGTACAGTTCCATAATGAAAATTTTTTTTTTCCAAACACTGGTTGAAAATGACTAGGACTGTTTCCAAATCAAAAAAGTATCCATGAACGGCATACATTTTTTCTCTTAGAATTTACTCACAAAAAAAATTGCAGATGGCACCACAAATAAAAGACTGTCATGGACCAGGAACTTTTCTATGCAAATGACTAATGCATCACTACAGTTCTGCCAGAGCAACAGAAAGCGCCTGCCAAAAAAAAAAAATCATCATAATTGAGTGTTCCTGATTGTTCACTGTTTGTGACACATATGGATCTTCTGAAATACAGACCACCTACCTGCAGAAACTCTCAAATCATTATGCGTCATGAACTTTTGCATGCATTTAGAATGTTTGAAGAAAACTATTTGGTCTACAACAAACAGACATATTTTCCCAGTGTCATTACAGCAATGGCTGTGTGTGTTTAAAAAAAAAACCAAAAAACAATAAATAAGATGCCAGTCTCTGTGCTTAAACTTACAAAGCAGTAATTAGAACACAAGCTGAAATTGGTCTACTTGTCATTCTATATGTCTATCCCATCTTCTCCTTCTCATTCAAATATATCTGAAATAAAGTAGTAGAATAATGTATGGAACAGGAAACAGAAGAATGAAGTATTCTAAACATAATAGGCAGTGGAACTCAATAGACAGCTTAATGTTTTGATTTTTACTTAAAATGAATCTCAGACAACCCTGCATTTTATGGCTTTTATTTTGTGTTTATGAAGTACAGTAGTCTTCCAGCAGTCTGACTCTAGACCACTGGACTCTTGAGAGTTGGTCAGCAATTTAAAAAAATAAAAATACAGCTTAGTGCAGCAAACAATAACCCAAATGTCATATGCCTCATTGGAAATAATGGGAAGGTCTCAGACAAACTCTAAGTGGTATTACACATAATATAGCCCAAATTGAATAGAAAAGAATGTCAGTTGGGAGGCAGATACACTGAACTGGTAGAGTTGGCAACCATAGTATTAAAGAAGGGAATCAGATATGGAGAGGTTAGTGCTTACTGGTATAGTGATTTTAAAAAGAAGTGGGTCAACTAAACACTATATTTCCTAAAGGATAGCTTGGCAAATTCTGTTTGCCCTCCACTACACTATTGCTAGTGCTGTTTTAGCTTCTGCTGTAACTGACTAAAAGATTCAGAAGTAAGGTCTTGGTGCAAAATATATGGATCAGGAACGAAATCAGATTCAGACCAAAAAACCCACAAAAAACAAACAAACAAAAAAAACCAACAACAATCCTCCCTGCATGTTTACCCACAATCCCAATCCAGACTAAAGCAAACATTTTTTTTGAGGGCTTGGAATTTTTGGGTTCACTTGAAGATCAGGTATCATTTTTGTGGAGTATTGGCCACCCCCTCTTCCAATCCAAGGAGCCTAATACACACTTATCTAAATACATGGGGGTGAGTACCAGGCTATTGAGCGTCCTGCTTCTATCTTCAGAAAATAACGTAAGGAGGATGCTGAAGTGTGCTGAATGGAAGTTTTCTGGGGTTTGGGAGGGACTTTTTTGTAAGAATAGGAGACTAGAGAGAAGAGTGCACTGCTGGGAAATAGAGTTAAACAGCAGTTTAGAAACTTCATATAAGCCTACCTAAGCATCCTTAATCTATTAAGTGGTTTTGCAGATCCACAAGGGCAACAAAAAACCCTCATGGAAATACTATGGAAACACCCAATGCAGAATAATTAATAGATTCTCTGTTGGAGACTATGAATTAAAAAGAGTAACACCTTTCAAAGATATCCTAAGTACCACCTCGAGCTGCTGGCTGAGGTCAGGCTAGCCTCAAAGTTAGACCATCTGAAGGCAGTGGGCAAAGATTAGCAGATTTTAAGGCCAGAAGAGACCACGATCATCAGCTATTCTAACACATGACAGAGAACCTCTGCAGTAATTTCTGCATGAAACTCGTAACATCAAGATAGCCAGTCTTGATTTAAAGAATTCAAGTGATGGAAAATCCACCCTGCCCCTAGGTAAATTGTTCCATGGTTAATTATCTTCACTGTTAAAAATTTGCACCTAATTTTCTAGCCTAAATTTGTGTACCTTCATCTTCCAACCACTGGATCTTGGTGTGCATTTTTCTGCTAGATTAAAGAACCATCTCCTATCATATGCAGTGCTCTGGCTAACAAGCCCTTGGGGACCATTATCAGTTTTCAAGACTTAATCTGGCATGTTTCACAAGCACAAGTACACTTAAACAAAATCCCTCTCTTTTATTCCCCCCCCCCCACAACATCGCATGCTACAGTCACACAGACATATTACCACAAAGAAGGTAAAAAATGTATTATTGTTAGAAAGTTGTTGATTAGGAACTTGAGTGCACTAGTCTTGATACATGCCTCAGGCAAATGGGAAAATGCAGGGCTCCTTTATGCAAATATAGGGCACTGAAAGAATATTCTCATAAACAAAGTGGGAGAGGCCACTTTATCATTCACCTCCTTGCTTGCTTTTTAAAGCTCCTGGCAACTTAAATCCATTTCATGATGTAGAAGATGCACCTGTGCTGGGAATAGCCCAAAGTACCAAAACAAAAACAAAAAACAAACCACCATCTAATACCAGCCAAGTACAGCTGGTAAAGGGCCTGGACTGGACCTCAGGGGATCCAAGTTCAACTACGAGCTCTGCAACAGTCTTCCTGTGTGAGTTTGGGAAAGTCACCTAGTCTCTCTGTTTCTATTGCCCGTGTGACAAATGGAGATAATACCTCCTACCCTGTTTCCTTGTGATTCTGTTTGTTATATTCATTTGTTGGCTATAGGTTTACACTTAGGCTCTAAGTTCTTTGGGGCAGGACCATCTCATTGTTATATCTGTACAATGCCTAGCATTATGAGGACCAGGGCCAGGCCTGTAGGCACCAGCACAATACAAATAATACTTTATCTTTCTTGTCTATTTCCAGCCAGGGACTAGCTCTTACCATGTCTTTACAGCATCTTGCACAATGGGGCCCTGATGCTTCTTCATGCTTCTAGGCTTAACATAATAGAATGAATAAATAATAAATAATAATAATAGCACCAGTAACAGTGCATTGGGCATACAGCATTTCTGAGCTTACTGTGACACTAGATGGGGCCCTAGTCATCAGCCTAGCCTGTTGTGCAGCACTATAATTCTATTTGTATATCAGTCAGAGTATTTCCATGGTGAAGAGGTTTACAGGTGTCAGCCTTGGTGTAATAGGAATGGGAAAAACATCTTATGTGCTAGCAGCCCTGGTACATAGCACTATCTAGGGTATGCTCGGGGGGGATCCTTAGTGCTCTTAATGGCAGTGACAGCTCAAAAAAAATTCTAACATAACCAGCACTGAAGGCTTTAATTTCTTAAAAATGAATCTGGAAAACTTCCCAGATAATACATCTGTCATGCTAACTTACAGGGGCTGTGGCTGAAGAGAGAAGCATTGAAGAGGATCAATGATTCTCTCTCCCTTTCAGACAGCAGTGTATGATTATCCCCTCCCTACATCCCTATAAAAAATGTTTCCTGGATACCTGGCAAATACAAGGTCAAACATTTGTATGTGAGATAACATCTATGCAGCTGTATACCGGTATGTGCTGCTGTTGATCCATCTGTACAACATTTTGCATATTAATTGTCTAAAATCATATAGGTTAGGATTTATGCATGGAGTCCATGACAGAGAAGGAATAAATCCACAGCACAGTTGGCAGCTATTTTATTCTTTTGTTGTTTCTCCTTTTAGAGTATCTCCTTATTATATTTCTGTTTTTTCTTCCATTCCAGTTCTGGTACACTAAATGCTTCTTTGGGCAAAATTTGGCTTATCTCTAATTCAAAATCTTGTTGAATTCACTGGAGGCCTAATTCTGATCTCACTAACAACAGTTTTACATCAACTTGAGTGGAGCTATGCCTGATTTGCACCAGCGTGAGTGAGGCTAGACTTGGACCTACTGTTTTAGAATATTTATTGCTCCTTCCGACCCATTGGAATGGCTGAGGAATGGGATGTTGTTTGGTTTTTAAATATGGCCATTCTTCAGTTAATGACAATTGGTGTGAAAAGAAATTAACTCTCTGTTAGCTTATTTGTAATGTAAACATTTCTTAGCACCGAGACTCAGTTTTCTGAGACAGACACAGCAGATCCCACAGTATGTTCAGGTCTGTCCTACAAAATGTACTAACATTCCATCTAACACCAAGTTAATTGCTTTGCATTGACTGATGTTTAAATGGGATTTTCCTGCCATTCTTTTGACAATCGAGTTCATTAGATACTTCTGTATCTAAAAGGAGGACATATGATGAGTTTAGATATTCACTTGTCAATCTAACCTTCTGACTTCAATCATTCATAATCCAGCTCTTAAGAAGACTTTAAGCCTCTCAAAACAATACCTCCTTTACTTAGATTATTATTACAACATAAAATGCAGCTAATGTGAGACAAAAGTGTTGTACCTGTAAAACAGTGATTTGATTTAGACCTAGAACCTAATCCTGGAGTGACTCAAAGACACTTTTTTTTGGCAGTATGTAGTACTGTGTATTTGATGCGAGACTAGAGGGCAAAATATTCAAAACTGCTTACAAGGTGGGTGAGGTAATGTCTTTTATTGGACCAACTTCTGCTGGTGAGAGAGACAAGATCTTGAGTTACACAGAGTTCCTGCATGGAACTCCAATAAAACAAAATACCTCACTCACCTTGTCTCTCTAATATCCTAGGACCAACACAGCTACAACTATACTGTATACAAAGTACTTACGTTACTTAGGAGCCTATATTCCATTTTCAAAAGTGTCATAGGCATTCAGGAGCCTGAAACTCATTGAAAGACGATGTGATCTGGGCTCTTAAATGCCCAAATCACTTCTGAAAATGGGATTTTGGCTCCCGAGTCATATAGACGTTTTTGAAAATTTTACCCTGTGTACTTTAGTCTAAAGTAAAGTTATATCCGGAGATAGTAGCATTGTTCTGAACATCAGTTACATACAGAAGTCATTCTTCATTGTTTAAGTTGTAAATCAGCACATAGAATATATCCCTGAGGGGAAAACTTTGTTTCTATGCATCAGGTTGGAAAACAGACGCTACCTGGAACAGATTCAAAGCAAGTTAAGGTCAGATCCACCCTTTCTCCCTCAGTGTCAAAAAAACAGGAAGGATTTATTTGAATCAGTGTTTTAAATCACCATTTTTAATCATGATTGAAATCAGCAAGAAATCGTGGTTTTTATATGTTCTTTGTAGATATTTTCCTAATGAAAGGTTGTTTCTCATTAGTTGTTAACCATTAAAATGTTTATTTGCAACTAAATATCATGTAAAGGCTACATTTGGTGCTTCTTTTTGCTAACCAAAAGAATATACTATATCCATACACTTATTTAAACAATTATGTAGCTTAATTTACATTTATTCCGATTCTTAAGTTTTAGATTTTTATGATGTTAGAAAATGGTGAATAATGCATTTCTTACTTACTAGATTATTAATATTTAACTTTTGATTATTTTGTTTCAAGCTCTATTAGATGGAAATTCAAATTCAATTAGAAATGCATAAAAACTGCATTTAATTTTTTTATTAAATATAACTACCATAGAAGTGCTAAATACATTAAAAAAAGTTTAACAAAACATGTTTTGTATTTAAATCTAACTGATTAATTAAACAAAGGAAGTATGATCTGTAGTTAGTGAACTGAACCGATTGTTTTTGGTCACCATGTCCGTCAAGATTTTAGAATTAGTCTATCTTGCCCTCTCATACCTAGTTCATAGATTGGAAGAGGAAAACAAGCTTTCCTCTTTTTGCAACTCCCAATTTTGTTTTTAACTTTGAATGAACTAGTCATTGAACTGAGATAGTTGAATAAATTGAAATGAAGAAAATATTCTCTATGCACCTGCAGAAGAGGCTATTGCTGTCAAAAACGAGTGTAGCACTTAAACTCTGGTTCCAGATGACTTTCACATGTTCAGTGGTTTGACTTACTTTAAAAGTTGGCTGCAAAAATGTACAATTTAATTTTTTTTTCATTTAATTTAAATGATTTTAATAGATTATAATAACTTTAGGTCTAAACATATGTTGTCAGTTTCAAATTTAGTTTTAAATACATTTATTTAAAAACTGTATTTAATTTAAATTAAAAAATCTGATTTAAGTGTTAAAAATCTGAAATTTTATTTAAAATAAATTATTGATTTTTTGGGTCCACCCTGAGAAAAACTGAGCATCATTCAATTTGTTTTTCTGAAAGTGGCTTTGCATAATAGGATATATCTGATTCAGAGTTATTTGCCAAAGCGTCTTCCTGCCACTGGTTTGCAGTGGTTCTGCACTGACTGCCTACTTGTCTCTCCCTCCCAAATAATTTCACTATTCTGTGGAGGTGTGTATCAGGGCAAATCTTAAAGGGCTTATTCATGCAACACTCCCATAAAGACTTCAAAATTTGGCCCATAATTTGGGAAATTCTTTGGGATGAAAAGCACTAATGTAATATATTATTAGCATTGTCAGTCCATTACTGAGTTAGAATCTTTAAAAGGTTTTATAATTAACCTTTAGCTTTAAAGGTAAGAAAGAAAGACTTTAAGGATAATTATAATTTTGATCTAGATGCTTCAGGTTATTTTTCAGTATCTGAAAAACAGGAGTAATGCACAAACATAAACATGAGACCTGGTCCTACACTCATCAAGTAGTCTGATTCAAATAAATGGGGAGACTTACATGACTAAGGACTACTCCTGAGTGTAATGTTGCAGGATCAAGCCATATATTAGTAAAGGATGGACCTTAAAAAATTTTAAGTTCAGATGCAATCTAGATCAGCAGCCAACACTCATCTATACAATCCATGCCTCTGAGTTTATAAACTGCAATGTGAGGCAATCTTTCTAGCCCCTTTATTTGTGGTCCTGGCCAGACATACCATATTAATTGCCTGTCTCATCGACTTATACCAATTTCAGCTCCTGATTTATCTGAAAGCCAGAAGTGAGAAAAGATACCAAAAATTCAGAGCCTTCAAACAGGTTCTATTCAACTTTGGTTCTAAAAATGGACAAAGATTCAGAGTAAGGAGTCAAATGGTGTTCCTATTTTTTAAATGGTTTCATCGATTCCTAGGATACATTCCCTGAAAATATACCACAATATTAATTAAGAAACAGCAAAGTCAAGTACATCTCCTGCCCCCCCTTTCTTTTAGAGATAATGGACAGGACTCACCACTGCCGTAGCCCAGATCTACACCCATGTAACTATGTCCAAGGAGTCTGATGGGTATAACACAGTGGTTCAATCTGGTCCTACATTTAGTTATGGGTTTTTTTTAGTAAAAATGGAGACCATTGGGGTGATGGATGGAATTTGTGAACCTGGAGCAAATATAAGGTTCAATCTTATAATTTTATCAGGGTCAGTGGGGGGTTTTGCCTGCATAAAGATTATATGACCAGACCCATAATGTAAAGTCGCTGCATTAAAGTACATTTGTTTCTCAAATATTTTAGTTTGAGTAGCTAATGATTGTATTGTTTCTTGGTTATCTAATTTTTTTTCCTTCCTTTTTCTTTGAATGGACCAAATTATGCACTCAATTACCCCGCTGTAAGTGAGATGTATCTTCATAAAAGTCAATGGGCTGGATTCTCAAGTGCCTTGCACCTAGTGTACTCATGTTCACTTGTATAAAATAGATGTAAATTGCTACCAATTTGATTTCACTTTGCTTGGCTATAAAGATGAGGGACAGAAGAAAAATCAGACCCAATACTTGCCTTGATTTTAACAATGTTTTCCTATACTTCAAACATGAAAACTTGAGTGTTTAAAAAAACCCTAATTACTGATATATTTACACTGATCTTTATGTAATCCATTACTTTTTGGAATTCATAACTGTAGTACATGAAATGTGTTCCCTTTAGTGACTCTGGGTTCTCTCAAGTACTGCCCCTCAGGCCTTGAATCAAAAGCCCATTGACATCAATAGGAGAGTCTCCACTGACTTCGATGGGATTTAGATTAAGCCCTTACTGGATATGTAAAACAGTATTTTGTACTGTGAACAATTCCGTTTACCTTTACTTACTAAGAAATTATCATATATAAATGCAAGCATACTCAGATGGTTTTCTGTGCTCTAACAGTTCTACAAAAATATTGTGTTAATCCCTTACACCTAGCAAACTGTTGGTGTGAAAAAAAAAATAAAAAACAACCACCCAGAATTTTATTAGTTCATAGGGTTCAGGAAGTTCAAAGATATATAAAATGATACAGAAGGCTCATGTCTGCATTACCAAAAGAATCACTGAAATGCTGTTTTGCAATGTTCTGTTTTTGTATGTAACTTTACTTGGCAACAGATGCAATATTTATAGTAAAGTCTATCACCGTTTATTAATGTTATACATTAGAGTATTTTGCTACTGTAAAAATGATATGCTAAAATTAGTGGAAACATTTTGAAATAAAACAAGAACAATGATCTTACAAATTAATTGAATTTCATTGTTCAAATAATAGAGCATGACAAACGGTTGAATAAAGCAATGGAAATATATTGATTTCCTCTAGTATAATTGTGCTAACCATCTATAAAGCTTTAATAAAGCCTCAAGAGAGCACTTTTCCAGTTAGGTAGAAAATTACAAAAAACTAAATTGCTGTTTTCCAGTAATTTTTATATAAATAAAGTAGTAGACAGGCAATAGAATGTGATGTACATGTGTCAGTGTCACCAATTATCAACTATCTGTGATAACTGGAATTTCTATTTGATGTGTTTCAGAAGGTATGATATGACGCATGTATGATGTATCTTGCATTTTAAGTCTGTTATAGGAAAATACTTTTCCAAATACTGATAATAAGAGTTCCAGTACTGAAGTCACTAACAGTTTAAATTATGATTTTTATTTTATTTTTCTTTAAATTCAGGTATCATAATTTGCAAAGCATAATGTTTACAACTTAAGCAGTAAATTGTTAAAACCAGTAGGTTCAAAATGGTTGAATATATCTAGCCAAAATTAACTGCAGGATTTAACCACGGTAAGACTCTGGAAGTGACTATATATAACAATATGTGGCACAAGGATCTTCACTGGTGAGCATTGGACTTTCTGATAAGATGTGTATGTGACGTTACCAGATGTCCTTTATGTAAGACTTTAAAAAATTCTATTTTCTACTTGAATGAGTTATATTTCTTATTATTTTTATAAGAAAAGTCAAGCATATAGAGTGGCTTCCAGGTGTTTTCACTGGATAATAACGTGCAAGTAGAGTCATGCAAAATCTGCAAGGTTAACTTTTTGTTAGTGTTTATAAACTGAACCCTGCTAGAGGCTCGGCAATCAGCCAGTCTCATCATGTTTTCTTGGGAGTTCAAGTCTGACCAACTGTAACCTCTAAGGAAGCATGCCCTACTCCACTGGGGACAACCTACCTTTACTCAAACAGGGAGTGTTTTCATTTACAAGTCTCTATTTTGCCACTTGCCCACTGAGGAAATAACAGGGTTTGGCTCTTTGTGGAGAGGAGGCGGCTATGGAGGATAGAGGTCAGCTGAAGGAATATAGGGAAGGATGGTCATTTGGTTGGAGCAGGAATGATCAAATAAGATTCATGGGTTACCTCAGCTGTGCAAATATCTTCTTCAGTTTAAACAGGCTTCAAGTATGCTTCTTCTCTGGAAAATGACCATGTAAAATTGTCATTGTGCCATATTCTCTCAATGGTTTCAAGATCAAATCTGCCCAATTTACACACACACAAAACGTGTGGGGGAGTGTTTTGGTTTTCTAATTGCCAACCTTGAAAACTCCACCTTAGATCTGAAAGTTAGGCAGTGACACTCGTATCACCAACCAAAAAAAAAAAAAACCACAACCACAAAAACCAACCTAAAACATATTCCCTAATTTTGCAAGGGGATGTGCCTGTATGTGCCCTTTGCCCACATGGAGTTCCTTGCAGGACTGGAACCTTGGAGAACAATTTTGCTGATGAAGTGTGAGCCAGAATAGAATCCAGCTCATTTTCCCATGGCTATATTGGCTGTGAAATGCTGACAAGAGTAAGCAGATCTAATACTCAAGAAACAGGGTATAACTTTCCTTTCATTTACTCCTGTGACTTCATTGGCTTCACAGGAGCTACTCCGGATTTACACCAGTATAACTGATAATCAGACCCAGTTCTATTTTACTGTACTCAATTTTCAGTTACATACAACCTCATTTAGGGTTCCATAAGAATTGTCACCACATTTTTAATTAATAACAATTTAAAAGACATTAAGAAAATAAAAATACTTTGTAAATTAACAATTTCCTTAAATTACGTTCAAATTAAAAGGTAAAGTGAAATTTGGATTAAGGCCTGTAAAGTAAGGTGAGCCCCTGAATCTCAGCCTGGGGAGAGGTGTGGTATCCAAAGAAATGAACTGTAACCTCCCTTTGTGTACTGTACTCCCCTTCATTAAATTCAGTTTATATTTCCTGATTTCATAACTATCATTCTTTAACCTGAAAGACAAGGTGGGTGAGGTGATATCTTTTACTGAAGAACTTCTGTTGGTGAGAGAGACAAGCTTTCTCGCAACACAGAACTCTTCCCCAGGTCATTTTCCTATGATGCTGGGAGTTCCTTTCCCAGACCTGAAGAAGAGCTCTGGGTGGCTTGAAAGCTTGTCTCTCTCACCCACAGAAGTTGGTCCAATAAAAGATATTACTTCACTCACCTTGTCTCTCTAATATACTGGGACCGACACAGCTACAACTACACTGCATACAGTTCTGTAACCTGACATACCACAAATCTCATTGCAGCCCATGGTATCTGCATGTCACAGAATGATGCACACCAGGATGTCTTTAGCAAACCAGGAAGTACCAAGATACTTTAACAGGGGGAGGATGAAATAACCTTATAACAGTTTATTATATTTTATTTCTGGGCTGAGAGCCCCCATACAGCCTAGCTGGTCTGGCAATCCAGGCTGCACCAAAGGTTCACAATGAAATGCAAAAGCACACAAAACCCATTCTGTTTGAAGGTTTATTTATTTCAGACACAAAACTCAGACTGGATTTGCTATAACATCCACCAAGGTATATGAACCTGTGATGTGAATCAGTGTCCCACTTCAAGTGAAGCAAGCCTATTTATGGTTTTGTAACAAAATCATGTGCATTTCAAGATTTTACTCAGGTTTCTATATAAAATGAAGTGAAACTCAGCAATTTTGATTGAGCTTTGGTTTGAGATTTAATAATCTTTTCAACCTGAAACTCCAACAAGACGTAAACCCATGTAGATCAAAAGCCAAAGCAAATGGTCATGTGAGCCCCTGTGAAGTGAAACCATTCAGTTTTGCACAGGTTTACCATTCAGCACATATTTCTGAGCTTAACTCAATTTTCATTTTAGCTGTGCAGCTCACCTTTAACTCTATATGGTAACTGAAGAACCCAATCTAATTCCAAAATAATCACAGTGAAAAGAGGGTTCTGTTGTCATACAACTAACTTTTGTGCATATTTGCTTTTGAGAAGCTAATTTATGAGGTGTGGGGGATGGTCTCTTTTTGCCTCAATTTCTTTCAGTCCCATTTTTTCACCATGACACCCATTTATATTGGAAGACGATGTCTGTTGATGAGTAATGTATTTACTTAAACATATACAAGTTACCCTCTATAAATTATCCAAATCTTAGGTAGAAATAGGACTATAAATGTTAATCATCAATATTTAAATGAAATTATGTTTTATCCTTTTGTATACATGACAGTGACTTTAAATAATCCATAAAAATAGAACATTAATATGGCAATTGTTTGTATGAGTTTTGGTCCTCCAAAAAGAACCTACATGTCTGAGGTAAAATTATCCCTTGTTTTTATTTTCATTCAGTGGAAAGAATAAAAATAGCTTAGGTTCAAAGTCATTGAACAGTCTTGAGTGCTGAGCTACATTTCTCCCTGGGATGCTGAATGTTCCTTTAATGTATTTTTAAGTGTAATAATATTTAGGAAAGTTGATATATTTAAACTCTCTCAGGGATTAAAAATAAATCTTTTGTTTTGGTCCAGATTCCAAGTGTAGATAGTAGGTGCCAGTATAGAATGTCATCTCTTTTTGCACTTAGCTTTTTTGACTAATCGTGAAAGCATGCACATTTATAACTGTTTCCAGCACTAAGTCCATTGGCCTGCTGATCCCATTCTTGCAAGGTTGCCAGTCCTCAAATTTCTATTATGAAATACTAAATATATTCTCCATTAAGATTTTCATGGGAGGACGGGAACAGACTGGAATTGCTAAGGGTGTTGTATACATGTCAACATTTGGTCACACAATTTTATTTTGATCTGTCTATAGAACATATAAATACTCTTGCTTTCCTTCAAAAATTAGTAACAGGAATACCCTCAATCATCTCTCTAAACCAAATCATAAAGTATTTTGAAATGCAAAAATTAATCCTATTCCACGCAAGATTGACTATTGCACAGAAACATAATTGCAAAACAAGCACCTTTAGCTTGCTTGACAATATTTTAATGAACATTTTAAAGCCCCGATGAAGTAGAATCTTAGATTTTTTTTCTTAGTGTTTTATGCCAGGTTGATCAAGGCCCCCTAAACTCGTTCCCAATTACTATTGGTAATTTTATGTGGTTAAATGTGTTCTCATTTCAAGGATCTTCACAGAAATTGATGTGTTGCTAATTAGGTTACTAAAAACTGCTCACATAACCCACACACCTCTTGGGTGTGGTGCTCTGTCCTATCAAGTGGTACTGAGACCACTTAGAGCAGTAGTTCTCAGACTTTTGTACTGGTGACCCCTTTCACATACCAAGCCTCTGAGTGTGACACCCCTTATAAATGAAAGACACTTTTTAATATATTTAACACCTTTATAAATGCTGGAGGCAAAGCGGGGTTTGGGGTGGAGGTTGACAGCTCACGACCCCCATGTAATAACCTCGCGACCCCCTGAGGGGTACTGACCCCCAGTTTGAAAACCCCTGACTTAGGGAGAAATTAATGAGTCTACTCCACAGCTTTTGCTAAAGGCCATATTGCTTTTAGCTCATGCAGCAGAGGCTCATGCACTAAGCTCCAAAGCACCCAGGTTTGGTTCCACCCGGTGTTACAAGCTCATCCGGGATTTCAACTGGGAAGTCTCTGAAGCTCGGGACATGCTTCCTCAGCTAGGGGAAGTATGTAACCCACACACCTCCTGGTTGTGGTGCTCTGTCCCACCAAGTGGCACTGAGACCACTTAGAGAGAGATGAATGAGTCCACTCTACAGCCTTAGCCAAGGGCCATATGGCTTTTAGCTCATGCAGTAGAGGCTCATGCATGAAGCTCCAGAGGTCCCAGGTTCGACCCCACCCACCAATGACCGGGGTCTGTCACTGTTACACTCACATCTCGTAATAGTATCAGTCCAGCTGCCTTAAACCCAGAACCAGTGCTTCAGCCCTTCTGGGCCCCAAGTATTTATCAAAGAGAAGGTTAGTGGATGACTTGCTCACAACCTATAAGTACCTACACATGTGCGACAGAAATTTGATACTAGCAGGCTCCTCAATCTAGTAGACAAAGGTATAACAAGATCTAATGGCTGGAAGTAAAAGATAGGTAAATTCAGACTAGAAAGAAGGTGCAATTTTTAACAGTGAGGGTATTTAACCATTGGAACAACTTAGCAAGAGTTGGGATGGATTCGCCATCACAAGAAATTGTTAAATCAAGATTGGATGTTTACGGTCACGGAATCATAGACATATAAGGCTTGAAAGGACCTTGTGACTGGGTACAACTCACCACTGTGGCGCCTCCTTCTGGCTGTCCAGGGAATTAGTGCTGCACCCTCTTCTGGTGGTGCCTTACCTGCTGTCACCTCTGTTCCTGGACCCACGTCACTCCCAGGACCATGGCATCCTCTTCAGTTACACTGCCCTCTGGCTGTGACACACTCCATGTTCCCCGCCTGCCAGGGGACAGTATCACAGCAGCTTGGCAGTCCACTGCTGGGCCACTCCTTCAGTGGCTAGTGGCGGGAGGACCAGGCCCAGGCCCAGGCCCAGGCCCACCCACTACTCCAGGTCCCAGCCCAGGCACCCTGCAAACAGCAGCTTCCTGCTACCTTTTCCTTCCAGCTCACTGTCTCTATTCTCTGGGCCACTTCCCCACAGCCTCAGTTCCTTCTGCTCCTGCTCTGGTTCCAGCTCCTTTGCCCTCTTCCAGGGCCTTAAGCCTGTAAGTCCTGGCAGCCTTCCAGCAGTCCTCTAGAAAGCCAGCCTTCTCCCTAGGGCTCCCTGCAGCAGACGGCCTAACCCTGGTCTGCAGCTTCCTTTTATATGGGTCAGCTGGGCCTTGATTGGCTGTTCCAGCCGCTGCCCTAATTGTCTGAAGTGGCCACCCTAATTGGCTGTTTCCCTGCAGCCCCTCCTTTGGCTGGCTGCCACTCAGCCTCTCTAGGCTGGTTTTAACCCTCTTAGGGCCAGTACAGGGCAAGCACCCCGTCACAGACCTCAAGAGTTCATCTAGTCCATTTCCCTGCATTGAGGCAGGATTAAGTATACCTAGTTCTTCCCTGACAGGCATTTGTCTAACCTTTTCTTAAAAAACCCTCAATGACAAGATTCCACATCTTCCTTAGGTAACTTGTTCCAGTGCTTAACTATCCTTGTAGAAAGGGCCCTGATCTGACTGGCCTGTAGGTGCTCCTGCAATATAAGTGTTTCATAATATTTAAACTGAAGACCTGTAGCAAAGGTTCTGGCATGGAGCAGCATTTATGGAGAGCATGCAGAGAGACAGGAATTATTAGTGTTCTAAAGACACTCTACCCTTGTCTACCCTGAGGTAAGCTGTACCAGGGCAAGTCACAATTTACGCAAGTCTAAGTTAGGTATTTTCACTAGCTAAAAAAACCTCAGGTTTTTAAAGACCTAAAACTAGTAACCTCCTGAAGGGCATCCACTGTTGAGTTCACTTTGGTTTCCATGGCTAGTGGTTAGCCAGATTTTGTAATACTAAGCTTGGTAGAGAAAAGCATCTTCAGAATAGATTATGAAAAGAATTCCCTTAAAATATAAGTACTTTTGTATTTTGGACCTCACTGCAAGGATTCGGACGGAATAACAATTAAAAAAACCTATCCTAAATTGAAAAAGGAGCAAGAGAATGTAGGTTAAAAAATAGGAAAAACAATAACATTTCCAACTGCATTTCAAGAAACCATTGAACCAGGGGCTGATGGGAATGGCTTGCAGCTGGGTGCATGTAGCAGCAGCAACTGGAAAGGCAGTAGGCTTTTAACCCTGCTTTTTCAGAACCCTCCTTGAAGCTGAAAAGCAGCTATTATGCCAACTGTACAGAGTATAAAATGGGTCCAGGAAGTTGTCAGGTTACAAACACCATAAAAACAGGAGAGGGATTTGGGCACAGAATCCATCGGATAAAAGTTTGCCTGTTATTTAAAAAAATAATTTATTATCTATAGAAGAGCTGTGTGGTCGCTTCTCAGGCTGAACTGTGCTGGTCTTTCTGCTTCCAGATCTCTTTTCATTGGACCTAGATGATGCAGTCTTTTTTCTATTCCAGTGCCCAGCCAATATTGGGGCCTGAATAAGAGCTCAACTCAAATTAATGCTCGTTACACCAGGGATGCAAACAGAGGAGATGGCAGAAGATAGCATGTTCCTCAATTTGTTAGCTAAGTTTGCAATGCAGTGGCGGTGTCATATTCTTGACTGCTCATGGATTGCAGGTGCAGTAGCAGCAATCGCCAATACATGTTCCTTCCATCTGCATCTGGCTAGATGCTTTAGGACCAATCCCCTGAGGTACCGACCTCCCAACGCTTAACCATGTCTTAGTTATCTTTGCATTTGTTGATTTTATGCACCAAATATGGGGCTATTCTGCTGGAATACTTCAGAAATCCACCTAAGCAAAATGAAGCTGCCTACTTACTTTATGGTGCTTCTTGTATAGAGGATATTGTGCTCTGCAGACTTTTGGGTTCTGGATAGTGCAATTGAAGGTTTTGGTTTTAATCTATAAATAGACACGTGTTTTGGGTCCTGGCTACCTAAGAGTTCTCTCTCCTCATGCCTCAGTTAAAATTAGCTGGGACACTCTCTCTAATAGTTCCCCAGTTTGGACTTTGAGGTCTAGAGGCAGAGCATTCTCAGTAGGGAATCCAGGGATCTAGAACTCTTTTCCCCTGTTGATGCAACAGAGCCCAAGTTTGCTGGTCTTTGGGGCACATTTAAAACTTATCATTCACCATAGCCATTGCCTAAATGAGTAGCTGAGGGGTGCCACAGTTCCCTCTATAACTCAGGAGGGGTTGAGTTCTTTAGAATTGACATTGTGACAGTCATTTATGGTAACTATGTAGCTTTCCAAAAATTACTGTACATGCATTTAGCTACAGGCTTCAACAGATGAATTTTACATATCTGATAAATATTTGAAGTTGATAAATTTATAAAATAGCAAAATATATTATGACTTTTTCCATTTTAATTAAAATAATTATTCACTAGAAACAAGATATAAAGAAAACACTCAGTGTTATAATTGGAAGCATAAATCTTCTCAAATGTAATAAGAATGAAACGTATTTAGTAATGGATATAGAGCTGAGAAGAGGCTTTCTAGTTTTGTAAAATAATATTAATAGTCATTATCACTCAATAATAAATAGGGGCTATTTTAAATCTATTTTTGTGATTTTAGGGAGAAATGATCTATATCTTTCCCCGGAACAAATACATGAAGTAGAGTGCAATAGATTATCAGCAAATACTTCCCATGCTGCACAGTCCATATCTCATAGGCATGCTTTAAATACTGTAATAGGTGTCTACGCAGCTACATACAACACAAAATAGGATAGCATGACAGATGCTAATCTGTATATACATGAAAGTTTTCCCAAACTATCACCCTGTTCAGTAGACAGTTCTTTTCTAAAGTGGCTGTTTTCATAAATGTTATGAATTTCATCTCTGGTGTAAGCAAATGGAGGGATTAATTTGTCAGTACAACTTTATGTGATGAACTATCCTTTTTGAAACCAAGCTTCCTTTACAAAAAAAAATTTATCTGTGATGAATACACCTGGACTGGAGTTTATTATTATTAATCGTGAGTATTACTGTTTTGCCTAAGTGCCAGCCAAGAATGGGACTCATTGTACCAGGCACGGTACATAGTAGTAGATAGCCCCTGTCCAGAAGAACTTACAACTTAAGTAGATAAGACAGACAGAGGGTGGGGAAAGGGGTAGAACACACAAGCAGAATGAATGTGATGTGATGGCAGCAAATGCCATTTTAGTTCCCCAGTTTGTTTGTTGGGGGGGGGAATTAATTAGGAGGGGATCGGTTAAATGGAAAGACTTGAGAAGGGAAGGCAGGTGAGAGGGATAGTGCAAGGGAGAAGAGGGGCAGGTGTAGAGGGAAGCTGAGTTGATGAGACTGTGAGGGAGAGAGAGGGGGAAAACAGATGGAGCAAGCAGCCAATCAGAGAAAGTCCTGTCAAAACTGTAGAAAGTTCTCTCAATGTCCAGGGATCTAATGGTTCCTGCTTTGGCTGCTTCTGCTCCGACCGGCTGGAGTCTCTGCCTGGGTCCTCTCTGCAGTGTTCCTCCACATGGTGGGAGGTAGAGAGGACTTACCACCTGAGTCCTAGTATCTCCATGGGTGGATTCCCTTACAAAGTTCTGGTTCCAGGGCAGTGGGGTTGGTACAGTTTTTATAGTGGGGGGTGCTGAAAGCCATTGAACAAAACTGTAAACCCTGTATATGATGGAAACCACTACAAGCCAAGGGGTGCTGCCGCACCCCCAACATCCCTAGTTCCAGCACTCCTGTTCCAGGGGGACACTGAGAGGAGGGGTGGCGATAGCTGGGCCCCATTTTACCCACTCTTCTCCAGTGCAGCAGTGCCTACTTTGGTGGCTTTTGTCCCTAGTGGCTGGAGTTTCTGGCACTATTTCTCTATAGGTCTATTCTTTAGTAACATTCTTTACTGAGTAGGGTGGACAAGAATTGTCTTGTGTTTAGTCAATGTTATTGACAAGGCTCAGCAAGATAATGGAGGGTGCTGCTTTAAATTAAAAAGGCCCATCATTCATCAAGTACTTCTGAGTGTTAGCAGCAACAAGTTTGCCTATCTATTTATTTTTCCATGGGGAAACTTCTCATTGATAATGAAGGAGGAGAACTAAATCTGCAGAGTAGCATTATTTAATGCAGGCAAGGGTTAGAGCAGTAGAGGACTCCTCTCTTGCTCCATGAGTTACACTAAGACATTATTTAGGAGGTGGAAATCATTGCACTATAATGTAATCCACCGGATTTAGAAATCTGTCCACTGGGGCAAGCATTAGTAATATTAGGGTATGTTTGTACATGATGGTGTTGGGGAAATATTATATTTAGTATTTGAAAGTTACCCTTTATTTTGTTGTTCAAAAAGCTATGGTAGCATCTCCAGTGTGGTTTAGCTAGTTTATAATTGCCTAGAAATAAATGATAAAGACAGGGGGTCAAATTCTTCGGTGCCTTGCCCTTTACATAGTCCTTTACAACTGTGAAAAGCATGTATAAAATCTAACATATTAAAATGGTAGCATTCTGCATACATTTTGACTGCACAAGCTGCAAAGCTGTGGCGTATCAGACCTATTTTTTTAAAGATGCTTTATCTCTAAAGGAATTGAAATCATGTTGCTTTCCAAATTCTCACAATTTTTAGCACATACAAGTATAAACTGTCTATACAAGACAGAAAGTGGCTAAATCCCTGCATTCAAGTCAATATTACACAAATTCCCTGCTAGAAAAAGTATCCAGGATTGCATAGTTAGTGTGTGAGATCAGATAATATTGTGCTGCACTTGCGTAGTGCTTTTCATTCATAGATCCCAAAGTACTTATGAATTTACAAGTGGGGATACTGAGGCACAAATAGGTTAAGTGACTTGCCTAAGGTCATATAACAAGTTGGGAATAGACCACAAATTGCCTGACTCTTCCCCTCTAGATCCCATGTTTAATACATGACACAGGAACTGCAGATAGTCATGTGATGACCCAAATGTATGTCATGCTTAATCTGTCAAATACAATGACTGATTTAAGAACAACCAATCAGGCAGGATTTGGCACAAGTTCGTTCATTTGCAATTTACTGGGACATAATGCTGAAAAGAGAAATCATATAGTCTGGAAGTTTTTCTCTGTTACTGTAATCCTGGAAAAACTGACTGGAAAATCATCACCTCTCATGCAAAACAAGTGTCAAGATACTCCATGCCATCCACACAAATGCATGTGGGAATTGGGCACCCTGAATGACAAATTTTTATTATCCAGTTCCATTTTAGGACTGATATGGAATGGGTCTTAAGAAAATTGTTTCATCCTATCACTAATAAAAGAACAAAACTCTAATATTATGGCAGCTGGAAAGAAAGTCCAATAACATACTGTCTTGGAGTCTTGAAACTCTACCTTCCTTGCAGGAAAGAAGTACCCTTTTAACAGTAACTTGATATTAATCAGTGGAATTTATGCTATAGAGCAGGAAGTGGCTTAGATTGGAAGACAGGTGGCATTATAAGATTCCGGGACAGAAGACTGATAAACCCCAAATTCTGTATAATGTACCTGATAAACTCACATTACCATTTTGTATAACTCTGTTGGTAGGATGTTGTCTTGTGCATGGAAAAAACCTGAATAATACAGTTTTAAACTAATTATAAGCCCCACTCACTACTTCACTCTAAAATATTTTAATGTAATCAAATTTAATTAAAAATAATATATTATCTATTAAAATAGCAAATTTAATAAAAAATGTAGTACATCAAGAATGAGCTTAAATTCTGGTTATACTATACATTAAATTGTGTTTTGATCTGCATCACCAGGAAAGTCTCATCTGTGAGACGAACATATCCTTTACAGTAATAAATATATCTTTCTTGGGAGACTCTGGGGGAAGATAAGACAGGGAATCAGTATTTAGTTTATTTTTTCATCTGGCCTATTTGCATGAGTTCAAGAATATATTTAAAAGGCAGCTTAAAGGTACACATCCAGCTGTTTTTATCAAAAATGTATAGTGAAAAATATTTTTATCCATATTTTTTATCCATATTATACTATCTGATTTTATTAAAAGTTTTTTTTTTTGGTATGGATAGTTTGGGTTTCTTTTGTCATTTTCTCACTTAAATGTTGCGAACTCAGAAAGTGCCAGACTAAGATTCTTCATGTAGTGTTACACATGTCATAAGACAATATTATTTTTACCATGTCAAAGATGTTTGCACCTTTTGGGGCACGTCTATCATCAAAACTCAATTAAATAGAGCCTTTCTATCTTCAACTAAAACAAACTGTTTACTTACATTTGCTCTGTGTTTACTTCACAAGAGGTAGAAAACCCAAATATAACAGTAACATAGGTGTCTTGGGATAGAGTATAGGTCAAAAAATTTAACCCAAGGACGAAGGCCTAGTCTTTTGGTTGCAACAGGAAACTTTCTTTTTCCTTTGCCAAGTAAATGGCAGCATTATAATAGTATTCATACCTCACGTGGTGTCCTAACAATTCCTCTATTCAACCTGAAAGGGATATATTCCCTTTGTTGCAAAGTATTAAATTTGTCCCTTGAGATTAGTGTGTAGGCATTTTGAAGGATGAAACAGGATTAGATAAGATTTCTTACTGAGAAAGAGTTCTGAAATTGTGCTGCAGAATACCCTCCCATGTTACATGTGCTGAAAAAATATCCTTTGTTTTAACACTTCAAATCACAAGTCAAATTTATCAAATTATTAGTTGACAAAATGTTTCTTTGTGGAGTTTTGTCAAAGGCAGACAAGTTACAAATAGAGGGGGAAATGACACTGGTTTTCATTGTATTTGAAATTTTAAGTCTGAAATTCCTCTATGCCATTTAATTTTAAATATGCTTTAACCAAGTGATACAAAAATAATTGTATTTATCTTCTAAAAAATTCAGAATATTCCTGCTTTTCTTGTTGTGATTCTGAGAAGAAAAATATTATACCCCTATCACTTGTGAACTCAGCCAAGCATTTAAGTCTAAAAAGTGTCAAAAATCCATGTCAAGGTAGAGTCCTAGAAAATGTCAGTAGTTCAACTGTGTTCCACTCACTTGCATATAATTAATAGTGTTGTGTACCACACAAAGACTTGAATGAATTTGATGATAAGGTTTTCAGTGAACACACTTTGAGGTCTTCTATTTTTCTTCTTTGGAAACAAAAGCCACTCCTCCTCTGTTTCCTCCTCAGTTTTGCTTACTTTTGAGGATGCGAACCTTTACTAATTAGTTTCTAGGGGATAATTAGCCAGATATATATTATAAAATAAGGGCAGCCTTTTTTTTTTTTTAAGCTGATAGGTTCACAGACAAGGGCAGTCACGTCCTACATTTTTGTTATCCTCCCCTGTGGACTTTGACCCCATCCTTCCTCAAATCCCTGTGTTTGGTTATCTTCCCTGCTGAGGAAGGCTAGATGGAATTCCCTTCAATATCTATCAACAGCGGTCCTTGACTGGTCACAGAAGCAAACTGGAGAGTGACGTAAGAGACTCCCACCTCAGGGGCTGAGTGTGCTGCCTGCATAGAACTAGCAGCCTTTGCTAGCTCTTTGAGTGACTGGGGCCTCAAAACAAACTGAGGTGAATCAGAGATAACATAGAACCCCAACTCCTCATTTTTTCTATCCCTACAGCTCATCGCGTTCACCACCATTAAATTGCCTCAGTCTACTTTTCATCTTGGCAGGGAGGCAGCCTATGCAGCCATTCCCAAGATTATAAGTCCCACTCCATAACTCACCAAAAGAGAGGGCTGGAAGAATTGATAGTGATTCCTAGTCTTTCTTTTCCAAAACATGCCCAATCATATACTAAACCATGGGTTGGGGTACAGCACTTCTAGACTTAGATGCCTGACATGAGAGAACAATTCGCTATAGTTACACCACTATCACTGCACAAGAGATGTACATTTCCACAGACACTTGATATATCTTGACACTGTAATAAAATCATTTAATCTGTTTTTCCTCCCATTTTCTTTTTTAAAAATTGAAGATAATACAAAAATATCCATACGGCTGATATAAAAGAGATCAAACAATATCACCTGCAATTAAAAATTTTGTCCCTGCACTACACTGCAGCCAACTCCAACCACGGGGTTAAAATACATTCTTTACAATATGTACCAAATAAAAGTTAAACTATAAATATTAATGAAGACTGGAGAGAGAGAGAGAGAGATGTGCTATTGCTCAGTGTTCCATGCATTCAATAAAATCAGCATACTTTAAAATGGGTTTGGTGACTTGCCCCCTTTTTCTTAATATTAGACACAACGAAATGTGATTGCTTCCCACACAAGGCTACTGGATGATGAAAATATACATCATTAACCAAGTTAAATGGCACTAGGTTTGCAATTTTCAAGGCACAGATAAAAATGGTATGCTGGTATAATTCATGAACCATTATAAAATATATATTACCTTAATGTAATGCTCTGAAATGACTATCTTCATTTTCTATAGTTGGAAGAAAGCTCATTTAAAAAAAAAAGAGAGAGAGAGAGAGAGAGAGTGGGTGGGAAGGGAATCCAGAGTCACCTAACAATGTTTTCAGGCATAAAACCCAGTAACTTTACCGTTTTTGTGTGTGAACATCATTGCTACATTATGCCGTTCTACAGAACACCCTGCTGTGCACAACAGCCATATGACCACGCACTGAAGAAGAAGGAAATAGAATTGTGGGAACCCACCCTGTATATTTCAGCATTTTAAGCTTTGCTTATTTAAATCTGATCTAGATCCTGATTCCTGCATTTGGATCCAGACCTTCAAGCCCATTGGGAGCCCCATGGACTTCTACAGGATTACACTTGAATGCACAGGACTGCCCATGCAGATCCTATGGCAATATTGGTGCTATAGTATTTACAGATATATATATTTCCCATGAGACCGTTAGCCCCAAAGATATACAAACTGTGTGAAAATTGAGACTGTCCCAGCACTTGTGGTACAACAGTATGCAACTTTCCTGTCTAAACTAGAGTTTAATTAAATCTGGTTAATCCCTAAGAGGAGCAGAATTTGAACAGGAGTGTTGTGTGCCCCTCAATTGCATTAACACTTGCTTGGGGGCCAGCAACTCCCACAAATCAATAAACCCACCACCACCACCCCTCTTAGCAGCCACGGTGACCCACAGGAATATCAGCTATTCACCCTTCCCAGCTTTCAAGGAAGAGGTAGAGAGTGGTATGTGGATAGAAAAATGCTCTCAAGTGCCCTCTTCTTTCCCTAGCAAGCCCCAGCTGAGAAGGAGTAGTTGATATTCATGCTATAATGTCTGTGCTACTGTCATACAGTGTGGTATGTGAACAAAATAATAAAAGATGATCTGTCAAAAAGCTGCACACTTAAGTTGGTAATTATTTTGAATGACATAGTATCACTCTCTAAAATAAATTTAAATACCGGTGAAGTGTAAATACAACAGTATTACGTAGCTAAGATTAACAACTATAACACACATTCCAGTCAATACTTTTCATAACATTCAACTATTGTCTACAAAAAGTACAAAGCGTGGGGGTTTGGATTTTTTTTGGTTTTCTTTGTTTTTTTGGGATTTTTTAATTAAACATACACTGCGTTACAGTTTAATTTAAACAGATGATACCCCATATTATTCCATCATCTTACATGGGAAGTTATATTTATACATGTAGGCATTTAATTTCTTGAATTAGAGGACACAATGAAGGTAAAGATATTCCTATATTTTCAAGTTCTCTTTTGATTGGTAAGGGACAGTGGAGGCCCATCTGTTTTGCAGCAAAGAAAGCCCCAAACCATCTGTGTAGAACCACATGCCAGCTAAAACACAGAGATATGCACAGTTTTTTGTTATGAAAAATTTTGCAGTATTTTTTTCCTGTATTAATGTGAATAAATTAGCAACAACTAAATTAAAGAAATCTTCAGAGAACATATTAACTTTCTAGTGCATGCTGGAAAATGTATCCATTTAGAAATCATGAAACATTCATTGGACAGATATGTCCATCTGACTATTTTCTGTTCTTAACACAGAGACTCCTTTATCTGTAAAATAAAGCATCTTTCTTTAGTTTGGTAATGGAAGTTAATTTATACCAAGTGAATTCTTTGAGGAACCCTATAGCTTTCAAACAGCACATAATTACAGCTACAGTTAGATATTGGCATAATAATAGCATTTAAATGTTGGGTCCTTATGTTCCCCTCCCATCTACAAAGCCAAGGGAGAGGGAAACTTACCCCAAAATCTCTGTAGCTTTGGCTGACCTGCAGATCTGCTCCATCTTCCTCTTTAATAGACATGAAGAGAAGAATTGTGAAGGGGGACCAGACCCCAAAACCTGCATTGGATCAAGATAAAACAGAAATACACAGATTTCCTCTGCTTGTACGAGAACATACTCTCTGTCACCCTACAGTGGCAGCATTGTGGGCTTAGTTGTTGTGCTGCCATTGACTACAGAATTGTCACCATTGTTCTAAGTCTCCCCTTAAGGGGTCTAGAGCACATGGCTTGATCATCACTAATTGTGTAAGAATTTCCACATTCACAAGCTTTGGAAGTGAGCATATGATGTGTACAGTAGTCCCTTCTAAATCTTCGCTAGTGGGACATGTTCTCCTGGAAAATGGAAAAGACAAGTTAGAAGTGGCTGCACAGAGGTTACTAATGCAATCTCCTTTTCCTTCTCTGTACTGCTACTCCTTTTCTTTAGGTTTGCTGCTGCTGTTGTCTCTTCCATACTGTATAGAAGAGTGGAATCGCACGGACCTTAGAGACCATTTGCAGCAAACCATGTCCAGTTAGCAGCAGAGATAGAACTCAGGACCTTCAGCAACAAAAGCATCAATCCCTACAACTTGACCTAAAGGAGTAATTCCATTAGCTATAAATATTAAGCTGCCATCTTTTCTGGGACCGGCCACTAGGAAGAGACATATCACACACACACACGCACATGGACACACACAATCTAAGTCAGTATTATTATATAATAGCCTATATTTATAGTATATATTGTTATAGTGCTCTTTTGACACTGTAGGTAAAATGGTGTCATCTTGGTTGTTTTCTGCTTTTCTGAACCAATTCTTTTGCAACTAAATTTATAGATATATACATTTACATAGGGATAGATTGAAAAATTTCATATAGTTTTCCTTATTAACCCCACTCCATCTTCTTTATCAATGTATTTTGGCAATGTCTAGGCTGAGAAAAAAGGTACAAGGGTTAATGCTTTCCAGAATTATGGCAATCTTTGGGGATTTTGTAATGCTTTATTCATAATGCTTGCTCAATGCTTAGATACTAAGGTGCTTGATGTTTTGCAGCAAAGAACGCCCCAAACCTAAAGGTGCATAAATTAGAGCATGATCCTGAAAAGACTTGCTACCAAGCATAGTGTATTCCATCATGCATAATCCCACTGACTTCTGGTTTGTACCTATTTATGGACCTAATCCTGCAAACACTTGCTACCAGGCATTGATTTCAATGGGATTTCTCATGATAGAAAGCATTATGGGCCTTATACACCATTGCCCTGCATCTTATGCAGTCATTTACACCAGTGAAAAGTGAGTGTAATATGAGTGCAAAATGTTACCATTCTAATTCAGTAGCATATCGCCCCCTATTTCTACTGGTCAGAGTGACCACACACGCTGCAGGGCAATAATAAATTAATTGGCCCTTATATCCAATAGCAAGTATTTGCAGAGTCGGGGTCACAGATAGATACAAAACATGATTGAGTGCTATGACTAATAATTCTTGCTACTTCACTGCACATAACTACAGAGTAGATTAAAAGACTAGAAAATGTAACTCTGAGATTACAATTTTTCATGAGTATAAATAAACAAAATCAATTTCCAGTTGTTAGTCTAAACTGAATTGATTTCAGAAAAGTAATTTCCCGAATCTGAGAGCTACAGTTTTGTATAGTTGCTCCTCGTCTGACACTTTGGTACACTAAGCAGGCTAACTTTGTGATCCTATAATTATTCTTACATTCATTATTTTTAAAATGTGTAGTTTTTTCTCTCTTGATAAATAAAGAATGACCTGTGCTGAACTACAACAGAGTTTTGAAGGGAGAAACTATTCACACATGAAGGAGCTTGGTAAAGCTGTGATTTTCTGTTCAACTTGAAATCAGTTTATGATTCAGTTTTAAGAAGGTTACTCAATCTGAACTAAAAGGGAAAGGGACATACATAAAATACATAGAAAGAGATCATTATTTTTCAGAATAATATGTTTACATGTATACAAAGTGGTGACACAATTTTATTTTGTTCCCATTATGAGACATGTAATCGGTATATTGCACATCATTTCAAGTTATCAAGCTGTAAACCATTAGTTTTTTAAGGAGAGACTAGTTTGCAGTATGGCAACCCATAGCACACTCCTAGAGGATATAACATGAAAATTTCACACAGGTAAGGAATTAATCTCTTTCATCATAATATTGTTTATTAAATAATCATAGAAATTTATATTTTTTTAAAAAATCAACAATAAGTCCTGATTGCTACGTTGTAATAATCAGACCAGATTAAAAGTTTTTCTTTTTGTTTCTTTTCTTCTTTTCTTCTTCTTTTTTTTTTTAAAAAAAGGACACTTTTCAGCTTTTCATTTCCATATGGGGTAAGATCTCCTATTCAAAGAGAATATAATTAGTTTCTTTTTTCAAAGAACTATACCCTTGTTTTTTCCCAGGTAATCAGAGTCATAGCTTCTTCAGTTTTTTATATTAATTTTTTTTTCATTCAAAACTTTATGAAACACTCTGAGACATTTACCTGTATAAGTCAAGACTATATCCACATATTATAATGTATGTGCTTGTTAAAGTCTTTCAGTCATTCTAGACTTAGAGAAATAGTGTCCAAATGTACCATATTTAGCTTCTATCTCAAATTCTCCCGAGCTGTCAATTTAGGTGTTAAAGAGACCATTTGTAAAGCTTGGCTGGGAATTGCCATTATTGACTGGAATGTGTGTTTATCATTACATTCAATGATGAAAGTGGAACATGTAGCATATGAATAAATGTCAGCAGATGTTTCTTTTAAATGGCCTGATTTCAACCTCCTGTTGTTTGTCTTGAATACAAATATTAAAAAAGGGAAAAAAGACAGAATTTTTATGACATAAGTGCAAGGGTAGTTCTACTAAAAAAAACAACAAAAATAATTATTAGAGTCAGAACAGAGTGAGAAAAGTAGAATTAATAAGAATTAATTTGGTAGCTGTTAGGCTACTGTTTGGTTTGGTTTGGAAAAAACTGCAGTTCAGTGTGGGCTAAACCTTCCCGACCTTACTCCAGAGAATTGAGTAAGGTCTGAAGAATTTGTTCCCATGAGAATATTTCTTTAAATGCTAGGATTTTACAATTTTTAAAGTTTTATTGTTATTTTATTTTTTTAAAAACCAAAACCCAAACACACAAAAATATCCCAAAGAAATAGGTAGCTTCCATAAGTTAATAGATCCTACTTGGATTATTCTCTTTCATGGGATAGAATATTCTCTTTAAAAATTGTATTGACCTCGGAGGCCATTGAAGGATGCTCAATAGCTCAAACAGCAAATGCTCCCCACTGTCAATTAAAGCATGAATACGTAACTTCCCTGCAATGAATGGAGATCTTAACAGGGGTTTGCAAAGGCTTTTTTTCTCCTTCTTCTTTCTTCCCCATACTTTTCTTGTGAGCACAATGGAATAAGGTTAGCATAAGAAAAAGTACACAATTATCGGCTATCAAAGAGCCAGATTCTGCCATCCTAACTCACCTGGAAGACTTCCATTGAGCTCAGTGGGCCTACTCTGAGTAAAGTACTACTCAGTGTGAGCAAGGGAGGCAGAATCTGGCAAAAACAAGGATGCAGTTCTATAAATTCAGCAGTATTCCAACTAAGTCAATGTAGTGAACAGAGACAAAATTAAATCAGTCCTGTGTTTATTGGAACGTATTACGTTTTGTATGTTTCCAAATGACAACATGCTCTCGGCCTGATTTTCAGAGGTGTTGAGCATCCACAGCTCTGATGGACTTCATCAGGAGGTACAGTACTTCGTGCTTCTGAAAATCAGGCCATGTGTTCAGTAAACATGGTAACTTTCAGTGAGTATACTAAATATTTGGGTGTTATCAGATGTCTATTTATTAGAGATAAATTTTAGACAGGGTGGGACTCCTGTTGACTGCAGAAGGCTGTGGATCAGGCCCTAAAAGAAGAAAATATTTCATACCTTGGAAAATAACAAACTTATTCTGTTGTACATTTTTAATGTGGCTACTCCAAAATGTCGAATATGTTTTCAGAAATATGTTTTTCGTAATTACATGATAGGAAAATAGCCCCAATTTCCACTTTACATAAATATGCTTCATGTTACTAGAGGTCATGCAGCTTACTGGAAGTCATGCTTCCAACCAGAGATCAGCCATAAATGCAAAGGACTGGGTAAGGATTGTCATTTATACAGTGACTTAGGTGTTCATTGTGTGCCTAGTTCACCTTCTGCACGATATACTTATTAGTGCAAATGAGAGAAGAAAAAGACTCACAGGGCTTACTAGAGTGGTGGACCATACAGGTAGCTAGCTATAACTGTTTTAATCATGCCTGTGGTACACACCCTAAGGAGTTTATAATCAAGGGTTTGGATCTAAACAGCCCCAAACTTTAGGAGGCGTTTATGACTAGGGTTTCAGTTGGGACAGTAATAGAGATTCTAGCCAGCTGCCAAGTTAGGGGCAGTGTAGAAATCAAACTATAGTTGTCCATTTCCTCCTTTTTTATTAGAAGTTTAATCATTTAAAAAATATGTAAGATTGTGCTTAGGCAAAAGAAGAGTGCAGTTCACAGGAGAAAGGCACTGACTGTGACACTAATCCGCTGGCCCTGTATCTTTCCGGAGAAAAGAAAAGTTGACTACTGTAGCCACATAAACAGGTAAGAGATTATTTTGGGCTCACTTTTGCAAGTGAATTGTCCCGTTTCTATCTTATTCTATTGGAATTCACTGGTTAAAGGCACAGGTGATATTTTTCACCCAAAACTTACTTTGGGAAAATTTATTTTTGTGGCTAAAGCCCTGGAGTGGGAGCCAGGAGAGCTCAGGCTTGATTCACCCCTGGAAACTGAATCCTCCTACCTGTGCCAGTGGAGTTGGCTGCATTCCAGGAGTATTCAGCTCATGGGAGGGCATGCAGTATTTGCAGCAATTCCCCTGTCCACAGGTTCTATTAAGGCAGGGCAGGTTTAATTTGCAGCCGGACCTCCATATGAAACTCACTAGTAGAGGCTGACTTGGTGATGCCATGGTCTCTCGTTGCCCAAATCTTAAAACGGAAGGTGTGACAGGCACTCAGAAGCCTTGGCGATAAATACCTGAATGGCTGGATAGACAGATATAAGTGAAAATAGTATTATGCATTATGAACATTACAAGAGTGAAGCCTCATTGCATCTATGTGACAGGCAAGCGTGGTTAATCCCATTAGACAAAGAGGGTCTGGGGAGGCTGAGGCACAACACAGTGAAATGAGTTGCCCAAGTCCATGCAGTGAGTGAATGGCAGAGCCAGAAATGAAACTCAGTTCATTGTTTGCATGAAGTACCTTGAAGTCAATGGGACAACATATGGGCTTAAGGCTTTTCTGCATAGGGATAGAATTATCAATGTTTGGATGCCTAAATTAGAAAAGATATAACAGACAATAATCTGTGCCCTGGGGTGTCCTAAAATAAGGCAGGTCTAACAAAATTAGAAAGTCATTAGAGGAGAGCATATGGATTTGGGTGCTCAGTGCAGGCATATGTAAATATTTCTCGCTACAAAATTCAATATAGATTTTTTTTCAATCCCCTCCACCCTCACCCCTGGAGGCCCATAAATATTATTCAGCCTCGCCACTTGGAAAACTAAGAGCAGGCTATATTTTCCTCATCTACTTAGGTCTTAACACACTCCCTCTTGAATTGCTCTGTATCCTGTGAACAAGCTAAAAACCAAACTTCAACCTTTCAGCACTAGGCACATCTCACACATTCCTTCACTTCAGCATGTAACTTTTACCTCCTTCAACCAACCAACCAAAAACCAAACAATTCCCTTCCCACACACATACTCCCAGTTCTAGTGTGCAGTGTTGTAGCCGTGTTGGTCCCAGGATATTAGAAAGACAAGGTAAGTGAGGTAATATCTTTTAGTGGACCATCTTCTGTTGGTGAGAGAGACAAGCTTTCCAGCCACACAAGGCTCTTCTTCAGACAAGAAGAAGAGTTCTGTGTAAACTCAAAAACTCACCAATAGAAGTTGGTGCAATAAAAGGTATTACCTCAGTTACCTTGGATCTCTAACACTGTTCTAGGTCAAGGCCATTTTTTCCCTTTCTTATGACATATTCCATTTCCTGGTTTGACACTCGACAAAAAACAAACATCCTGTCATACACATTTCCAAAAATTGTAGTATTTTGGGTTAATCTATATGATTCAGAGGAATTTGATGTGTTCATTGTGTTTCTGTATATGTTGGGTGTGTCAAGGAGTGTCTTGTGGAGTTGCAGAGTCTGTCAGTAGTTGGTTGATATGACTTGTGGCTTTTACAGTATATGAAATAAGATTGCGTTAACTGGACATTTTCTTGTGTTGCAGTGATTGCACAGGGTAGTTTTTGCACTTAAATGGTCTTAGCTGTAAGCCAACAAAGTTTTGGATGGTGGGCTGAATATTAATTAAACAGCTTGTTAATTGGCATGGCTCCAGGAAATTTCCTTCCTCTTTTACCCTGCCTTTGCCATTTAAAAGGGCACTATCAGTGGAATGTTACGTCCTATTAAATCTGTTTCTCTTTCCAGTTCTTCTTGAAAAACCACTGCTCGAGATAACTAAGCATCCCGTCTCTCAGCTTTCTTGTCTATTAAAAATGTAGACTCACCCCACTGTACATACTGTACATTGCAAAAGTAATTGCTACAGTGTTAAAACTCTGAGCAACTCCATCCATCATAACAGCTTACAATTTATTAGTTTTTCTTCCTCTTTTTCCTGCATCTCAGCCTTGCCTACAGATAATCTTGCATATAGACCAATTCCTTCTCCTCTGAATATGTAAATATTACTTTTTTTAATGTCAGCCCATCTGGTTCTCTATATGTGACATTTTATAATAAAATAATAACAATGTTTAATATTATTTTCCTTGCTCTTGGTTCCAGCCCTTAACTATGATAGGGTAGGGATATGTAACTGTGGAAATTCTAGTACTGGCAAAAAAGAATAAAAGCAGGAGGATTCTCCTTCCTCCGGCTCTTTCTTCACAAACAATGATGCTTCCTGTTGCAGCTGTTAGGTGAGTGATTCTCCCACTGAATCTTCTAGACTGTCATGAGTGTGGTGGAAGTTTCAGGGAGTAAGACTCTTCCTTTGGTCTACAGGCTAGGCAGCACTGCAGCATTAACTTTAACTTCCTGAACATGTCCTGAAAAATCCCAGTTTTTAGTACAAATGTAAAGAGCTTGTGTTATATGAAAACCATTGGTATTTGAGAAGCTGCATGAACAAGGGATCAGATTCCGGTGCACAGCAAGCAACTAAAATGGACAGTGGGCCTAAGGGACCAGAGAAAACAGTAACAGGGTCAGAACATTCATTCAGCCCCTCCACATTGGGCTCAGCTGCAGTGAAGCTGCTTCCATTATTCTTTGTGTACTCTGATATGTGCAGTTAAGTGCCTATCAAGGTATTCAGTATTACTGAACCAATCTGCCCATGTTCACAAGTGCAATAAATTTGTCTCCCACTGTAATAATAGTGCACCAATCATACTTTTAACTGAATGCATGAATATCTTGCACATAGGGCATCTCAAAGGGCCAAATTCTGATTTCCTTATTCTGTGTTTACTCTATCCTTATGCAGGCAAAGCTCCCACTAACTCCATTGAGAATTTTGCCCCAGTAAGGATTTAAGGCCTTACCCTTAAATCATTTGATGAATAGACTGTCCTTTTTCTTCCCCTTACTGTTCTTAAGCTTTTCAGAGATTTCCTCTCTTGTGGTAGAGTTTTCTTGTCTCTCTTGCAAGATATCTGACACATTGCAAGATCCTGTTGCACACTTAAACATCTATTCTTCTTTTAACATGCATGCATAGCTCCGCTTGATGCTAAGGGGAGTTATGCATGCATACTGAAGAGAGAATAGACACCTTAATCTTGCTTGGCAGGATTTCCCTTTTAAGCTTTGGTCCCAAGCAGGCATTTGTAGTGTTTGGTGACCTTTTGCACCAGGCCAATCAGTCCATTGTGGACTAAAGTAAAACTTCCTTTTCTTGGCATGCAGCAAGGCAGAGTTTGATCCTCAAGTCTTTGAAGTGTAGCATCTGAAGCCTATAACATAAAAGCTAGTTGAGCAGCAGTAACATCAGCAGCAGAGCTTGGTACAACAGTTTTGTTCAATGCAGCAGTTTCAGCTACGTCAAAAAGTTCTGTACTTTTGGAAATTCTACATGAGGAAAAGGTTAATGGATCAGTCTGCATATAAATTCTAAGCAGGGAAATGTATTTTCGTTTTGCACGATACACTTAATGGGCCTGCTTCTCCATAAGCTGAAGTCAGTTGCAAAACACCAATGACTTCAATAGGAGCAGGAGAAGGCCCATTGTCCCTCTTATGTCAATATCTGATTTCTGTATCCAACTTTCAGGGGAGCAAACAGTGTGGAAAAAACACAACCTGACTGCAAAGACAATTTTTCTTAATGAATTTAACTCCTCAGGAATACTTATTGGGGAGGGATTTGTGTGCTTAAATGCTATTAATGTTAATGGAATTTGCCCCTGCACTAGTTAGAGAATAGACCTCTTAATGCTTTGAGTGGAAAAAAGGAATCCTGAATATCTATTCTCTTTGCACTACACTAACGTCCTGCAAACTGGTTATAGTTTCTCAAATTTACCAAATAAATTCTTTGCAGTGTCTTCTTTTAAAACAGATGATGGCTCATTACCACCTTTAAAAATAAAAGTACTCCATTATCCACAGGGAGGGTCAAGCATGCTGAAAAAATGTAAGGCTAAATAAAGAGTTTTCTGCCCAGTTCAATGCACATTTAGTTTGTGTACAAAATCTTTCAACATCTATTTTGTTAAGGATATGTGATCTGGTCTAAATGGTGGACAGCTTGGAATGTAAGAAGGAGGAGGAAACAGCTGTGTTTTTTGTTTTATTCTAATTTATAGCATTTTAATGTTAAATACTCAACATTGTATGGAAAGTGACAACAATAATCTGATCTAGTTTTAATGACAGAGTATATTTTTAATTATCTTGGGACTTCTCACAACTCACCCCAAAATATCATCAATAAAATAAGCCTCAAATCTGAATTTACAGTCAACCACTTCAAAACACCCCTCTGATGTAGGAAAGTATTATTATCCCTAACCTACCGTTTTAGAAAGCTGAGTCAGAAAGTGGTTAGTGATTTACCTAAGGAGATGTGGAAAGTTAGTTGGTGAGAGAAGCACAGAGTCCAGAATACGCATTTCCCAGTCTAGTGCTCTGATCAGTAGGGAACACATACAGACTCTCACTGCTCAGTCTCAGAGGGACACCTGGCAGTAGAACAAGTGTGATTGTGTCTGTGAGGGGGAGGCTAGTTATGGGGGCGGGGGAGCCAGCATGGCATGGAGCCCTGGTCTGTGGAGGCTCATAGTATGCCACAGTGTATAGGGGTGGTCTCAGAGGAACCTGCCTGGAACCTCACATTCTCTGCCTGTGTTGAGGAAAATCCAGCACCCATTAGACTGTAGTAACCACTTTGAAGTGGCTCTGCAGCTTCTCGGTGGACTTTCTAGAAGGCTGCCTCCCTATTCTCCTCTGGCATTTGCCCTCCCCACGCCTCCTACGTCTGAATAATCTCACAAGCAACCTGATCCATGGATTTGGCCACGGACAAATGGTGACTGAGTAATTGTCTGAAAATACCAGTACAGTTTGTTTCTCTTATATTAAAGTTTAGGAATCTGTGGGAAAAAATGTACAGAAGTACCAAACTCTTGTCTACTCTATACTAGAGTGGAAAATAGTCTATGGACTTTAATAATGACAATAACATGATCTCAGACACTAGACAGTCTATTCTCTGTCTCCCTTTTGTATGCATGCATGACTCCACTAGACATACAAATAGAACTTGCTTGCATAAATTGGGTAAGTGCACATACGTACTTCAAGTGCACATCCACTCTTTGCAATGTGCACTTTACCTGATTCCCATTTGCACATGCAGATTCTTTTGTGGGCTGAATCAATGCACTAGCATTTTTAAGCTCACACCCTTTGAGCCTTACTTTAAAATGTAAATTCATGCATGATTTCTTGAGTTAGAAAGGAGCAGGTCCACAAAGGCTCCCTGAACATCAGTGATGCTAACCTTGCATGGTGGAGAGAAGAAAAGCGGATCTGCCCCTCCATGTATCCAATACAAATGCCATCCATGCAGCAAGAGTAAAGAAATGTTACAGGATCAGGCCTGGAGTAGAGCAACTCTACTGCCACTCAGTGGCTTTGGGGGAGATGATTCCTTTCCCCATCCCAAACCAAACTTTGGCTTGGTTTTGGAGATAGGATTTAGCCCATTATCTTTATTGTGACTTTCTTTTGTCAACTTTCAATCTAACTGTACAGAGGAAGAACTGAACAAAATAAACTAATTAGCATTAGTGGACACATATCTTCCCCAGGGACTAGGAAGTACATTTTCCAAGACTTATATAGAGCTTTACTCATAAGAATCCTATTGACTTTAATAGGAATTGCTAAGTTAATACCAGCAAAGCTCTCAAAACACAGAGTTAGAATTTCTACAGCTCTCTACTATACTGTTTCCACCAGGCCATCTCCCATGCAGCTGCTATACGTTTTCCCTCTTTCTTATTTCTGTTTCATGCTCATTTACCTTACCCCTTTCTCTTAGCTCCTCAGTTCTCATAATTCCTGGCCTTCCTACTTCTGGGCATCTCTCTCTTCTCCCCACCTCCCATCTCTTCTCTCAGGGTGTCCTTCTTGGCTTCTATTATTTATTGTTTGTGCCCATGCTCAGCACTGCCCAGTCACACCCTCTTCCTGGTGCCATTGAAAATAGACTGTTTCTATCCCTTTGCTCACCAGAACTGAGGATAAGGAATTTGCTATCATTTTCCTACCATCTTTCAACAGACAGCACAGATAATGGAGCAGGCCTTCAAAACATTGGATTCCTTTTTTCACATTTTCAGAGCCTTGTGTTTTGTGTTGTGGTTTGGCATTTCCCTAAATAACTTCCCTTGCTTCTTGTTAATTTTGTTATTAATTTTCAACACAGACATGTTTACATATCATATAATCACTGAGCGCTAGATTGCGTCATCCTCCCTCATATTAGTCAGCACTTATACTTGTGGGCCTATTGACTTCAGTTGAACTACTCATGTAAGTATGTGCTCACCAGCATGAACAAGGGTTGTACAATCTGGCTTGCAGATAAACTCTACAATATTTGCATTGGATTTCAAATACTCATCCATGTTTCTTGCTCCCAGTTAACACCATAAATTCACAGTAAATTCAGGCTAGCTAGGATATAAATCCAACATGAAATGAATTTTCATTTGTAAGGTGAGATCACATCCGAGGTTGTAACGTTTTGTGCTATATTGAATCATACCACATGTGATACCATGTAGCATAAAAGGATTTGTCCTCTGTGACATAACATTAATCATGAAAGTGTAAAATCTGAAACAGAGCAGACCGAAGATCGGTTATTGAGAAATGGTTCACTCCCAAGGAATCTTCAAATTAAGCACTAAGCCTGCAAAGTTCTTGGGCCAAATTCATCTCTGCTATAACTCTATTTAAGGCAATAGCCTTATGCGAGGGATGATTTTGACCCATTATTTCTACAAATTATTATGGAAAGTGTGCCATATTACACCAGATTCATAGAATAATAATTCTCAGTCTTTCTGACAGTGGGATTTTGTGTGGTGAGGAAATCCATACACACTTTCCCCCTAATTTCAAATATAATTATAACCTTTTTCATACGTACCATAAACTAATATTTTCCTATAACTTTTCATGTTTATAGTTTCAAGAGAGATGTTTTTCATACAATAACACATTTTGAAATAATAATGAGAGCCTCAGATCATTTCCCCCCCCCCCCATTACAAGATAGCACTTCCAATACTATGCAAGCACAGTTGGCTATCCAAGGACCCCGGTGCCAAGTTGTGGAGGATATTCTTGTAGCAGTGACAAATAGCTTGCTCATGAATTGTGCAGCGTGTTGCTCTGGCAGCAGTGAAGTTGTCTGTGTCTGTCACTTGGTGAGGCTACAGAAAGTCTATATGGTTTGGTTTTTCTCCTTTTGAGAACTTTCTTTTAACTTACATGTGCTTTTGATGAATTGGTTCACTTGCTGACAACATTTTCAGCAAACCCCCACAAGCACTACATGCAGGTACCTATATGATGAGAAAAAAAATATTCACAGTGCCATATTTGTTTTCCATACAAAGCTACATGCTGCCATTACAGCCTCCCACATACCATTTGACAACTCGCTTATGCAATCAAGCATCCTAATGAATGAGGAGTAAACGACACAGCATTCCTACCACACAGTAAAGGCATGTATTTTAATGTACTTCTGCCTTACAATTTATGGCTTTCCTGTGTAGAATTCAGATGGACAGTTCAATTTGTAAACAGGAAAGCTTGGGAAGGTTCAGTGTTAGTGCTAACATTTTTCAAGTTGGACACATTTCATTTATTGATTTGAAAAAAAATGAAATACAATACTCTTTAGTAAAATCTGCTAATTATAACAGAAATTATTTAAAAAGTAGCCAAATCTTTTCAGTAAACAAATTAGCTTCAAAGCATGTTTCAGGCAATCTCTACAGTCTCTGTTGTCTACCTATGAAGGTATATAATTTAATGCTTGCAGATAATTTATGGGTAAAATACAAACCAGTTGACTTTTTTGGATAAATAACAAATAGTCCTCCTATTTCACGTCTGAGTTTATAATTAAGTATAACTGCAAAATTTAAATAAAAAACAAAACAACAGGTTCAGGAGCTACTGCATTTTAAAATTAGGAAACTGAAAAGGGTAACTATGAATATGCAAAGATGCAGGATGGATTTTAATTCTCTAGAATGCAACAGATTTACTATATACAAAATTCTGCTGCATTGACATCTGATTTAAGCCTCAAGACCATCTACCAGGAAGCTAAGGCTATTTTCACAAATGGCAATATACAATGGCAGAGTTTTGAAAGGGGACTAACAGGCTTTTAATCTCATGAAGGAAAAAAAGTGTTTATTTTTGCTCCTTCCATATATAAATGTATTTGCTGATTTGATAATCATATTGGCATATTGGGTTAAATAGACTTCAGTGCAGTCTTGCATTCTTTAAAAATATAAGGCAGTGTACTGGTTTTGCATTCACAGAAACATTTGAAACGTTATTATCCAACGTTATAAAAAGATCCCATTGCTGTTAATTAGAAAAAATAATCACAAAACTCTAAGTATAAGAACTTGGAGAGCTGTTGAAAGGCATTTGCACATTGTAGATTATGGGTACAGAGAGTCAATTTTCAGCTTGAAGTGATGTTTGAATTAGTTTGTTTTCATTGTGGCCAGTGACAGTACTTAAGTCAGCCTTCTGGACTACATGGGTATTACTAAACTAAACTTATCAAATTTGCAACTATAGCTTTGCCAGAAACATTTTTTAAAAGCGCCGACAACAGAGATCTTCTAGCTTTCATCACTTAGGAGCACCGAGTGAGGCTATTGATCCTAAAATTGCTGGGATTTTCTAAGGAGACTGCTTGTTTGTTCTGCACTGTTGTCACTGAAGTGGTTAAAGCTTCGTTTGTTTGTTTTGGTTCTGAATGGCTCTTAATGGATTAAGCTTTAGAGCTTTCACCAACACTGTAACTGTTTATTAAAGTATCAAGAAATAAATTAACCACAGAGAATTTTAACAAACTATGTCAGACCATGCAGGCGCAATGATTGGCCCATGTGGATCCTTTTGCAGGATTTGGGGTGTTTGTTTTTGTGACTCAAACCATGCTGAATTACTATTGTAAGTCTGGGGAAAACAAAATTCTGTGAAGTTAGAAACTAATTAAATAAGATTGGTTTCCTATACCCAGGTTTTATATAGGTGCATTAGATACCCATGTATGTTCACTATATAATGATGCCAAGACAGTTCATATTTAGAGAATATTACAAATAAACATTTATGCTTATTTTAAATATACTAAAACCCAAGTATTTTTATTAGCTGTCATTGCATTATTAATTCTGTTTATTATAGTAGTGCCAAGAGGCCAACCAAAAAAGTGGCCCCATTATGATAGGCCCAGTGAAAACACAATAGATAGTCACTGCCCTGAAGAGCTTACCATCTAAATAGACAAGACAGAGTAGGAGAAGGGGATGTAGCATGCAAACAGAGTGAGGTTTGTAAACATCATTTTAGTGCCATGATTTTTTGCTTTATTTTTGTTTGTTTGTTTGCATGATAATGATGTGCATGTAGACTTGAATTAAAATAGAATCACATTGGTGGGATAGTTTTATATCTGTGTAATTCATCTCTGGATATTTCTTCAACATAAAATGCTGTTAACCATATTTAAGGAATACACCATACTTGTCTTATTTTGTCTTTTTTAAAAACAAGTTACATTAATATGTTTAGAAAACAGTTTAAATATGATGCTCTATTTGTAAAATCAGATTTAAATATAGCTGCAATAACAAAAAAGACGTTTAGCTTGCTTAATGTACCACACAGTAACATATGTGAATCATGGCTGGTGGAGAGTAGAATTAGCTAAGGGGCTGATCACCAAGATCTAACAGGACTCTCCCCACTTCCAAAATTTTAACAGGTCTACATTTTCATTTGGATACCTTATATCATTTACATTTAAATGGTAGGAAAAAATATCCAGTTATGCTCCAAGACCAACCATTTTTCCAAGGATTTGACTACCCTGATGTGATGCAACACTTCAAACTGATGAACACAACTCTAGGAATGGGGCTTCAGCTGCAAAACTTTCAAGAACAATTACTTATTGAGTTCAGATTACTCTCTTATTTTGGGCAAGAAGGGATGCTGCATGCTGTATTGACCTACCCCACAAGATATTAGAATAGATGGATGTTCTAGTCATATAGAATGCCATCAGACCTCTTGATTAAAGGACTTTTACTAATGTTGGATCTAAACTGGGAAGAAAATGGAAGTCTTTACTGCGAAAAATAATTTAAAATTTATAGTACCATAGTGCACAGAGGGCCCAATCATAATTGCAGCCTGGTTGCACTAGGCAATGTCCAAATGAACAGGAAGAGAGTCCATGTTCAAGAGAAATTACAGCTTCAGGAGGACTTTCAAAAGTATTTTTTATGACAAGTAGAAGTAGAAAAAAATACATTGGATACTATTCATTTGTCGGGGGATCATTATAATTTTAGAATAGAATTCCAATGTGAACATCGTATATAATACTGACATCTAATGTAGAGTATTATATATATATATATATAACATATAAATTAGCCATTATTTTTGAAAATTCATGGAGGATTGGTGAGGTTTCAGAGACCTGGAGAAAGACATAGTATCTATCTTTAAAAGGAGAAACAAAGAGTATCCGGGGATTATAAACCAGTCAGCCTAACTTCAATACCTGGAAAGATATAGGAACAAATTATTAAACAATCCATTTGTAAACACCCAGAGGATAATAAGGTAAAAAGTGATAGCCAAAATGGATTTATCATGAACAAATCCTGCCTAACTAACCTAATTTCCTTCTTTGACAGGGTTATTGGCCTAGTGGTAGGGGGGAAGCAGTAGATGTGATATATATTTATTTTAGTAAGGTGTTTGACACAGTCCTGTATCACATTCTCATAAGCAAACTAAGGAAATGGGTCTAAGATGAAATTACTATAAGATGGACGCACAACTTGTTGAAAAAATGTACTCAAAGGGTAATCAACGACTCACATCAAACTGGGGGGTTGGGATATATCTACTAGGATCCCACGGGGTCCATCTTGGGTCTGGTACTGTTCAATACTTTCATTAATGACTTGAATAATGGAGTGGAAGAGTATGGTTATAAAACTTGTGAATGACAAGTTGGGAGGGGTTGCAAACATTTTGGAAGACAGGATTAGAATTCAAAATGACATTGATAAATTGGAGAATTGGTCTGAAATCAACAAGAAGCATTTCAATAGAGACAAGTGCACAGTACTTCTAGTACACATGATTGAAATATTGGTATAGAAGGGGACAGCTTGCTCAGGAAGGAGCGGCAGGGAAAAAAGGGAGGAGATGATTCCTTATACATTAAAAATGTATACACTTGGACTGAGATTGAGATGGAAATAGGAGACAGACTTCTTGAAAGTCTCTGGGTAAGGATAAAAAGGGTAAAAAACAAGGGCAATGTCATGGTAGGAGTCTACTACAGACCACCTAACCAGGAAGAAGAGGTGGATGAGGCTTTTTTTAAAAAAGCTAATAAAATCATCCAAACCACGGGACTTGGTGGTGATGGGAGACTTCAATTACCCAGACATCTGTTGGGAAAGTAACACAGCAGGGCAGAGATTATCCAGTAAATTATTGGAATGTATTGGAGACAATTTTTTATTTCAGAAGATGGAGACAGCTACCGGGGAAAGGCTGTTCTAGATTTGATTTTGACAAATAGGGAGGAACTGGTTGAGAATTTGAAAGTGGAAGGCAGCTTGGGTGAAAGTGATCATGAAATGACAGAGTTCATGATTCTAAAGGAATGGTAGGAGGGAGAACAGCAAAATAAAGACAATGGATTTCAAGAAGGCAGACTTTAGCAAACACAGGGAGCTGATAGGTAAGATCCCATGGGAAGCAAGTCTAAGGTGAAAAACAATAGAAGACAGTTGGCAGTTTTTCAAAGAGACGTTATTAAGGGCACAAGAGCAAACTATCCCATTGTGTAGGAAAGATAGGAAGTATGGCAAGAGATCACCCTGGCTTACCACGAGATCTTCAGTGATCTAAAAATCAAAAAGAGTCCTACAAAAAGTGAAACTAGGTCAAATTACAAAGGATGAATATAAACAAATAACACAAGACTGTAGGGACAACATTAGAAAGGCCAAAGCACAAAACGAGATTAAACTAGCGAGAGCCATAAAGGGTAACAAGAAAACATTCTACAAATTCATTAGAAGCAAGAGGAAGTCAATGACAGGGTAGGCCCATTACTCAAACGGGGGGGGGGGGGGGAGAGGGGTGGAATAACAACAGAAAATGTGAAAATGACAGAGGTGCTTAATGACTTCTTTGTTTTGGTTTTCACCAAGAAGGTTGGTGGTGATTGGACATCTAACATAGGGAATGCCAATGAAAATGAGGAAGGATCAGAACAGGCTAAAATAAGGAAGAACAAGTTAAAAATTACTTGGACAAATAAGATGTCTTCAAGTCACCAGGGCCTGATGAAATGCATCCTAGAATACTCAGGGAGCTGACTGAGGAGATATCTGAGCTTTTAGCAATGATCTTTGAGAAGTCATGGAAGACGGGAGAGATTCCAGAATACTGGAAAGAGGCAAATATAGTGCCCATCTATTAAAAGGGAAATAAGGACAACCCAGGGAATTACAGAACAGTCAGCTTAATTTCTGTACCCAGAAAGATAATGGAGCAAACAATTAATCAATTTGCAAACATCTAGAAGATAATAAGGTGATAAGTAACAGTCAGCATGGGCTTATCAAAAACAGATCATGTCAAACCAACCTGATAGCTTTCTTTGACAGGGTAACAAGCCTTGTGGATTAGGGGAAGTGGTAGACGTGGTATATCTTGATTTTAGTAAAGCTTTTGATACTATCCCTCATGATCTTCTCATAAATAAACTAGGGAAATGCAACCTATATGGAGCTACTATAAGGTGGGTGAAAAACTGGTTAGAAAACCTTTCCCAGAGACTAGTTATCAGTGGTTCACAGTCATGCTGGAAGGGCATAATGAGTGGGGTCCCTCAGGTATCTGTTCTGGGTCCGGTTCTGTTCAAAATCTTCATCAACGATTTAGATAATGGCATACAGAGTACACTTATAAAGTTTGCAGATGATACCAAGCTGGGAGGGGTTGCAAATGCTTTGGAGGATAGGATTATAATTTAAAATGATCTGGACAAACTGCAGAAATGGTCTGAAGTAAATAGGATGAAATTCAATAAAGACAAATGCAAAGTACGCCATTTAGGAAGGAACAATCAGTTGCACACATACAAAATGGGATATTACTGCCTAGGAAGGAGTACTGCAGAAAGGGATCTGGAGGTCATAGTGGATCACAAGCTAAATATGAATCAATAGTGTAACACTGTTGCAAAAAAAGAGAACATCATTCTGGGATGTATTAGCAGGAATGTTGTAAGCAAGAGACGAGAAGTAATTTTTCCGCTCTATTCCACACTGATTATGCTTCAACTGGAGTATTGTGTCCAGTTCTGGGTACCACATTTCAGAAAGGATGTGGACAAATTGGAGAGAGTTCAGAGAAGAGCAACAAAATTGATTAAAGGTCTAGAAAACATTATCTATGGAGGGAAGATTGGGTTTATTTAGTCTGAAAAAGAGAAGACTGAGAAGGGACATGATAACAGCTTTCAAGTATGTAAAAGGTTGTAACAAGGAGGAGGAAGAAAAAATTGTTTTTCTTAACCTCTGAGGATAAGACAAGAAGCATTGGGCTTAAATTGCAGCAAGGGCAGTTTAGGTTGGACATTAGGAAAAACTTCCTAAATGTCAGGGTGGTTAAACACTGGAATAAATTGCCTAGGGACGTGGTGGAACCTCCATCAGTGGAGATTTTTAAGACCAGGTTAGACAAACACCTGTCAGGGATGGTCTAGATAATACTTAGTCTGGCCATGAGTGCAGGGGACTGGACTAGAAAACTTCTTGAGGTCCCTTCCAGTTCTATGATTCTACTTAGGAAGGAAAATAAAATACATAAATACAAAATGGGGAATAAATGACGAGGCAGTCATACTGCAGAAAAGGATCGGTTGAGAGCGGGGAAGTGAATATGAGCCAACAGTGTGATGCAGTTGTGAAAAAGGCTAATATCATTCTGGGGTGTGGAGTGTTACATAAGACATGGGAGTTAATTGTCCTTCTCTGCTCAGCATTGGTGAGGCCTCAGCTGAAGTACTGTGTCCAGTTTTGGGCACCACACATTAAGAAAGATGTGGACAAATTGTAGACAGTTCAATTTGGAAAGCAACAAAAATGATAAAAGAGTTAGAAAACCTGACGTCATCATCTCAGGAAAGGATAAAAAAACAGGCCATGTTTCGTCCAAATTAAAGACTAAGGGGGAACTTGATAACAGTCTTCACACATATTAAGGGCTGTTATAAAGTGGATTGTGATCAATTATTCTCCTTGTCCGCTGAAGGTAGGGCAAGAAGTAATAATCAGCTTAATTTGCAGCAAGGGGAGATTTAAGTTAGAAAGTTTTTCCTAATATCCATCTAATAGGCTAGTTAAGCCCTGGAATAGGCTTCCAAGGGAGGTTGTGGAATCGTGGTCATTGGAGGTATTTAAGAACTGGTTAGACAAAAACCTGATGGGATGGTCTAGGTGTAGTTGGTTCTGCCTCAGCATGGGGGATGGACTAGAAGAAGATACTTGAGGTCCTTCCCAGCCCTATATTTCTGTGAGTCTTTTATTCTAAAGACAACAACAAACGAGTCTGTGTGCTGAATTCTGGTCATGCTGAACTGTTTATTTTGTTCCTTACCAACTAATGGTCTGAATCACAAAACAATAAATCCTGTGTATGAAAGTATGGAAACTATACTTTTTATAAGTATGTTTGTTATATAGGGCCTAATGCTTTGAAACCCTTAAGGCAACTTCTAACTTCTTTTTTTTTAAATGTATAATGTGGCTCACTGAACTAAATAAAAGCCATACTAATTGAAAATGTGCTTTAGAATGAGAGTGCTGTGGCAAATTTACTTACGTCTTTCGTAGAACGTGGCCATAAACCCAGTGGATCTGGCCATTCCCCTACGTTGACGAATCCTCTGATGATTTAAGGCTGCTGTAGCGGCTCTAACTTGTCTTCCCTTCTACCCACGCTATAGAGATGTGACAAGGGGAGAAGGATGTGGCTGTGTCATCTATGTACCTCAGCAATCCTCAGCTGCCAGGGCCTCTCTATTATACACCACTAATCAGTCTCTTTATGTGTAAGGGCAGCAGTGCCTAATTTAAAATTTGCTGGTGTAGATTCTGAGTTTCCAACACTTTTTAGACTTAAATACAATTAAAGTGAAAGAACTTGAGAACACTGGGGCTCTCCACTGAAGATACTTGGGGAGGATCAGAGCACCTTTGCTCTGTATTTGCTTTATTTCAAAAAGGCCCCGGCTTCCTGATGTATGGAGGAACTTCGGTGCTGGTGTCTTATGCGCTACCAGCCAGAGTGCTGAACTTAAGTCAACACTGCAGCTCCTTTACGCTAGTGACAGGAGTGAGTCACCTTTGTTTTTAATTTCTGTTGCAAAATTGCCTTTCTTCTGGCCTAAAGAAAGATTAACATGTTAAATTTTTGGTAATCATGATGGATATTAGTGCTGTATTTATGTGTATGTGTCACTGAAGAGGAACAAACATTGTTCTACCTGGTTCAGCTACATAGACCATATCACTCAAAGGAATATTGGTGGAAAACAGACCTGAAGTAGCACAATTGGGTGACTGACCTCTCTACATATATATAAACTTATAAGACCAAAGACTAGAGGTGGATTTGAAGGAATTTTTTCATGTGTAGATTTTTGGTTTTATCAAGTTTACTTCTGATATTTTGTTCAACAAACCTGTTGCAGTCTGGGAAATCATGCTGAACTCTGTATGCTTCATCTCTGTCCCACAAGCTAACCCACCGTCATAAATATAATGCACTTATTTCATATATTTAGAAAAATGCAAGAATTATTCGTATTTTAAAATAGACTTTCTCAGAATAGTATATGGCAGAAAAGTTAATTGATAAATTGCATTAGCTTCAAATCTGGTAGGTGAGCAAAAAATCCTGCCTCTTCAATCCTGTAAAATGTATTAATGTATCAAATAACTCAAATAGTTAATTGAGCTGTTTTAATTCTGAGGGGTGTCAATGCGCACATTAACTTTATTCAGATT